>NC_080387.1:40189231-40554839 GCF_028751815.1 Salvia miltiorrhiza
GAGATGAGTGAGAATTTTTAAAATTTTTAAATCAAATATTTACATAAAATATATAAAATTAAATCTCTTATCTTGATATGAATATTAAATATTTTACAATTAGTCAAATTTTAAAATTTTAGAAAGAAATAAAACAAAAAAAATAAGAAGACAAAGGAAAAAGGAGATAAAAATAAAAAATATAGTTTATAAAATAAACCTTTATTTTTATTATAATTATAAAATTTCAAATTGAAATATAGACTTTTTAACATAGTATAAATTTGGGCATTTATTCATGACAACTTATTAGTTACAAGTTATTATATTGGCACATTTCTTATTAATCATCCACTACTCCAAGATTTATTTAATGGACCACCTTGCGCATTCTAAATTTTAATTACTAGCCAAATTTAACTTCCAAAACTCAAATTATCTACTCCCTCTGTTTTTGTTTAAGTGTCCACAACCGTCAAAATACACATTGTAATAAAATAAGATATTTTACATTTGTAACTGTTGTGGAATTGCTTGGGAAGACAATCAACGCAGCAAGAATAGAAAAGAAAAGAATACAAATAAGATTTACATGGTTCGGATTTTTCAATCCTACATCCACGGAGAAGAAACGATCAACTCTATTTCACTATGAACACTCAAGAACTTTACAATTACATTGAGAACTCTCAACACTAGAAGAAGTGTATAGCCTACAAATCTATCAAGATTGCTATAATTCCTCACTCTCAACTAGCTCGTACAGTAACTGAAAAATCTTAAGCAACAACTCAAACAATAAGCTAAGTATTTAAACAAGAGTAACAGCAATGGAATGGTTGAGCTGCAAAACTGATCTCTGAACTGAAGGAACAGATCCTTGGATATGGTTTAACCACTTTTATCAATCTTTAAATGAACTCCCTTAACTCTTACTAATTTGCTAACTGACACCCTCAGCTATAACTAATTGTATGTAGATACTTTACTCACAATTCTCCACCTTATCTAATACAATTAGAATACACCGAGTTACTTGCATGTACCTACATAGATTAGACAGACAACTTGCTTTCCTCAAGAGAGCTCATACCGATCAAGAACATACTTTGGAACTTAACAGTTGGTAAAGATTTGGTAGCATATCTGAAGCATTGATCATCAGTTGACACTTTCTCTATCACAACTTCAACCCTTTTCAACTAAATCCCTAAACAAAATGAAATCTGACATCTATATGTTTAGACCTCTCATGAAAAGATTGATGTTTAACACGGTGAATGGCACTTTGATTATCACAAATAATAGAGACTACCTGTTGATTAATACCTAACTCAGATAGCATACCTCTCAGCCATATACCTTCTTTCACTGCTTCTGTAACAGCCATAAATTCGTCTTCTGTACTGGAAAGAGCTTACCAACAGATTGTAGTGTAGATTTCCAGCTCACTGCTGTTCCATAAAAGTGTAAATACATATCCAGATTGAGACTTCCTTGTATCTATACTTCTGCATAATCATAATCAGTAAAGCCACCTAGAGCTTGATTTAAATCAGTAGCTCCACCTTGAAATACAATTCCTTTATTCATAGTAGCTTTAAGGTATCTTAAAACTCCTTTTAATGCAAGCCAATGTGGTTTCCTGGATCCTGCCATAAATCTACTTACAAGACTAACAGCATGAGCCAAATCAGGCCGAGTACAAAGCATAGAATACATGATGCTTTCTACCACATTTGCATAAGGAATAACACCCATGTCTTTAAGCTCTTCACTAGTAACAGGACCATTGACTACTAGACAGTTTAACATGTTGAGCTATAGGGACCTGAGCAACTTTGCTTCATTCATATTGAATTTTAACAATACTTCTTCAAGTAATCAGTTTGAACAAGCATAAGTTTCATATTTTTCCTATCTCTCTTGATATCCATACCAAGAATTCTTCTAGCAACCCTAGATCTTTCATATCAAATTCAGCAACTCAATGATTGCTTTACTTTATCAATTTCAGTACTAGAACTACTAGCATAAGCATATCATCAACATACAAGAGTAAGTAAACAACCACAGGACTTAGCAACTTCTTTCAAGTATACACACCTATCATGCAAGTCCTTTTAAAACCTATACTCATCATGAATTAATCGAACCTCTTATTTCACTGTCTTGGACTCTATTTCAGTCCATATAAGGATTTTTTCAAGAGACATACCTGACCTTCACAGCCAGCTTACCTCAAAACCCTCTGGTTGATTCATGTAAATAGTTTCCTCTAACTCACCATTTAGAAAAGCTGTTTAACATCCATTTGTAGCAATTCTAAGTCTAGGTGTGCAGTTAGAGCAAGTATAGTCTAATGGACCAGTGTTTAACAACAGGAGAAAAGATTTCATTAAAATCTATACCTTCATACTGAGATTAAACCTCTAGCAACTAACCTGGCTTTATACCTGATTACCTCAATGCCTTTGTGACCTCCACCTTCTTCTTATACACAGCCATCTACAAGTTACACACTTTTTATTCTTTGGCTTATCCACTAGTTTCCAAGTTTTATTTTTCAGCAATGATTCTATTTCTTTCCTCCATAGCTTTGATCCAATGTTTGCTTTCTGAACTCTGAACAGCTTCTTATAATTCTTGGTTCTTTATAGCTTATTTCTTCAGCTACTGTGAATGCAAAACTCACTTGGTCTGCCATCAGAATATCTGGCTGGAGGCTTGATTACTCTTCTAACTCTATCTCGAGCTAAATGGTACTCACTGAGGTCATCAGATTCTGCCACATGTTGATCACCATCTTCCGCTTTACATCTGCTTCTGGTGCTCTTGGTATCTTAGTATCAGTAGTTGTACTGGTCTCATTTCTTTCCATGTTTACTTCAACTTCTGTACTCTTACTGCTGGTGGTGGATGGAGCTTTTAATGGCATGACATTCTCCTTGAACACCACATCTCTGCTGACTATAGTTTTCCCTTTACCAGACTCTATACACCAGAGTCTATATCCTTTTACACCTGTTGGATAACCCAACATGACACATCTTAAGGCCCGGGGCTCTAGCTTATCTTGCCTAATATGCACATAGGCTAAGCATCCAAACTTTCTTATATGTGAATAGTCAGCAACCCTGCCACTCCACCTTTCCTCAGGAGTTTTGAACTCTATAACTGCAGATGGACATCTGTTGATAAGGTAAGAAGCAGTAGTCACTGCTTCTCCCCAGAATTTAGGTGGCATCCTTGAACTGTTTAGCATACATCTGACTCTCTCCAGAAGTGTTATGTTCATTCTCTCTACTACCCCATTCTGTTGGGGATTACCAGGTACAGACTTGTGTCTTTTTATGCCTCTTTCTTTACAGAACTCTTGGAACTTCTCAGAGGTAAACTCTAAGCCATTATCAGTCCTTAGACATTTCAGTTTACACCCCTTTTTATTTTCAACAGCACTACACCACTCAACAAACTTGTTAAATGCATCAGATTTTTGTTTTAGAATATAAACCCAGACTTTCCTAGAGAAATCATCTATTAAAGACATGAAATAGGAACCTCCACCTATTGTGGTGGTCTTAGATGCCCCCCACAAATCACAGTGTACATATTGAAGTGGCATAGTAGATACATGTTTACCTACAGGATATGGAAGTTTCTTACTCTTACTTAGTGCACATGCTTCACAGTTACTTAACATAGCATCATTAGAAACACTTAATATGCCCTGTTTTCTGAGTTCAACTAATCCTTTTTCACTAACATGGCCTAATCTATCATGCTAAAGTTCAATATCAGAGGTAGAAGCAATTTCAGATTCACCAATAACAGTATCAGCTAATAGATGATATAAAGTCTGTCTCCTAATACCTTTCATAACAATTTTCTCTCATTCTAAAACATGTAAATACTCTTCACATGATTTAAACTCATAACCTTTCAACTGTAATGAACCAAGAGAGATTAAGTTTCTTTTTAGACTAAGAATATCTCACTTCAGTTAGAAGCCTTACAGAATTGTCATGGAGCTTTAACTTGATTGATCCAATGCCTTTTACTGAGCATACTTGATCATTTCCCAGGACTACTGATCCCATCTCTTTCATCTGTAATTCAGAAAACCAAGATTGGTTAGGGCACATATGAAAAGAACAACCTGAGTCTAAAATCCACTCGTTTTCAGTTTTAGAGGATATTATGTTTAAAGCTTCAGCTTCTTGAAATTCTTCAGCAATGTCTGTTGTATCTGAGGAGCCTTTTTGAGCTTGTTTCCTTTTCCAGCTATAGCAATCTTTCTTGATATGCCCTGGCTTCTTGCAGTAGTGACATTTTCTGTTTTCCTTATCATCATCCTCCTTCTTGCCAGATCCAGCCTTCTTATCTTTGAATGGCTTCTTGGATTTTCCTTTGTTGAATTTAGCTTTGACATTGAGGCTTTCACTTGCGGTTTCTTGCCTGCCATCAGATACCTTTTGCAGCTCCCTGGATTTCAAAGCATTCATGACTTCTTCAAGAGAGATAGCAGTCTCCCTACCATACAATATGGCATCCCTCATGTTGTCATAGGATTTGGGCAGGGCACTAAGGAGCTGGATTGCTTTGTCTTCATCTTCTACCTTTACATCAATATCAGCCAAATCATCAACGGCTTTATTGAATTCATCCAGTTGATCAGATAGATTCTTCTTCTCTGAAACTCTAAAGGAGTACAGCCTCTTCTTCAAGAAGAGCCGATTAGCCAGAGACTTAGTCATGTAGAGGCTCTCCAGTTTAGCCCATACTGCAGTTGTAGTGTCTTCTTTTGATTTGACACCTCTCTCAGCACTTTATCTCCCAAATGCAGGATGATAGTGCTATGAGCCTTCTTTTGCATTTCAGCGAACTTCACCTTCCCATCTCCTTCTTTAGGTGTCTTCTCTTGGGTCAGAACATCATCTAGGCCCTCTTGAATGAGAACGGCCCTCATCTTCATTCTCCACAGGGAGAAATCATTCTTCCCTGTGAATTTTTCGGTGTCGAATTTAGCAATCGACATTTGGTTGATCTCCAGTCTTGAGATTCAGCACGATGTAGCAGTGAAGAGATTGACGATTCCTCCACCGATCAAGAACTCCTCCGATTCAGATTTCCTCCGATTCAAATCTCAAACAGTTGGTGTGCGTCGATCTTCCTATTCCCACAGACGGCGCCACTTGTTGTGGAATTGCTTGGGAAGACAATCAACGCAGCAAGAATAGAAAAGAAAAGAATACTAACAAGATTTACGTGGTTCGGATTTTTCAATCCTACATCCACGGAGAAGAAACGATCAACTCTATTTCACTATGAACACTCAAGAACTTTACAATTACATTTGAGAACTCTCAACACTAGAAGAAGTGTATAGCCTACAAATCTATCAAGATTGCTATAATTCCTCACTCTCAACTAGCTCGTACAGTAACTGAAAAAACTCTTAAGCAACAACTCAAACAATAAGCTAAGTATTTAAACAAGAGTAACAGCAACTGGAATGGTTGAGCTGCAAAACTGATCTCTGAATGAAGGAACAGACGGATCTGTTTTAACCACTTTTATCAATCTTTAAATGAACTCCCTTAACTCTTACTACTAATTTGCTAACTGACCCCTCAGCTATAAACTAATTGTATGTAGATATTTTACATTTGTAACCTTAGTAATTGTCATAATAAATGCATATATACAACTAATTATTACATTCACACAAGTATTAAATAATGATAAAATAGGAAAAATGTCATAAATATACTTTCAAATTTTGAAATGGGACACTTATTAAGAAACAAAAAAATGAGCTAAATGGGGGAGTATGTGCCACGGCCTTTCTAAAAAACACACTTTCTTAGAAAAATCTGAATTATCTTGTTTTAATTGGTGAAAATATTATCTCGAAATCAGTAACCATGTGAACTTGATCAATCGAACAGCATTGATCCATTTAATTTCGCCAACTAAATAGTTTCAATAAATACACAATTTCTTTAATTCAATTTTGTAACAATTTTTAATTTCTTTTCTACAAATATTTAATAAGAAAATAATATTATTGCATCAGTCGAACACCCTCTAACTGAAAAAAGATGTTTATGAGCTATGTTTCTTGTTCTTCCTCCCAGCCCCAGATACCCAAAAAGATTTCGTGAGGAACAAATTAATTTGGAATTGAATGAGGTAGAGTCCTAGATCTGTGGGATAGAGTTACCATTAAATTTTAAATTATTTAGGAAAGTGTATCACGTGGATGGGAATCGAACATACTTGAGTTCATTCGTAGGATTAGTGGCCGTCTATTTTGAAAGGAGCATATTAATATTATCCTCAATTATTGAAATCACAACTTTAATTTGGATAATCTTTTTTTTATTTGTTGAAGCAGTGTGTGTAAGGTACAATTTACCTTAACGGGACACAAAAAGCATAATCCACAACTCAATAATTTGTACATTCCACAATTTCATTCAACTACTCCTTCTGTCTTTGACTACTCTTTCTACGATAATTACCTTTGTATTTTTTCTTAGGCAACCATTACGAGGAAACTGCACTGTGTAAAAAATTGTATGCTACTTTCATATATAAATTGTAACTCTCTTCATTCCTATAAATTATGGTGCAACGAAAATGATATAAATTTTAAGAAAAAAGTATGATAGTTGTATTTTAAGTAGAGATTAGGGTTTAAATCTTTTTGTAGACATTGAATGGATATAAGGTTTTTTTATTTGTGTAAATTTATAGGATTATTTTCAAATAAAGAAAAATTATAATTTTGAGAGACGGAAGTAGTAGTTAATAATCAATTGAGTTCTTACGTGCCATCATTTGATGTTATAATTCATGAATTAATTATCTTTGAACTATCAAACTTTGGAAAGATAAGTAAACCTAAACATAAATTCGTGTTAAACATGATTTTTCAAAATAAATTCGTGTTAAACCTTCATGTATAATCGCAAATCATAATGTTTTAACAAGTTTATTTATATTTACACGATATATGTCATCAATTTAAACAAAATTTTATTATTGCATATTTCATTCAAAAAGAATTTAGATAATATAGTCACATATATATAGAGAAAGAGAAATATTATGCTACATATCTTACATGAGCTCCATGTGAGCACCGCTCACATTTAACATTCGTTAGCGTTAATTTTTTTGTTTTAGACATTTACTTTTGTTCTAATACTTCATAAATTGTTATTGAGATCATTAATTTTATAAATTACATAAAAATCAAAGTCCAATATATATATATGTGTGTGTGTGCGCGCGCGCATCAGTATAACTAACATAATAAAAATATTTAAGATATAAAAAATTAACTAAATACTTAATTGGGACAATAGAAAATTTACACAAAAAAGGAGAATATTCGTATGGTCTGGAGTAGATCAATTAAAAAACAAAAATATTAAAAATGCAATAGACCGGAATTATAACACACATTCAGGAAAAAAAATATGTATATAATAATAAAGGATGCTGTGCTCCTAACACGATTTATTGATTTGGAAATGATGAAATCCGGTGAAATTGAAAAATGTGATTAAAAATTTATGGTTTTTACTTATAAATTATTTTCAGAAGTGAAAAAAAAAATTGATTTAGACAGAAAAGTACAAATTTTTAATTTGACAAATATTCCCTATATTATATATATATAATATATAAACTTTCAACAAATTCTAGTTTTTCTCATGATCTTTAAAATTTGAAAAAAAAAATGCATCACCTTTCGATTTTTTCTGATTTTTTCCACGGGTATGAAATACTCTCAAATAAAAGCTGATTTTAGGATTTTTGATTTAGATTTTTTAATACATAAGAGTGATAATAAAGGTGGTATAATAAATTCGATGTATGTGTGAATTAAAAATCCCTGACGATTAAGTATCAAAAAATTCAAGTTCCTAAAATCAGCTTTCTATTTTAGGGTATTTTATACATGTGGGAAAAAAAATCGAAAGGTAGTGTATTTTTTTTCAAATTTTAAAGATCATGGAAAAAATTAGAATTTATTGAAAGTTCGTGTATTTTACGAAAAATATCTTTGTTTATATATATTCAAATTATAATCAAATTTAGTTAGATGGATCATAAATTCAAATTATAATCAAATTTTAAATTTGAGTGCGAGAGCGAGTTTGGGTCATAAATTTCAACTATAATCAAATTTAAATGTGAATGTGGGAATGAGTTTGAGCCGACTTGACCTGCACATACTATAGGAGCTTTTATCTTTATTTTTTTTTCCTTTCTTTCTTATTTTTTCCATATTTTTCTCTAATGACTCGAATTTATATGCTATTCATAAGAAAAGAAACGTTTTAGCAATTGAGCTGTGCATCATTCTCATTTTTTATCTTTTAACTTTTACTTATCATCAAATAGCTTCTTATTGCCTGCTACCTATATTGAAAAAACAGTTAAAGAACTTAAAGCAATCTCCCTCGCCTGTTTGATCACTTTCGTCCCCACTTCTCAATTCTCATCCATTTAATCGTAGTATTTGGATAAAGATTATGTTATCTGCTGAGTTTTTTTTTTGTTTCTTTTATTATTATTATTATTTGGTGAAGTTAATATGGTGTACTATAATGACACCGAATTTTCGGGACAGTGAAAATATGTACGCATCAATTGCAAGTGGAATTAATGTCATTTAATATTGGAAAAGCCTTATCCAGTTATCCGGAATTGCCGAATTGGGATTCGTTCATCCACAGAGTATCGGGTGGAATATGTTTCCTATCAATTTAATTTTAATTAATTTGTTTAAAAAACTAATACTAGTTTACTTTGGATAAGATGATCGCACATAAGCTAAACTATTCATATTCAACTCAAGAGATTATTATTATTATTTGAACCCTTATTCAAAAGAAAAGCACGTAAACTCCGCATAGTAAATAAGAGCATCCGCATTGGGGGTTCCTTGATAGCCTACTTGATAGCCTACTTGATAGTGGTTGTGTTATTCAGTAGGTAGTGCTGCATTGGGGTTCCTTGATAGCCTACTTGATTTTTTTAGTTTTTAAAGAGGAGAGAGAAATTTTTAAAGAGGAGAAGAGAATTAAAAAAAAATAACAAATAAAAGAAATTATCGAGCATACTCGATAACTCGAGTAGCACTCGAGTAGCACTCACTTGCAACGCCTACTCGAGTGGCTACTCGAGTTCGAGTAAGGCATCGAGGATGTCCGTTGCCAATGCTCTAAGAGCATTCGCAACGCTCTACTCGATGACTTACTCGAGTAGAGCATTGCACTCATGTAGGGGTGTTGCCGGGGGGTTTACTCGGACCATACTCGAGTGCTCGTGTAGCACTCGAGCAGCGCGTGCACGGCACGCGCTCAAATAAAAAAGATTATAAATTTTAAATTTTAAAAATGGCAACGGCTATTTGGGCTTTTTTTTTATCCAACGGCTATTTTAGCCGTTTGCCATTTTTTTATTTTTTTTATTATTTTTTTTCTCTCTCTTTTCTCTCTATAAATACTACTTCTCCCTCCCTCATTCATAACAACCCACTCCTTCTACCTCCTTCTTCCTCCTTCAATTTTTCTTAAAAAATCTCATCTTTGTTCTTCCAAAAATGACGGAACCCCAGCATGATTCTTCGCCTGATTCCGACGATGTAGCTGAAAAGTTCGTGGAGTGGGTAGAGTTGCATAAACAAGTGCTTGCTCCATACTGCTCCCAATCGGCGCCAGAGCCGGCGCGTGTCAAACGTCCCCGATCATACGTCCACTGTGATCGTGAAGAGGCCCATGTACGTCTTATGCAAGACTACTTCAACGACAATCCGACGTGCGATCCTACTTTTTTTGGGCGTCGTTTTCGAATGCAGAAGGAGATGTTCTTGCACATCGTCGATGATGTTCAAGGTAAAGATACTTTCTTACATATGAGCACTGATGCAACCGGTTGAAACTCGCTCTCTCCTTTGCAGAAATGCACATCGGTTATCCGCCAATTAGCCACCGAGGTTAGTGCGGATATTTTTGACGAGTATCTCAAAGTCGCCGACTCTACCGGGCATGTATGCCTCAAGAAGTTCTGCAAGGCGGTCATCCGGACTTTCGGAGCCTATTACCTGCGCCGTCCAACGCCCACGGACGTCCAACGCCTCCTTCATATGCACGAGGCGCAACACGGTTTTCCCGGGATGCTCGGGAGCTCAGACTGTATGCATTGGGCGTGGAAGAACTGCCTAAAGGCGTGGCACGACGCCTACACATGCGGTGATCAGGGAGAGCCCACCTTGATATTGGAGGCCGTTGCATCCCACGATTTGTGGATTTGGCACGCCTTCTTAAGCGTCGCTGGTTCGAACAACGACATCAATGTGCTGAATCAGTCGCCTCTCTTCTCCGACGTGTTAGGAGGAACGGTGGCACCGGTGGTCTTTCATGCCAACCAGCGCGAATACCGGATGGGCTACTACTTGTGTGACGGCATATATCCGGAGTGGCGTTGCTTCGTCAAGAGTCCACCAATGGCGACCAATCCGAAGGAGGCGAGGTTCAAGAAGATGCAATAATCGGCACGGAAGGATGTCGAACGCGCCTTCGGAGTCCTTCAGGTTCGGTGGGGAATCATTCGAAGTCCGGCGTGCAATTGGTACGTACAACACCTCAAGGACATCTTGTTGTGTTGCATCATTCTCCACAACATGATTGTGGAGCACGAAGGTGAAGCGGCTCTCAATTGGAGAGATGGCGATGGGGCGTCTAGCAGTACTTCGACAGAGAGTGCTCAACAAACACCGGTGTCCTTCGAGGAATACGTACGAAGAGATTCAATTCTTCGAGATAGACATCTACATGCTCAGCTCCGAAATGATTTGGTGGAGCACCTTTGGGCACGTTTCGGACCTCTAGGGCCAGAGTAGTTAATTTATTAAAGTTTTTATTTTATTAAAGTTTTATGTAATATTTAGGATTTTATAATTAATGCAATTTAAAATTGAAATAAATTGTGTTATTAAATTTGAGCAATTAAATTTAAATGAAAAGCATAAAAATCAAAACTAAAAAAATCAAGTAGACTATCAAGTAACCCCAATGCAGCACTACATACTCAATATGGTCCCCCACTATCAAGTAGGCTATCAAGTAAGTCCATTGCGGATGCTCTAAAACAAGGGACCAGATGAGATATACTCAAGAAGTTAATACTCTTCTTTGAAGAAAAAGACATGAAATTGAAAAATGATCCATGGATTTTAATGAAAAGATATATGGACAATGCTTCATATGCAGTAAGGGCTTATAAACCTAAATTATATTATGAAAATATACTCATTAATAATGGGTGTGAAATATCTCATTTTTCAAGTGGCCAACAAGAAGTTTATAACTTCAGTAAAATTATTATAAAGAAAGTTATATATTCGGAAGAATGGAGAATTTCTCCACAAAAGATTAAGGACTTTGTTAATCCTTCCAATAATAGTCTTGTTAAATATAATTTTTGGGACTATATCTTTGGAAGAATGGAGAATTTCTCCACAAAGGATTAAGGACTTTGTTTATCTTTCCAATAATAGTACTGTTATATATAATTTTGGGGAATATATTGATGTGTTTGATAAAGTTAAGATAACCGAATCAATTTATAAAAGGTATAAATTCTATTTATTATAACTCATTTTATCATTATATTAATTTAAAATCAAATTATATTATATGTCATCTGTCTACGAAAAATGGGACACAATTATTATTTTCAGCGTCCATAAAAAATGGGGCACTTTCCCATTAAGCCCTCATATTCAATCACAACCGCTCATTTCATACAATAATGAGACTCTTTCTCCACTACATAAAAACACCACCCATTCTATTAAAATTTATACCAAAAAAAATGTTCCCCATTTTTTCGTGAACGAAGGGAGTATTTATTTTTCTATTCATTAATTTCGATTTATAGACGAACAAAAAAGGTGCACACCGCCGGCCAACTGACCACCACGCTGACGAAGCCGTCGTTTGAGCTTCGCACAAATAAATTTATCCTGTGCCCACAACTAGGTTAGCTAGCGGTAAGTCCAGAGTCGAATCCACAGGGAACTGAGCAGTAATCTTTTCTGCAAGGGTGTCACTAAAAATGGTTTGTTTCTTGAAGGTTTTGACCACAACTTGCTTATGGGCATAACAGGGTTTCGAACTAAACTGAAATAACAAAAGTAACTTGATCAAATAATAAAACAATTCTGACTTGGGTTTGACTCACTAAACATGAACTAGACACTCGATCATTGGTTCAAAAATGTTTTACTACACTCTCATACCAGTTGGTTATAGGCAAAATACAGCTACGCCCCCAATTGTCACGCGTCACGCACGTAACAGCCCTCTGCCCAATATATCCTTTCAGTGTATAATCCCTTAGAAGTTATCGGCTAATGTGAATTAACGACCCCAGGCAACATCCACTCTCTACGTTGCCCTTTCGCTAAGAGTGCTTTGCCCAAGATGTATTTGGATTGAGATAAACCCAACTTGACTCTTACATGGATTATTTCACCACAGTCACGGCTCCAACACTCGTTGTACTCTTTGGAGGTCGATGGCGTGTCGCATTTACCCAAAGTTTACTTGTGGCCAAAACTCCCTAGTTAACTAATGATCAATTAATTAATCAAGTTGTTTAAAACCATATTTGAATCAAACCTAGTGTATCAGGAATATGCTCATGCAGTTATTATGCCTAAATTAGACCTCTCGAGTTAAGTGTTCATGCTTAGATCATCTTGCCCAAATAAGAATATAAACTTAGCTAGACATAAAATAAATAACAAAGGTAAAAGACATAATAGAAAGCATAAAGTAAAAACTGAAATAGAAACTTACTTAAGGCAAAGGGTACTTACGGCCAAAAGTGCCGCATAAAACATGAACATAAAATTAAACAGCTATGCCCATAAGGAGCGAGTGCTCCTAACAAACTCTGGAAATTAAGTAAAACTACAGTGGTCTCTCAAAATTCGTCCCCTCAATGGTTCACAACTATGTGGTATTTATAGGTATGAGTTAGGGCTACGCAGGGCTTGGCCCAAAAGGAGTGGGCTGAAATTAGGGCTTCTTCTGCCAGAGATTGCATCCAGATCTGCAGGCTGATTTGATCTTATCCAAACCTTAAGGGATAAGGTTTTTGGATTTCTTTCCTTATCAACATCCGCTGATCAGATTGCATTGCCTTTGCCCTCAACACGAATTTATGTACTTCATCTCCTGCACTCTTCTTCTCTGCCCCGTATGTACCTTCTGCCCTCGATCATCTTCTGATGCAACTGGATCTCATGCGGTGCTTATGGGCAAAGCGCTATGTTGACTTGAGTAACTCCAAACTTCATTTAAGCTTTTGTAACCTGCTGCTTCAAGCTCCAATTGGTTTTGTATCTGTGCTCATACTTCTTTCCCGAACCGAAGTCGCATTATGCCCAAGACCTTCTTCCGATGCAACTGGATCCCGCGCAGTACTTATGGGCAAATGGTCGGTTTGCCCAACTTCCTGCTTCTCGAACTTTTGGTCTTCAAAACAAGCTTTTGAATATCCCAAACTCCTCTCCTTCAAACCCATGCCTCTTTCGCGGAATGCCAGCATTATGCCTTAAAAGCACCTTCTGCTCAAAGAACATACCTGCCCTGGAACTACGCCCTTCCAGGCGACTGACTCTAACAAAACAAAGGAAAAAGACTCGATCTAGACCTAAAACAGAGCACAAACATGGGCTCATCTTTCTGCCACCACATCACTAAGGCTCTTCCGCCAAATGTCGCAAAATCACCACCGCAACAACAACAAATCCACTATCATACATGCTCGAATTGAATGCACACCTACCGTCGACCGACTAACCACCGACCCACCGCGGACCTCGAACCACTACCGAATGTCACACTTCGTAATATCACCAGTTCACCACCGCAAGCATTACATCACTGCGACGCTTCTGCCACCTTTAAACATCCCAGCATCATCAATTCAACAACAACAAATCCACCACATACATCCTCGAATTAAATGCTCGACGCTCAATTAAGCAGTCGAGCATTGATTAAATGAATGAATGTTCGACAGCTTAAACCAATGCTCAAGCATTGATTCAAAATAAACTAATGATCAAATGCCAATGCCCGACTGCTTAAACAATTGCTTGATTACAAATGCTAGCACTTGATCGATCATTAGTTCTAAATAGCTAATGCTCGACAATGATCCAACTTGAGCATTCGAGCATTTTTCCACCATCACCATCCATTGGCTCACATTTTCATAACCACCACCGCTCGCTCTCATCGTTGTTGCAACAACCCAACTCGAACTTCTAAGGCTTGAACTTAAATGCAAGAATCGTGCATTCAATCATTCAAGAGAATTCTTGAATGCACGAATCAGAAATTCATGTTCGAGTATTCAACTGATGAAGAGCACATTGCAGATCCACCACCACCACCTTACGTTGTCGGCCATTCCAAATCTAGATCAAAAAAAGAGAGGGAGAAAAATACATGCATTGATCACCACGTAAGTAGCCGACAAACGAAGAGGCAATGCAACGAGATAGCATGGTGTTGCCAATCTAGGGCGCAACGATGAAGAGCTGCAGTTCAAAGGTCGACGGTGGCGAGGTAGTGTGATGGATAAGGTAGAGAGAGAGTTGTACATTCTGGGGTGTGGGGTGGAGTGGTATTAAGGTATAGTTTTGATTTTTTTTTTCATTAAGAGTAAAACTATCAAAGTGGGTATAAATCACCATTAACCCATAAAACAAAGTATTTCTATATATCAAAATGGGCAAAACTAGTATCTATCTATTTTGATAGTCAATTTAAAAAATATCCATCTTTTACAAAAGGGAAAATTGCATGTAAATACACAAACTTTGTCAAAAATTCATATTTGACGCGAAGTTATAATTTTACAATTTAATACACCAATTTAATAAGTTATCCAATTTTAACACAATTTTAATTTACGGTGACCGAAAAATCTGACGTGTCGATTACGTGTCAACTACTTATCCAGCGTGGCATTGAACAAGAAAAATGGTGTCGTCTCAGCCCACTGTTTAAGCCAATTTATCTCTTTTTTCTCTCTCCATCTCAAATCATGTTCTCTCCCTCTCAATATCCTCAAAGAGCGGAGAAACCCCACTTATCTAACCTCCTCATCCCCCGTCGCAGCCGGCGGAGCGAGAGACTGAGGGCGGCGGCATGGTGGCTTGAAATTGGGGATCTTGCTCTGTGTGTTATTATGTGCGAGTTCAGGGATATAGAGGGGAAGGGACAGAGATGTCGGTGGTGGCCGAGGGAGGCGATGCCACTGGGAATCGATGGTGGACTGCGAATCGATAGGAAGATTGCGAGGTTTTCTGGTCGCAAGGATCCCGACCACTGATTTTCGAGGTATGGAGCTCAAATCTATTGTGGATGGCACGCGGAGGAGGTCCGATTGATTGTGGCAAAATGGATTCAGAGATTTTCACCGATTTTTTTACGGAGATGGTAATAGATTGAGGAGAGAGAGAGAGAGAGAGGTGATCGAGAACTTCAAATTACCCAGATTTTTCCATATTGGTGGAAGAATCTCGTCGATTTGGAGAGCATGGCCGGTGGTGGAGAGAATGGCTCCTTTTTTTTCGATGAACAGCAGTTGGAGAAGAAAAAACTCACCGGCGAACGGAGTGGCGCTTGCCGGCGAGACACGTAGGCGCCATGTCAGATTTTAATTTGGGGGGAATGAAAAATGTGTCATTATTGAACAACTTCTTAAATTGGTGTATTAAAATGTAAAATCCTAACTTCGCGTCAAATATGGATTTTCGACAAAGTTTGTGTATTTTGGTGCAATTTTCCCTTTACAAAATATATAAATTGTATCCATTTAGGAGTTTTTTACCTTTATGTCGAGCATTAATGCATTTTGCATTGATGCTCGACTATTGATTCTCAACTGCTCGACTCACAATGGTCGAGTATGTCGAGTATTGATGTATTTCCTAAGAATGCTCGAAGTGGTTGAACATGTCGAGCATTGACGCATTTACCACTAATACTCGACTCGCAATGGTTGAGCATGTCAAACATTAATTTATTTACCACAAATTCACTAATGCTCGACATACTCGACTCACAATGGTCGAGCATAGTTTGTGATTTAAGTTAGGACAAGTTTGTATTTTCAATCTCAAAATATGTGATTTCTATAGTTTTCATATAATGGGTATTTTTTATTTTTCTTTGTTCTGACTTTTTGAAAATTGATAAAAGATACCATGAACCTATACAAAAACTAATACTATATTATTATGATTTAAAGGTTGATTCCGACTATGCGTGATAAATAAAACTAACACGATACATCTATGGTGTTGGATTTTGGTGAAAACCAACTATTTTCTATTAATTATGAAAAAAAATATATCATTATATGTATAAAATATTATCATTGAAAAAAAAATCCATCCATTCCAATGATAACGTCCTAAAACAATGGAGCATGCAAATTAAGAAAATGTAGATAAAGTAAATGAGAAGAGAAAAATGAGAAATATATAGAATAGTGAAAAAGTAAGATAGATATAAAGTAAATAGAAGAGATAGAGAGAGTCGATAAAGTAATTATTTCCTTTTTGGGGTTGGGATATTATAAATTTCACGCCCACAAAAAATTGGGACTTTATTATTGGGACAAATGTAGTACTCCCTCCGTCCCGTTATTAACGGCACGTTTCTTTTCGGCACGGGTATTAAGGAGAGTGTTATTAAGAGAAAAGTTGTAGGGACCACATGTTTAATGTTATTGTTAATTAATGTTAAATATAGTTAATAAAATAAATCTCTTCTTCATCAACACCAGCGAGGCCGCCGCCGGCGACGGCGGCGCCGCCTTCCCTTTGCCTCGTCTGTCCTTCTCATCTCCGTCCAACAAATGTGTTTCCCCCAAATTCAAGAAATCCAAGAAATTCTGCAACTAAAGCCACTAGTTTCAGATCTCAACTCAAGCTTGTAGGCCCTGTACTATCGGATCTGGCCAAGGCAGAGAAGCCACCACCGACCCTCCCCTTTACAGAACTCCGGCGACAACAGAGGGAAGGCGGTGGAAGAGAGGGAAGGAAGAAAGGCGAGAAATGGGTTGTCAAACACAAAATCCAAAAATATGCACGAAAAATTACACCCAAAGATGGGTTTTCAAACACTAAAATTACAAACCCATCTCCAATCACCAAAAAGTAAGGCTCGAAGCATTTTAATAAATTCTCACAAAATTACAAACCCAGATTTTGACTGATTGAATATCAAAACTTACAAGCCCAGATTTCCGCCATTTCCGCTGGAGTAGAGAGTGTGGTTGAGCACATCAAAGCTTGGGTGAGCATTGAGCCCTAATTTTTGGAGGCGGAACCACCAACAGGAAGGAAGGACTCAAATCGCGGAGAAGGCGGCCTTCATAGAACTCCGGCGAATAAAATGGGGGAGCGCGGAGGCGGCACACCAGTGGAAGAGAGAGGGAGCAGAGGCGGCGGTGACTGTTGGCTCTGCATGCGCCGCCGCAACTCGCAGCGGCCGTCGCCTCCGCTAGAGAAAAAGAGATCGAGAGTGAGCGCAGAGGGAGGGCAGTGGAGGAGGGTGGGTGGACGCGGAGGCGCCGCGCCGTCGCCGTGGAGGAGGAGAGACGGCGGGGTGTAGCAACTGTGTGTGTGTGTGTGTGAGAGAGAGAGAGAGAGAGATAGAGATAGAGAGAGAGTGGGGGAGAGAGAGACGGAGGGAGGAAGTAGTTATTAAAATTAGGCTTTTAATTAGGGTTTTAATTAACATTAATCACTCCCTTATTTTTTCCAAAATAGGAAACGTGCCATCAATAGCGGGACAACCCAAAAAAGAAAACGTGCCATTATTAACGGGACGGAGGGAGTATTATTGAATGTGTTAAAAATAATTATTTCACTAAATAATTATTATTCAAGTTGAAAAAATAATGATCATTCATCAATCAAAATTTATAGACTAGATTATTTTTAATTAACACAAATAAATATAATTCATATGATTCTTTCCCTATATGTATATACATGGAGATGATCAAACAAAGAATTTTGTATGTGTTGAAAAAATTTCTATGTTTTGATTATATATCAGAATCTTTTGATGATGATGAACACTTGATGTAATAAATTGCAATTCACTTGTAAAGTAGCTTACTTTTTATTTTACATGTATCAACTAAAGGGGATTCAATCAGCCAAGGTTCGTAAACCACTCAGAGTTGAAGTAAAGTTTCAACTTACAATCAGTATTCACTAATAGTGCATGAAGACAAATCTACTGATCAAAAGCATGCTAATAGAGAAGATCGAGAAAGACTACCTAGAAGCTAAAGAATACCAATGAAGAAATATCAATGAAGAAAACTTAGTCGATGATGTGACAGCCAAGATCGATCAGCCTAAGAAGTCAATTGAGAAGTGACGCCAGCCATCCAAAATCCTAGATGAATTTTTGTGGGCTCTGATACAAAATCTACAAATGATTGAAATTATTAAAAGCGGTATTTTATAAAAGATAAAACAAAGGAAGAACAAACCCATGAAGGCACAGAGACGCCAACTATGGGACGAGTGTACTTGACAAGAGCAGAACAAAAAAGCAAACGAGCGGAAGGAAACACTTCAGGAACTCCGGCCTCACCATCGTTCCCAAGTAAATCCGGCTCAAACAAACAAAAGACAAAGACCAAAGAACCCAAGTAGCCATGAAGCAGGCCAAGACGGGCACGGAACAACAACAATCACAAGCACCCCTAACGGGACTTAGATGCGACGAAGATGACTATGGCTCGCGATGTCTCGGATGACAGCGTCCTCAATGACCTCAATCCCATTGCTCCAAAAACCCTCTTGTCTCGCAGGGTTTGCCATAATGTCCGCCACAACGTTCCCCTCCCGATAAATATGCGAAACCCGAAAAGTGATCTCATGTAAGCGAGCTAACGTCTCCTTCCAATAACTGATGAAACGCCAAGGAACCTCCATCGATCGCTGCTGTAGGAGACGAACAACATATGAGGAGTCCGCCTCGAGCCAGAGCTTGCGCCATCCTCGGTTATAAGCTATCGCAATGGCAGTGATCGCCGCAAGTAGCTCAGCTTCAAAAGCGAAGCCCGATCCTCCCTTTGTGTGGAAACACCCCTGAACAGTTGCAGCGTGGTCTCTGAACACTCCACCACCAGCAATTAAACCCGGTGAGCCGGACGCAGAGCCATCCGTATTTACTTTGATCCAACCAATATCCGGCGGCCACCAATGCCTACAAATGATTGAAATGTTGCGGGATATGTACAATGTTGAAAAACTATATCTTATATGTTTTTGAAACATCTTATCATTTATTGAAACTTATAAGATCTTTGAAAAAGATTGTCTAAGCACCCTTCTAGAATGTGCTAATAATTTAGCAAATGATTATTTTCTTTGCTATATGTTATTCTATATACTCCCTCCGTCCAATAATAAAGTGGAGTATCACTTTCACCATTTTTGTTGGTTCCATAAGAAAGTATCACTTCTATTTTGGGACATGATCCCACATATTATCTACCATATATTATTAGTTTTTTTTTTAAAGTAGTGGATCACTTTCTGCATTCAACATATTTCTATTAAATATTTTTAAAAATCTGTATCATTCCCAAATAATATTCTTTTAAGGAATGAAGGAGTATTTATTTAAAGAAAAGAGTAAGTATAAGCATACACATTGAATGTAGGACGCATGAATCAATATTTGATTAAATGCTCATTTAGTATAAAGTAGAGGAATGAAAAAAGAGTAGAATCAAATAAATGAGAGGAATTGTAATAATATCTGTTATTTTTATTGAGTGTTTGATTCAACAATAGAAAGAAATCATTAGTAAGATATTTTATTTATTTTGTTTATTTTCTATTTTGAGGGATAACAAATTAGATAACTGTATTATCCTTAAATAAGGATATTAATTAACTCATTACTAAAATTAAATATAATAAATAATATATTTAATTAATTGAATCTCTTTCGAAGGTGGAGGAAACTAACCAAACATGAGTTAAATGGATAACAAACTACCGATGAATTTGCAATAATTTTAAATTGAACGAGTAAACTGTTAAAGTTTGAGTGATGAATAACTTTATGTTAAATGATAAAAATGAAAAAGTTGTGTGTTTATCTAGTGAGAAATTTAGGTTTCAGTTAATTAGGATAATCTGCATTGAATCTGGTGATTTTATCCGCTCGGCCTAAAGGTATAAGGCTGGACACATTATATACTTACATATATTTCGTTGGGTTAATTATGTCGTTTACTCAGTTTTTAGCATTTTTTAAAGTGATTTTCATTTTTTATTATTATAAAATAAAAATAATTACTACAAGATGAAACGACGATGAAATTCGACTAGGCGACTCATCACTTCCATGATCAAATTTTGTAAAAAAAACAATTTTTGGAAAAATCTAAAGATTAAGAGGTTTTTTAATTAAAAAGGAAATTAGAGAGATTATGGTGAAAATTAGAGTTAGTGAAAATGATTAAGGGGTTTAGTCGGAGGCAGGCCATATAATTATTACACGCAAACTCACCCACAAGACATTTTCTCTTTCCTTTCAGCCCCGAGTCTCCCTCTCTCCACTTCGGATGAGACTTTCTCTCTCTATATCTATATCTGTATCCACACACACCAGAGCTTCGGTTTAGGCACAAAACCAACGTAAACATAAAAAAACACAACCCCAAAACAACCAAATCCCATCTTCTCTCGGATCTTGTAAAAGAAAATTAAAAATCAATCCAACTCAGCCTGCTTCAATTCGATTGCTGCTGCGGCAATGACGAGGAGGTGCTCGCATTGCAGCCACAACGGCCACAATTCCCGCACGTGTCCGAATCGAGGCGTCAAGCTTTTTGGGGTCCGATTGACTGATGGTTCGATTCGGAAGAGCGCCAGTATGGGTAATTTGACCCATTACATGGGCGGCGGCGGCGGGAGCGGGAGCGCCACGCCAGTCAGCGGCGCTGCTCACGACTCTCCGGCGGACACCCCCGACCACCCCTCTGCTGGCTCCGCCGCCGCCGACGGCTACGCGTCTGAAGACTTCGTTGCTGGGTCTTCTTCCAGCCGGGAGAGGAAGAAAGGTTTTAATTTCATTTTCTTTTAATTTTTTTTTTACTTAATTAAAGTTTTGATTCGCTTTGTTTCTATTTTGATTATAATTTGGGGCTATTTGCTCATGGTGTATATATGGACTAGTTTTTGTGGTCTAATTTGTGTGTGGATCTGATTAATTTGTGGATTTACTGTTGATTTTGGATAAAATTGATTCATTCGTACCAGCAGAATTCAATGATGTGTTGCAATCGATCATTTTGAATGTTTTTGTAAGCATATGGTTTTAGTATAGACTGTTGGAGCGTTTAGATAAGCTTAGGTCGGTATAAGATTGAATTTTCTTTTTGTTGGTATAATAAAGGAAAGCAGAAAAGGATGTTTAGTGGTACCTAATTTGCATCTATCCATATTAATATGCTGATTTGTGTATGGAATTTAGGGTGTTACAGTTGCATGTGCTTTCAATCTGATTGTTTGCATCAATTTTTAGGCTTATTTAGAATTCCTAATTCAACTGTTTGGCTGCGCCCGGGGAAGAATGGTTCGGGAATCTAAACTAACTTGACTGTTTTTGTCATGATCTAATGTGTTTTTTGCCTCTGTTAAGGAAATTAATTGTACTCGTGTATGCATTCGGCGTCTCTGTGGGATTGGATTGCTTGGAAACTTGCTAAGTGCTTGAAAAAGACTGAAATTGATGTTAGTGCTGTAATCTAAAGACTTGGAATAAAGGGGAACAAAAGATAATAAAGACGAGTACTTTGTGTTCTATTTCCTCTCTTTCTATAGGGAATAGAATGAGAGGATGAATATATGATATGTGTGTGTGTGGTCTATATGACATTGCTAGGTTTGGATAGTAGGATCTCATCTGATTATTGGTTGGGAAAAAGCACTCTGGTTTGTCTGCTATGCTTGGTCCGACATACCATCCCTGCAATTCTGTGTCTATTTTGAGAATCCATGATGGCTGCGTCCAATGCTATAATACACGGGGAAGAGGAGAAGAGGGGATAAGGACATGACATAGATGCTAAAAATGATTATATGCAGACCTAAGGTAGTCAAAATCTTTGCAAAAACAATTGTGGAGTCCAACCGAAGTTGCAAACTTCGATACTTATACCCTAAAGGGAGATGGCGAATGGGCATGTAGGTTGTGGTTTTCAGAGGTGGAGTTGGGTTAGGATTTCAAAGAGACGCTGAGTCGCTGACAGCTACGTCATATTATACATTTATGGGCACCTCATATCTTTTGTCCATGATCAAATTCCACCATTGTGCTTTGCCATTGTTTTTATATATGGTCTTTTCCTTTGCCTTTCCCTTTTCAGTTGATATTTTCACAGTGTGAGAATTTACTTCAAAATAGTTCTACTTCTATTTTCCAGGAGTGCCTTGGACAGAAGAAGAACATAGGTTATTTCTGCTTGGTTTGCAAAAGCTTGGCAAAGGTGATTGGCGTGGCATTGCACGGAACTATGTGATCTCTAGAACACCTACTCAGGTTGCTAGCCATGCCCAAAAGTACTTCATCAGACAAAGTAATGTGTCTAGGAGGAAAAGACGCTCGAGCCTATTTGATATTGTGGCCGATGAAGTAAGCCTTATTTGTTATTCCTATGTATATATTTACACATTTAGTAGGTCTTCAAAGACGTTTAGCTATATGCAAAACAAGATGTTATGGAACAGATGGCTCCACGTATCCACTTTTTCTGGAAAAAGGTAATCGGTCTGATTATAGGCTGCTTGACTCGCAGCACAAACATCAGATCGTAGATAGAAGGTTTATAATGTTGGGGGAAGCTAAGCCAACTTATAAACTGTTTGCAACTTATCTTTCAATTAGGAAGCAAAGCTAATCATTCTAATGTTCGGTTTTTCCCTCCTGCAGTCTGCCGATACTACTGTGATGTCAAGGGATTTTTTCCCTGTGAACCCTTCTCAAGCCGAGACACAAAGCAGCACTCCAGCGGCACCTGCTGCTGTGGATGAAGAATGTGAATCCATGGAATCTGCAAACTCCAACGACGGGGACACTGCTCTGACGAACCCGGAGGGCTCTCAATATCCTTACCCCGTCATGTATCCTGCTTATGTCGCTCCACTCTTCCCGTTGCCCGTTCAATTTTGGCCAGGATACAACACGGAGCCCGTCAAAGCAGAAACCCATGAAGTGGTGAAGCCAACTGCTGTGCATTCGAAGAGCCCTATCAATGTGGACGAGCTTGTTGGCATGTCGAATCTAAGCCTAGGGGAATCCATCGGGGATGGTGGGCCGTCAGCCCTCTCACTTAAACTCGTTGAAGGCTCTGAGAGGCCGTCTGCGTTTCAGGCGAATCCAGCTTCTGGTAATTCAGGCATGAACTCTAGTCACAATCCAATTCATGCCCTCTAGATTGGAAAAAAAACATGTTATTGTGATGTGAGATCACTCAGTGCCGTTGAGCTCTGGAGATCTCTCTTGTTAATAGAAGATGATAGTGTTTAGAGTGGTTTCGGTAAGTTATAATTTTATTTGTTAGGTTGTCTTAATAAGTGTGTTTAGGAAGGATTAACTCAGCCTCAACTTAACTCTGTAGACACCAGAAACTTGTTTTTCAAATTATTTGAATCTTTCACAACTTCTGCTTGTCTGCTCAGCTCCAACACAAATGTGCATACTTATTTTTATGCTCCATATTTGATCCATTTATGTGATGTATATATATTTCTTCAAGTTTCCTCAAGTAAAACTATTTTGTATCAAGAGCTATTGTTTTCGTTAAAACACGTTTAAAATTTTCACTTTAAAGAGCTAGAATTGTGAGATTGTGTTGCACATATTTGTGTTAATTGAATTAGTTCGACTCTGGGAGGCATAGTTTATTAACATTAGTGTTGTTAGGATGTTAATCCAACTCAAATGGAGGCTGCTAATCAAGTCAGTGCAGTGCTGTTTGATTGAAAGCTCATCATCTACTTGTATGCCCAACATTTGAGTTTTATCTTCAACCAAAATAGAAAAACGTAGATTGTGCACAAGGATGATAGTTTGAAGTTGTTTAATCATAATTTATGTTTTCAACTTTCAGTGTTTCAATAAAAATATCCTCAATCTGCTTTTCACTTAAAAAATGATATATATTATCCTTATAAAATTTGACGATGAAACGAGGAATCACATATTTGGATTCTTAGGTCTTTTTTTAAGATTTAGGGTTTTTTTTAAAAAAAAAAAATTATATTGAATTATGCAGACTCTTGCTAAGTGACTCATTATTTCTGTAAGATGGGGAATACTAATTTTTTTTTCAAAATTGAGATAATGAAAACATAAATTATGAATATTTTCTTAGAAAAATATAAAAATTGAGGACACACTATAATTAATTAATGTAAAAATACTTGTGTTGGAAAGACACGTTTCAACATGAGAGAACTCTTTTTTTGCTTAAAAAAATTACTACTATTATTACAATCATTTCGTTAGTGCACTTCACATCTACCATGGTCCATGGTGATATCGACGATAATGGGTTTTTATATAAGTTGACTAATTCATAATTGCCTTTGGTTGAGGACCTTGAGGTTAATCCCAATTGATGTAATCCATATACCACCTATTATTTGTAGTTTCATTAACTTATTTTGGGTCCATGCAGAGTAACAAATCCAAATTCCCCCTAGTTTGAGCCACTACCTGCCGAGCATGAGATAGGATGAGACCTTTTCAGCAAGGAATTATTTTTAAAAGTTTCACCGCCCAACTTTCTATGTCTTCTACTTTACTAAAAGGGCATATTTTGTACTAGACAAACAACAAAATGGAAATCAAAGTTTTCTATAAATATAAATTTAATAAATTATAGTCATATTTTAGTATTTTGAGCATAAATAACTACTCATAATTTTGTACGTATAAACACGCCCTCTTTCTCCCTCTCCCTCAAACTCTCTATTTCTTCTTTTGCATTCCCTCTTTATCTCCAATGACTCTCTCTCTCTTTTAGGGATGTCAATCGAGTGCGACGGGTACGGTGGATCCCTGCCCATATCCACGAGCGAAAGCCGTACCCACCACCTGACTTGTAACCCACGATGGGTACTCTCTACCACCCACACCCACCATCCGTGGAATCGTCGGGTATCCACCAACCCGCTACTCGTAAACTAGAAACGACGACTTGGGCGAGCAAAGGTGGAGGCATGGCTGCATGGCTGATCGAGGGAGAGGACTAGTAGCAAGCTCGCGGTGGTCTTACTTGTGCAGAGGCGTCGGACGAAGAGCGGCATGGCTGCAAAAGTGTCCGGCGGCTGATCGAGGGCTAAATCGCGCAGAGGCGCGCTCTGGCGGCTGGGCTTGACGGTGGTGGCGGAGGACGACGTCTAGAGGGGCGAACAACAAGGAGAAGGTGGTGAGGCGGTGGTTGTGAGGGACGTCGGCGGCTGGGCATGTGATGTGAGAGGGAGTGTTTGGCAGAATTAGGGCTCCAACTGGGCATGTTGGGTTATGCACCCCACATACAAACGCTATATTCAGGGGTGGGTCGGGCTTACTAAGGTTATTATTTACGGGTATCAACTCTCGGGTATCGGGTATTTCGAGGGTATTTTTGCGGGTACGGATAGTAAATATCCAAATTCATACCAGCGAACTTAATGAATAGTGAATTATAACCACAAAGCTATTTGTGGATATCAAATGCCCCTCAAACTCGCACCTATTAGGGTCGGGTACCCGCGGGTAAATTGTCATCCCTACTCCCTCTCTCTCTATCTTTATCTCCGACGACTCATCTTCTCATACTTTATTCATTGTCGCCATTGCTATCCTCTTCTCCAAATTTACCCGAACGACACCGTCACTGTCATATTCTCCATAATCCGGTGAACTACACCATCGAGTTGTTGTTGCTAGATCTAATCCTCTTCTCTGAGATCTAGTTCCAGTATATGAGAATTATGAGATCGAGATCCAGATATATAAAGATCTTGAATGAAATTGTACGAATGGTTAATTTTCTACCATGTGTTCAAAGATCTATCTTGCCAACCAAAGGAATGGAATGTATCAATGCGCCTATTAGTACCATCCATTCCGTCCATTCCGAGATTTGTCATCCCAAATGTTGGCACAAATGATGTGAATGAAGTCATTACAACCATTAGAAGATCTGTCGCATATATGCACGACACAAATGGTATGAAAAAACACATTCATAGCATTCCTACCAAATACATTGACAGATACTTATTGGGCGGTGAAGAAACGAATCTCCAACCTTGTAGTTGGATTTACCACGCTGCCCCAAGCGACGCCTTCATCTTCTTTCTATAAAGATAGTGATGAAAATGAAGAAATTGAAGATTTAGTTTAGACATTTAGTTAGATTTGTGAGATTTTGTGTTATTTGCAACAAACTTTGGGACGAATGGTGCGAATAGACCCTTTTGTACCATTTGTTCCAAGCGCAGGATTGACAAATCTTGGGACGAATGGTGCGAATAGGTCATTTCGTACCATTCGTCCCAAGCGCAAGATCAAATGTGCTCGTCAGAGCGCTGCGTGGCATGACTGGTACAAATTACCCGCGTTTGTACCAGATTTGCGATAAATTTGAAAAATAAATTTTCTAAATATTTGGATAAGATGATAGGAAATTTGGAAAAAATAACAAAGGACTCACATCTCCGGAACCACGTAATCCGATTAAAATGAATAAAATATCTGAGAATATAAATACAGAGAAGGAAATAGAGGCTAAATAAACACATTATAAAATGAACATTGCCTCCGCCGAAAAAAATCACTCACACTGTCGCCAGAGAAAATTGCCGAGAGAGAGAGAATAATGTACAGAAAAAGAGAGAGAGTGAGAGATCTAAAGGAGATAGTAAAAGGTGTGTTTGAAAAGTTGACTAGGGGAGAAAAAAATATGCAATTGAAAAATTGTAAAGTAAGGGTGATTTTGTCCTTTAGCTCAAAATTAACTAAAATTTATTGAAATTAAGTTGATGAACAACTATTGATTGTCACTTCCTTATTTGGCTAATTCGCATGATCAACACTTCTTAAAATCTCATAGTTCATGTCGCTTCCAAAAAAAAAATCTCATAGTGCATGCATTTTTTATGTATAGAAGAGGGGGAGCG
Source organism: Salvia miltiorrhiza (assembly GCF_028751815.1). Classification (NCBI taxonomy): domain Eukaryota; kingdom Viridiplantae; phylum Streptophyta; class Magnoliopsida; order Lamiales; family Lamiaceae; genus Salvia; species Salvia miltiorrhiza. The sequence goes on from NC_080387.1 coordinate 40,216,539, forward strand.
GGGTAAGGTTTGAACCCTGGACCTCGATCTTTACATATTGGAGTTCGCACCGCTTAGATGTGCATGAGGACTATTATATACTAAGATAAAACACATAATTAGATTTTAGATTGTTTTGTTTCATAAGATTATTTTATAAATTTTCATTATATTAGACTCTTATACTTTTATAAACTTATTTACACAAAAATCATACATTTTGACTGTAGTTACGAATTAATCATAAACTTTGAATTTATGAAATTATATCACAAATTTTCAATTTGTATTATTAGCATTCTCATAATTTCTTCGATGAATAGAGGTTGACATGGTTTCGTATGTTAACATAGCTTGCAACAACAAAACGACCTACTTTGGGGAGTCCAAAAGTTGTTGGCACAAAAAATATAAAAACATTTGGAATGTTGTAAAATATATGTTTATATTTTTCCTTTTTTTTAAACCTATATATTTCCTCATATAAAGTGATGACCATCCCAAAACCCTAAATTTATATTTCTACAAATAGAAGTCTCTAATCCTCATAATGATACGCTTCTGCATATTTATTCTCTTTACACTATTCTATTTTTTTTTCTCATTTTCTCTCTAGTTTATAATATGAAAATAATTACAAACTAGACTCAACCATTATTATAAAAAAAATTCTTTGCTAAATAAAAATTTTAATCAATTTTTAGTTTTCTATCGATTTTTTTTTTTTTTTTTTTGTTATTGCTTTATAACATACCATGGGTTTTTTCACATGGACTTTTCAGTAATAATCAAGAAGGAAATTGGTTTGTAGCTCAGTACATATAGCATTCTTATACATTTAGATGAGGATAGAGAAATGATAATTATTGTCAGTATGATGTCAAGTCAGTTGGATTAGCTCTTTACAATCATCTAATATTCTTACTTTATCTATGTCATTAATATTTTCCTTTTGTAGATTCATTAAGGTATCACTTTTTGATAATTTGAAACACATGAGTATTTTGATCACTTCATCTTGCTCCTGTTTTGGATGTCACTGAACACTTCTCCGTGGCCATTAGTAAAAAAAAAAAAAAATCAATTAAAACATTGTACTAACTCTGATAGTTCTGAACATTAATTTTGAAAATATGTGACATTAGTTTGTTTTGTGTTCTTTTAGAAAATTAATGTTCAAAATGGTTAGTTATACTTAGGGTTAATTACGCTAAAACTCATGAACTATATCCCAATTTTCAATATTTCCATGAACTTTTTTTTATCAGCAATTCTACCAATTTAAAGGCTTTTTCAATTTTTCTATGCTTTCTAACAATCCTCAAATTCATAGCTGACATAACAGTTTTTAAGTGACCTGAAATATGACATGGCATCGCCGGCGGAGAACCGAAACGACATCGTTTAATTGGGGGGGTAAAATGGCATCGTTTAACACCAGTCCCACTTCATGAGCCCTAATTTCGCTACAGGTGAGGAGGTCTGGAATGGTGATGCCGAGGAAGAAGAGGAAATCGGCGGTCTTGGATTTGGGAAGTTTCTGATGTGGCCTGAGAAATCGGCGGAGGAGGGAGGGACATGGTGGGGGCTTTGGTGGAGGAATGGGGCGGAAATTGAAGGTGTTTGGGGCGGGAAAAGCTGCTAGAATTTGACGGAATCAGCAGACTTGCCACTAATTGAGGAGAGAGAAAGAGACACATGCAGGCAGGACACGATGGCAGTGTCGCTACTGCCCGACCATGTATAGAAAGAAAAGAGTGAGACAGTGGTAGGGTTTTAGGAGTTAGGTTTTTGGCGGAGGCGGCAATGATGACTTTTTAGCTAGAGTTTGAGTTTGGGTCAAGAACTAGGGCTCTGACGGCTGCTTGTTGCTGTCAATCAAAGCAAGAGAGGGGCGGCTCTTCGGGTCTAGGATCGAGGAAGGTGGCGGCGCATTGTCGTCGCCAAGGAGGAAGGCTGGTCCTTGCCGCCGTTTCGCCGCCTATACATCTAAGTGGTGTGTTGAGTTTTGAATCTTTTGATCGAGTTGAGTGTGTTAGTGTGGGTGAGTCTTCAAGACGGAGAGCGAAGGCGATTGACGACCCTTCACCGGACCTGTATGAGGGGGAGGAAAAGTGATGGATTATTATTATTATTATTATTATTATTATTATTATTATTATTATTATTATTATTATTATTATTATTATTGTTTTCCATATGTCAATTTTTCAGTCCAAGTAGGTACCATGTCAGCTCGGTACTGCCACGTGAGAGCTATGTTAGCTCTGTACTTCACTGGAGTTTAAACGTGTGGAAAAATTGAACAACCCTTTATTTTGGTGGAATCGCTAATTAAAAAAAAGTTCATGGAAATGTTGGAAATTGGGGCATAGTTCATGAGTTTTGGCGTAATTAACCCTTATACTTATAAAACGTTGTTTTGATAAGAAAAAAATTAATAAAATTGCATTTAATTTTCAATCATTCCCAAAGCTTGTGTCTACATTTTCAACTATTTTACAAGGCTGATTTTCTTTTACAAACGCATCTTGTTTCAAAATGATGCCGCATTGTTTGTCGGAAACTACATGAAAATTTTAAAATTCTCTCCCCCATAATTAGCATTAATTTAGTTTGTCGGAAAGATTTGAAGATGTTAAATAACATTGAAATTGAAAAAGTACTATTATAGCTTGACAAACATGATTTTCGTACCTCAATTCCACATGATTTGTTGTCATTTCCCTTCATGTTTTGCTTGTGAATGCTTGTTTGTGCCCTAATGTTTAGTTTTATGAAGATTTGATTCTTGGATGTAGTTTTGGTGTGATTTAAGGGAAAACCAAAGATAAATTACAGAATTGTGAAAACATGAGGTTGAAGTGCATCTCGAGAGGAATCTGTGAGTACAAACAGCGACCAAATTGGAGTTCGAACGAGAGAGAACGGAGCCGAACGAGCGGACTGCGCATAAAGCCCAGGACCCCATTACCCATTCACTAGCCGTTTCCCTCTTGAATTCACACTATTTGTGACTCTGTCTCCATTTTTGGTCCCCCAACAAAGAAAAAAGGGTAAATATCATATTAAACTTTGAACTATACCCGTTTTATCAAAAATACCCTGAAACTTTCGAAATGCTCTCTAAACCTTCAAAGTATCAGAGTTTTATCAAATGTATTCCACATCTTATTTTCGGCCACCAAAAACGTGACGTGGCTCGCCGGATGCCACAATGTAATTTAAATTCTATTTTTTTTAAACATGTCATTTTATACTTTTTTTAATCCATATCATTCTATATATCAAAATCCATCCTAAAAATTAAAATATATTCTCTTTTTTAGAATACATGGTAGTCTTCCCTTTTTAAAATCTCAAGCCCTAATTGAAGAAATAAAATCACGCAGTTGAAATTTTAAAAAAGGAAGACTATCGTGTATTTTAAAAAGGAGAATAGGTTTTAATTTTCAGGATGAATTTTGATTTGTAGAATGATATGGATTAAAAAAAGAGAATATAAAATGACATGGATTAAAAAAAAAATTAAATTACACCGTGGCATCTGGCGAGCCACATCATGTTTCTGATGGTCGGAAAAGAGATGCAGGATATATTTGATAAAACTCTGATACGAGGGTTTAACGAGCATTTAAAAATTTTTAAGGTATTTTTGATAAAAAAAGGGAAAATTGCACCTAAATACACAAACTTTGCCAAAAATCCATATTTGACGCGAAGTTAGAATTTTACATTTTAATACACCAACTTTCGTTGTTGTCCAAATTTGACACGACTTAATTCTTAAAAATTCAAAAAACAACCCATTTTTGTAAATGATTATACAAAGACCCACTTATGTTATAATTTGGGACATTTCAAAACAAGATATTTCTTTATGATGTTTTCTTTTAAACCATTTTAGGCGCGGATCAAAGATTAAAAGAAAACATCATAAGAAAATATCTTGTTTTGGTTTAAATGTCCCAAATAATAACATAAGTGGGTCTTTGTATAATTATTTACAAAAGGGGGTTATTTTTTGAATTTTTAAGAATTAAGTCGTGTCAAATTTAGACAACAACGAAAGTTGGTGTATTAAAATGTAAAATCCTAACTTCGCGTCAAATATGAATTTTTGGCAAAATTTGTGTATTTTCACGCAATTATCCCTAAAAAAAGAGTATAGTTCAATGTTTAATATCACAATCCTTTAAAAAAAAAAATTGAACTTGTGTGTGTAGCCGCCGGTTTTTTTTTGGCAGAATTGAACTCTTGCAAAAAATGGCTCAAAAAGAATAGTGATTAGTGAGAAGAACAATTTCCCTGCAAAAACCTTTTAAAACCCTCCAACTAAACTCGTTCAAATCCTCGCTCCCTTTCTCTCTATCTCGTTACTTCTGCTTTAGTTGCAGTATAGACTGAGGTAGAATTCATATTGCCTCTGCTAATTCTGCTGCTTGTAAAGCGTATCAAGCAATGGTTGGTCCAAAGTTCGACGAGCCCACCGCATCTCGTACCCAGGTATTCGTTTTTCCCGCATTCATTTCCTTCAACTTCTGGAATTGCTAGGGATTCATGTGTTATATCTATCAGTTGCTTGATACTAGAGCTATTTGCTTTGATTTTAGAAGGCGTTAGTTCGTTTGGCGTCGATTGATCCGATGGAGTTGTGCAATGAAGCTAAAGTAGAGCGGTGTAGGGCGACTAGGGATTTGAGAAGCTGCGGCCGCAATGTACAGAGGGTTCTTATTCCCTGCGGCCATGCTGCTTTGTGCGATGAATGCAGTCAAAGATGTGACGTTTGCCCCATTTGTCGAATGTCCCTGCCGAAGGGGGGAAATGAGCTCCCCCTTCGTCTTTATTACGAATGCATTGAGGCAGGTCTTATTTCTAAGAGGTGTGATGATAGATTGAGAGATAAAGAGGATACCGCCAATCAACTTGTTGCTGATGTTCAACGGTTGTATTCGCTCTTCGATGTCTCCTTGGAGAACAACCTAGTTTCGTTGATTTGCCATTGTATCCCTTCAGTGTTATATACGCTTTCTTATGTTGGAGTGAGGAGAAGTAGTTTGTTTATCCTCTTTTGTCCTAGGGTTTTGTTTGCCCCCCCACCCCGTTTATCAACATCATTGAAAATAAAATTTTCCCTAGATTGTAGCATAATTGTCTTCAATCAAAAGTTTTCCACGTTCATTTAATCATGGATGCTAACTATTTAGGATTCCTAAGGAGTTTAGGTGTTTTGAATTGTTATTTGTTATTTGAGAATTGAAGAAAAGTGGTTTAATGATTATCTTTTCTGTGGTGTAGTTAGTTTACTTTGTTCCATATATCTCCTTAATAGAACCATACAGATATTATGGATGTATGCATGGATGAAGGCGCTGTATCAAGTGATCCAGTTACTGCATTTTTGCTTGATGAGAAGGTTGTCAAAGACTGGTGCAGGCGGACTTTCAAAAGTATTTTGGAAGAACTCAAAGCAATATGTATCCTAAACTTTAAACCCTGTCTATTGTATAAATGATGACATATGCCACAAGTTCTTGTGAACCTTGACATTCATAATAGATAGTAAAACGGTATCAGAGATGAAAACAGAGTTAAGTTCTCTCCTGAAAAATTCTTCAAAGTTAGCAGGTCTGTCCAATGTTCTTGAAGTGTTGGAGTCTTCATTCAGAGGCTCTATTTCGGCAATCATTCAGGACCTTAATCATCTTCAAGAGAGTATATTGAAGACAAAACAGGTAAAAGTTCAAAGTTCTATAATTTGTCACCTTCATATTTTCTTTCTATTGTTTTATATCACCATTAGGATCTTCTAGAAGATTTTCTGTATATCGATGTAGTAGAAAATCATGTGGGTGGATATTTCTGCTGCATCTTGCTTTTCTTGGCCATTTTGTTCATTATATAACTAAATTTACTCAATGATTTTGTAATATACCAAAGCTGTTTATTTTTGGTTTAATACTTGTGTTACCTTAGCTAAACTTCTTTAACAAATATGTTTCTGAATATATATGTCCAGATGCATCAATCTGTGAAATTTAAGATTTTTAATTTTGAATCATGGCCTTGCTGAATCCTGTCTGCCTAACTGAGCTTTTAACAATCAATGTCTGTACAGCACCTGGAGATCATGGCTTGGTGCATTAGACATGAATTTTTGGAAAATGTGAGCTCAAGATTTTCTCATGCATCATGGCGTTCATCTGTTCATGAAAGGAAATCTGCAGCAATTTCCCGAGCATGGCCTGGTTTGGTTGCTGGTGTCTTGGGGTCTAGTGAAGGAAGTACATCTAGCCTCTTTGTTGAAGATGCACTTTCAAACCTTGAAACAGATCAAGGATGTGGTCACCAAGATGAAGGGGAATTAGCAATTTCATCATTGCTGACCAGTGGGGGAAATTCATTTTTTCTATCTAAGTTACAGGGATTGGCAGGATGCTACCCTTTTGAAAGTCTCCGAGCTGCTGTTGACTTGCTCTTTCTACAAGGAAATTCTAACTTGGTGGTTGCCAAGCAAGCTATTGTATCCTATCAAATTCAGAAGCTAGCTTGTTAGAATTATTCCTCATTTGATCATTTTTTTGGGTTAGAAGTGAAAAATTAAAGATACCATCTTTAAGGTTCTCTTTGCTGTATATAAGTACATTTTTGTCATTCCTTAACCTGTTGCGCAGTTCTTATATTTTCTCTTTGATCGGCACTGGACAATCCCTGAAGATGATTGGAGGGACATTGTTGATGATTTTGCTGTCACATTTTGTATAACCAGGCACTCTTTGCTGGAATCTTTTGTCTTCTATCTTTTGGATGACCACACTGATGAAGCTTTAAAGGTAGACAATTATCTTCAAAGTCTCTTTAGGTTTTATCCATTTCTTTAGTCAGCTATAGGAAATATGTAGGAAGACTTGATGATGTTTACCATAAGAATAATTGAGACACTATTGTGGATGAATATGCTATTGTTTTGTGATCTGTGCTGAAGATGTTAGAATACATGTTGGCTAATTTTACTATATTCTTTTCTCATTCTCTTCATTTGTTCTCTGTTTTTTACCATACGCCTGTTGTCCTATAAGCAATCATCAGCTAATTGTTCTCTGTTTTTGACCATATGCCTGTATAACAGTGCCCCTTTGGCTTTTACTTACCTGGCCGTCACTTTTTTAGCATATACTAGATTTACCGAGCTCATCAGAGAAACAATACTCCCTCCGTCCACGAAAAACATGCCACTTTGCTTTCGGCACGGGTTTTAAGAAAATGTGAGTAAAGTTGGTAGTGGAGTAAGGGTCCCACTTTAAATGTGAGTGGAGTTGTGTGGACCCTACTACTAAAAATGGAAGTGGCATATTTTTTGTGGACGGACGAAAAAGGAAATTGTGGCATATTTTTGGTGGACGGAGGGAGTATCAATTTTCTGCTGCGACTTATTTGACAAGAAAGAACAGTGAGGAAAATATATAAATATGATAGACCTTTGATGTCAAACATGGTAGCTAGAATTCATGTTAGTAATGAAATACACGAAGCATTGACTAGTATTATCATTAAAAGTTTGTTCTTTTCCCTCTTGAAATAATTAAAAGCATTTCCTTTGTCAAATATTCAGTTATGTAAAAACTGCAAACAAACCAATTTTTATATTAAAAGTTTTTCGATTTAGGGTCCTAAATTATCTACCAATCTAGAACCTAAAAGATAGAAACTATCAATGTAGAAACTCTATGATTGAAACTATCAATTTAAGACTAAAAGACCATGTATTTTTATTTTAGTTATTCTATTTTATAATTTGCACTGGAAGTCCTTCACTAAGTAAAAAAATACATGATAGTCTTAGATTGATAGTTTCAATCATTGGGATCATAATTGATAATTTTCATCTTTCGAGTTCTAGATTGATAGCTAACCTATCTTTCTGGCCCTAAATCGATGAAACTCCTAGTTTTAGTAGATTTCTCCAGCTAATACTATACTACATGTTTGTGTATTTTGCTACTTGAATGTATACTGGTTGTACTGATTGTTTTCACAAGTTGTAATTCTAGGAAGCATGCCGCCTCCTTCCTGAAATTGCAAGCCCACATATCCATCCTAAGGTTGCACAGACACTGTTAGAGAGACAGAATCCTGATGCAGCTCTTATGACACTGAGGTGGTCGGGGCGAGTTGGGGGAGCAACATTAGTTTCAATTCAGGAAGCTGTTACTGCTGTTAGGGTTCAGGTAGAGTGTGGACTTCTGACTGAGGCATTCATGTATCAGAGGATGATTTGTACAAAAGTCAAGGATAAGAAACTGAAAGATGCTTATGATGAAGCAAATGAACAGCTTAACAATTGGCTAGTCTGGTTAGAAATTTTGGTCTCTGAAATTTGTTGCCTTTGCATTAAGAGGAGCTTAGTGGATCGAATGATTGAGTTGCCCTGGAATGCTGATGAGGAGAAACATCTTCAGAAATGCTTGTTTGATGTAGCACAAAATGACCCTGCATCAACCGTGGGAAGCCTTCTTGTGGTTTTCCATCTACAGGTACTTGTGCTTTTTTATCGTGACTTCGTAGTTGTGGTTGCTATTCGTCTCTGTTAGCTTATGTTAGTACTTATTTCTGCAGCAGTCACCATTAAAAGACAACTAGATAGTAGTTCTACAGAAACATAACTTCTATCCTTATGGCAATCGCATGGGAAACAGCTGGCTAATATGAGGCTCTCATAAGCATTTATGATATTTGCATTCTATCATTCATTGTTCCTATTCTTACTTATGATTGATAGTACCAATAGTTCTTACTGAAGATCCATGAAACCTATGGCCAGTTCATGTATATAAGGAGTCCTGCTTGGCTTGCGCACTTGAAAATTTATACTGAAAAATATCTATGATTGCTTAGTTTGTATATTAGTTTCTTATACATGAGGCATGACCTATCCATCAACTCTTTATGTCTTTATTTGACACTTGCTGCATAGAATAGAATTTTTTTTATGAGAGTTTAAAGCAGTCACCAGCTACTTGGCATGATTTATCCTGTCTCAAACATGTACACATCTCTGTGGAGCTGTAGGGCAATCGAAAATCATTATGAAAATGATTTTGCACAATTGTTTAGAGTCTTATCTTCTACCTAAAATGTTTTCACTTTCCTTTAGTGCATGCTCCTTTAGCTCATAAGTTATTTTGCAATGTTCTCTAGAGAAATTGGTGCATAACAGAATTGATTAAGCAGTCTATCTAGAGAATCCTGATGAAGAAAGAAGAGTTTGATATTTTATCTGCGCCTAGATGGCCCTTAGAATGTGTATCGGGCCAATATCTGGTACTGGTAGTGGTAGAGAATGGGAAGAAAAAGGTTTTAGTCTTTTCCTTTTAACCATCACAATCTTGTTTTGTATCGTGAAGAAAGGTGGTGTATATTCTTTATTTAGCATGTAATATTCAAGAGAAGGGGTGGCACTCTCCTGATTTTAATTCCAATTTCTTTTGCTACTCCCTGTTTGAAGGGATTGAAAATTGTAGTTGAGTGGCTTTGCCCAACCCTCCTGGATAATGCTTCTACCTCCATTCTCTATACATGTCTGTCAATTCCTCACTTTAAATGCTGTATTCCAGTCTCCTACCAAGCGCACAGCTATTTTTTTTCTTTTTATTTTTCTTAGATAATTCTTATATCATATGCTTTACAACATAGTAATCTGATATTCTGATTTTTGAAACAAAATATAAAATCTATTTTGAGCTTCGGTTGGAATTCTGATTGCCATTGATGCTTTGCCAACCTTCAGGCTGAGCTTATCTGAAGTGAAAGTATGGTTTACTTGTCTCTGAGAAGCTAGCTGAAACATTCCAAAATGGCATAATTGAAGGCTGAAGCAAACTCAAACCGAATCATATTGAATTTCCAGATTTTAAGTCAGCAGTCAAATATAGTGAATTTGCATTTCCTTTAGCGGTTTTAAATATTATACGTGTTGAATTATGCTATAATGGAGAAGGCTTTCAGTTTTTATAATTTCCTGTATCAATTATGATAAGTCTGACTGAATAACTCGCTGCATTTTATGGGTTGAGTGCTTGTATCTTCAATTAGCTATTTTTAAGCCATGTTTGACATTGTAACTCTGATATTCAGTTTTTGGAAGCTAAATATAAAAACTAGGGATTCATGCTCACTCAAAGATATTTTAGGAAAATGTGATAAGATGAAGGCCAAAATATAGTTCTTATCATCATTATTTTTGCTAAAGAAAATAAAAGGAGACCCAGGCGTCACCACTGGGCTGTCTAGCCGACATTTGATCCCTCATGAAGGGCAGCTAGGTCCCGCACTCTCACTAGCCTGCATATATTTAGTTTATTCAGTGATTAGATCTTGTGCGCCTAAGACTCAGTATCTGGTCCGTATCTGATCTGTCCTTATATATTGCAGAGATATCGATATGTTGAAGCATACCAAGTGCACTGTAAACTTCAGAGTATGGAGGAAGATTTCATTTCAAAGCATCAGAATGAAGAAATGTCCCACAAAGTAAAACTATTGAATCATTGGAGGAAGACATTAGTTGTAAGTTCTCTTTATTATTTAACTTCTTAAATAGTACAATATGATGTTTTTAATTATGTAGTAACGAATGAGAGCTGGAAAAACTGCAAGATATTTGATTGATAACTGAAGATTTCTAGAATATTTTGCTATCTGTATTTTGGTTATGATATGCTAAATAGTCAATTTGCTACTAGGACGGGCATCTGTTTGAGGTGGGGATTTATAATTTCCAAGTACCTTTTGCAATTGTTTTTACATATTAAATTACTAAATGTTGTAAAAGGTGCTAGATGCTACGTAGGCAGCACAGCACAGTCAGACTTAGTGCCTGATAGGGGCCTAGGCAGTGATAGATGGTGCATAAACATTGTAAAGCAAGGCCTTCTCAGGAAAAGAACTGGGGGCATCCTACAACATTGTCTTTTGGTTCTATCTCAAACTTTAACATAGTCTGATAATACAGCAGATTTAGACAATACAAGAAATAATTCCTTTCATTGGCTTGCATAATTCCTTGGATTGCTGGATGTGGTTTGACTATAGCTGCTGCTTTGGGCTGAGATAACTTACCTAAAAAAACTATACTGCTGGACTAAATTAATGAAAAGAATGATATCACTAAATATTAGAAGCACCATTTTGGGAGTAAAATGCTGACATCGAAATTTAAAAATGTGGTCTCTAAAAACAGATACTAGTGAACCATTACTAAAAATGATTTCACAAGCTATATATAGTACTTACTGAGATTCGGCAAGCTTTGAGATGTCCATCTCATATTTGGATGTCAGAAGATAGTTCTTAGTTTGGCTAACAATATTTACTGGGTAGAAATTGGAATGTGCGACTCTTTTACCTGTTCCTTTTTATTATGTTTTTTTGTTCTGGCATACCGATTGTCTGTTAAAGTCGAGCAGCATGTTTTTCCTTTTTCATATTCAATTCTCCTCTTATCATATGCTTCACTCCTTTGGTTTTACTTTTGTAACCAACGGTGTACCCTGGTGGAACTGGAAGGTTGTGCTCGTGGACTCTGTGGTTGTAATACTTAATATAACCATTTTTTGGTTTTCCCTTTGCAGGACCAAAGTGTTGATTTGTTGCCGGATGTCGTCCAGCAACAACTAAAGAACGGAAAGTTACCCGAAGTTGAGGCTTTTTATGGCGAACACAATATTCCACCAGAATCAAAACTTCCAACAGTGCCGGAACCAATCTTGGGCAATTTGTTGTTTAAAGTCCCCGACCAATGGGAGGCCAATGGCTTTGTACATCATCAGCCTTAATCAGAATTGCCAACTTTGTCTAATTGGTATGCAAATTCCTCTTGTATTCTTTGCTTTCGTTACCGACGGAATGAGGCTTCACCAAGAAACCATGCCCGGGTGCAGTTTTGTATGAGATAACATTTTGTGCCACATTTGAGATCAATCATATTAGCAACTGTAATACTACTTCTCATGTTCTTTTTCTTTCATTTTTTTTATTATTCTGGAGTTGGGTAATATTTCCTATGTAATGAGTGCGGAATTGGGGAATTTAATATATAAGCGGTATGCAGAAATAATTGGTATAAGCAGTTGAAATAATCTCAAGTGGCTTTCACAATACGATGGAATCAACGACTGGATCAGTGTCAAATTCATGACAAGATAATGTTTTATTTGACTACTTCTTCAAGGACTTTGAGCTGCTTCTACCTCTTATTTCTTGCCTTATTATCTTCTATCGGCGTTTGGTTTGGTGGATGAGATAGATAGGATTGATAAGAGTGATAGGATTGGAGGAGTGATTAAATAATCCACCCACCTTTGGGGTGATAAATAATCATTCAATTACATGATTAGATACAAGCCGAATTATCAAGCACGAGTCCAATAATGCAAATCAAACACTTGATTAAGGTGGATTATTTTATCAATCATGCCTTACCACTCAAGTCAAACACTTCCGTAGTAAATTCTTCCACATATCTTTTATTTGATCCTTTCATTCGGTAAATTAGACATTTTGAATGATATTTTTATGTCAATTGAGAACTGAGATCATATAAAGAGAGAATATTGAGACTGTAGGTTTTTAAAAATTAATAGACAAAGAACAACAGAAAAGTTGAGAAACTGTGTAGGATGGTGTAGAAAGTTTGAGACCATGTGTAAGACATTTGGAATGTGAGAATAATCCATATTTATAAGCAAAAATTAACTTAATCAATTCATTTTAAAGTGACTCATCGCTGTCAATCTTGTCATTTATACACTAACACAAAAAAAAAAAAAAATTGGAACTAAAAAAAAACAAACAAAAATAGATAAAATAAATGAAAAAAAGAAAAACTAAAGAAAATCGGTTAAATTTAAAAATAAGAGAGAAGAGAGAAAATTATTTTTATAATTTAATATTTTAAATTTATTTTTACATATCATATATATGAAATTAAATCTCTTATCATAATTTTATTTGACAAAATCCCCCATACACTCTGACCTACACTACGTGCGGGTTGGTTGGCTCAAACCCGATCGGATCCGACCGACATTCTGACTCATGGAAATCCTTTATAAAAATGTGACAGTTTGTTATGCATAAAGGTGACAGTTGTTATGAATAGAGAGACATTTTATGATAAAATTAGCTTTGTATTTTAAATAAAAGCAACACTTCTTATGTTTAAAAGTAACATTAAAAAAAATAATAGTTCTTATCAATAAAAATGATAATATTTCAAATGAAAATAACAATTCTTATGATTAAAAGGGATAGTTTTTTTTTTTTTGAGGAAAAAAGGGATAGTTGTAAAAGTGTAGTTTATTGTTAATAAAATGACAATATTGATGAGTAAAAATAATAGTTCATACATACTCCCTCCTCCCACCTTTTTGTATCCACTTTTAGTAGTAAATACTACTAAAAGTGGATACAAAAGCTGGGACGGAGGGAGTATAAAAATAAATAGATTAAATCATGGTAGGGTTACAAATCAAACCAAACCCGAGTCTAGAGCAAGTTCACCCACATCCACCATGTAGTGGAACGCACCAAATGCGCATTTCTTTTTTTGATTGATATTTTTCATATTTTATTATTAGTTAAAATTAATTTTTAAAAAAAGTAAAACAAGAAAAGAAAAACAAAGAAAGAAAAGCAAAACATATTTCTTAAAATATATGTGTTTGGCTGCGCGCACAGATTGCTTGAGGGCGTGCACACATCAGCTACAACGAGAAGACACGAAGCTAGAGGAGAACAAGCAAGACGCGAAGCTTCTTGTTCGATCCACGTGAGGAAGGCCAATGGAGAGATTGAGAACAAGGTTCGCTCGATCACACAAGAACAATGACAACTTTCATCTTCTCTTACACTCAACGAAGTCGTCTTTAACAATTAAGGCGAAGGAGGTTAAGAAGCCAAAGACTGGGCTTGCCATGATCGGCTTTCGTGTGTGGGTTTGGGCCTCCAAGGACTTTGGCCAAAATAAAACTTACAATCTCCACTATTGGCACAATCGTCGTGCAAAAACGAGGACTATGGGATTCATCAATCATCATTGTCAAAATCCCTAGAAAATTGCACACAATACAAGGGAAAAAAGTGAGCTCTAACCACACAGATCACAGTGTAAACTAACCGTGTTCAAACATCTACGAATCACACAAGATAAAATATCAAGCAGAATACACAAAGAATACTAAGATTATCAAGATCTAAAAATCCTGTAAGATTACACAGATCAAAGGGCCAAAAAGATAGCACACAATTAAACATTCACAAAAATCAAACATGTAAAGTCACAAAGACAATACTAACAAACCAAAAGAGCAACATAATGGTCAAACACATAGATACAAAAAAAATATTTAGATCACAAAGATCACAAAAACTAAGAGGGGTGAAGAACTCCACCTCAAAGTAAGCAGTATCATAAGACGGACTAAAACACACGCCGATCAAAGTCTTTTTCAACTTGGATGTCATCCACACAGTTAGCAAGGGAGACATGCATGTTGTTACATATTTTAGCTATAAAAGCAATCAAGGATCATTTCACAATCTTCATCAGACCCTTTCCCCACCTACCTTTTAACCCACCACTCTATAAGGCGGAATAAGACATAAGGTTGTAACACAAATAAGACACATAACATACTTCAAAGCGAAAACATATTCAAACTCAAACTTAAGACACACATCACCAATGCCAACAATATGACACTTTTCACCATTAGCCATAGACACATAACCATTACTAACATTATTAAAGTTTGAAAACAAATTTTTAAACAGCGACATATGAAAAGAGAAATCAGAATCTACACGTCATTCACTTTCACACAGACAATCAGAATGCATAATTTCAACAAGTTGTTATCACATGCCCCAACCACCGAAAATAAATCACCCATGTTATCACTACAAGAAGCCAAGTTAGCATGCTCATTTTGCATATCGCCATCTGAACTAGAACTACAACGTAACTAGAGCTAGAGCAAGGAATATATTTAATCAAATGCCCCGGTTTATCACAGTTATAACATTTCTTAGTCCTCAACTTATGAGACTTTTTCTTCTTGTTTTTTAATATCACAATTCTCTTGGTTACTAGCATGCTTTTGAGACCTATATTGATCTCTCTCATTCACATGCATAACATTTGTTCAGATTCCCAAAACGAGAATGTAAACTCCCAACCATTTATGCATACTTGTTCAATTTATCTCTCTCAACTTGGATCCCATTAGACGAGCCTCATAAAATTTTAATATAAATAGGATGAATTAGTAGATCTTCCACACATAGAACACGTAGGGCTTTGAATCCAAATACATTTCCTACAATGGAAGTAAACATGTTGGGAATCTGAGATGAAGATTATTATGCATTTCCACGACACCCTTGACCCTCTCCGACAACTCCACACTGTAGCTATAACAAGAAGACACGAAATTGAAGGAGAACAAGCAAGACACAAAGCTTCTCTTTCGATCAAGGGAGAGATAGAGAACGAGGTTCACTCGATCACACAAGAATAACGACAACTATCTTCTTCTCTCTCACTTAGAGAATCAGCCGCACACATTCTGAACTCACACTCTCTCATTTAGCAATAAGGGGAAATGAGTTTAAGAAGGCGAAAAATGGGTTTGCCAACATGGGCTTTGGTGTGTGGATTTGGGCCTCGAATGACTTGGGCAAAAATAAGACTTACATGTGCTTTTTGCAAGTTCTTGTATAATGATATCTTAATTTGTAAATTTATGATAAGAAAATAAAAAATAAAAGAGAATGAAAAATATTTCATAATTTCTAAGGTAGAAAATCATATAAAAATATTATCACTTCAATATTTTATGATAATATTTTTATAAATTGAAATAAAAATAATAAAATAGGAGTTGCACAGGAAATTTTTCTATCCTATCAATTGAAAAATATCTATTCTACAAAACATATTAAAAAAGAAAAAATAATAAAAATATATATTTCCACTATTTTCCATTAAAAAAATGCCACCATAAATTCATTACCAAATGGCCATCCCTAGTTGAAAAATGTGGATCAAACGTGAGAATAAGCTCTCTCTCTCTTTTTTTTTTTTTTTTTTTCTGTCATTTGGTGGGCCCAAATTAGATGGGCTTCTTCATCGTATGGGAGACTACAATATGATGTTAAGTTTTGGACCTGTACCTTTCTTCAAGAACCCAACTATTCAGGACCTTTAAAAAATTGTTGAAATAGATGATTGATGTTATTCAATATTACATAATTAACCGATTTAGATTATATAAAGAATGGTATAAAATCGTGTCACACATACACATATAGTATAGTACATTTATCATGTTCGGAACTTATAAGATATAATATAGTAATCTTCTAAAAATAACTTGGTCTTGCAAACCAAATAGTTGCGATTAAATGAATTAACGATTTTGGGATATAATTTTTGTCCATTGCACTTTTGAAGTATTATTGGAGTTGTTTTTATGGCTTAAACATCTACTTACAACTATTATTTCAAAATCATTTTCTCCTAGATCCTTCCTTTTCTTTATACACAATATACAAAGAGAGTTATCAAAATAATAAATGATTTCAAGATTAAGTTAGATTCTCTGGAATTTTTAAATAACAAAATTAGTAATTAAATTATATGAAACTATAATTATTTCGGGAAGAAAAATAACAGAACAACTTTCATTCTAAATTATCATTAAAAAAAAGAAGAAAGAATCAAGAAAAGTGCCAAAGAATATCATAGCTGAGATAGCTTCTCATCATTTGGACAAAGGAAATCATTAGGTGGTTCGATGCAATCATAATATTCTTATGAAAATGATAATGACCCACTAATTAAATCAATATGGTCGTATCTGCTCATGTTAATCATTCCCATAGTCATATTTATATTCAAACCTATCAAACATGCTTTGCTTCAATCATGATCTTCTATCGCATTCTAGTATGACATTGCTCATTGTATTCGTAGATGATTGACATGTAGCGGTATTAAAAATTCAAAATTTAAGATTTTATATAAGAAAAAATACATCATAATACGGAGCAATTTCAAACATTTAGGATTGCAATACGTACTTGGTCTATGTATGTACAAATTGTGAATAGAAAATCTAAACACTTTAATTTCAATAAAAATGATATGTTTGAAGGTATGCAAAGAGGGGCAAAGTTGTGAAGGAAAAAGCGTTGGGAAGAAAAGGGGAGCATTGCACGTGGGAAAGTAGTGAGGAAATGATTAAGAAGTAATTAAAGGTGGTATTTGAAGTAAAGATTGTGTAGTTAGGATGTTAATAATAATAAAATCACATGGGGGGTGGCCAGATTGGCAGTCACATGGGCCAGATATGTAGGCCCGCGTTACACACGAATGCGAAACCAAAGCTGGCCCACTCAAAATCCTCTTTTATCCTTCTTTCCTGCTAACTGCTAATACCCTCCACATGCTGCCCACGTGTGCCTAAGTTGACTGGTCCGCATTTTCATCTATATAATTTCACCCTAAAAATACTTTCTAATTTTTAACTTAAAATAAATTTTTATTTTAAAATAATTATATATATATATATATATATATATGAACAAAATAATTATATCTAACGAACAAGATGTATATACTCATAAAAAACAAAATTTAAAAAATTGATAATGAATGACATATATATTGATGAACAATGCAATATATATTGATGAACAATGCAGTATATACTGATTAATAGTAAAATTTAAAATATTCTGCTCCCTCCAGGATTCGAACCCTGCGAAAAAAATTCTTTCTCCAGATACAATATCAGTCATAGGATTGATAAAATAAACGCATCAGATCGTGCCCTAGATCTCACTAAAATTAGGAGGTCTCATTGGAGCGGCCCCCTATATATATATATATATATATATATATCTGGAGAAAGAATTTTTTCGCAGGGTTCGAATCCTGGAGGGAGCAGAATATTTTAAATTTTGCTATTAATCAGTATATACTGCATTGTTCATCAATATATATTGCCTTGTTCATCAGTATATATGTCTTATTCATTATCAATTTTTTAAATTTTGTTTTTCATGAGTATATACATATTGTTCGTTAGATATACGTCTTATTCATTGTCCTCAGTATTTCACGAAAAATAAGGGGTCTCACTGGAGCGCGCCCCTATATATATATATATATATATATATATATATATATATATACACACACACACACATAGAAAAAGTTTGAAATCAAAATTCTTATTTTCAGCCATTTAATCGTAAAGATCTACGATGGTCGATGGATGCATCATCATGATTAATGAATGAATCACTTGGGTTTGAATTTTATAAGGAGCAAAAATTCTATTTTTTTTAAGTGTAACTTATATGACAATTATAGTAATTTTATATGTTCAATTCGGTATTCTCACATTCTCATGAAAAATAAGAGCTGTATCTCTAATAAAAACTAAGAGCTTCTTGATTTATTTTGATACATCGGTTACAATTGACAACCAAATCTTGATTGAACTTTTTGCAAATTGCGTATTATTCATGCCTGAATATTGCATAATCAGTATAGTTATGCGAAACGTTGGTGGAATTTGAATCTAATTTAGACTTTTTTATCTTATAAAAACTTACCCTAATACGAATGGAATTGAATTGTATTGTATTTTGTTTTGTTTTATTTTTTGATTGGATAAACATATAATTTGAAGGCAATGCGGCGATTTATTCGAATATAAGAACTTTGACCTCAAATATTAATTGATCAACCATAAACCTAGGGGTGAGTAAAATCGGACCAAAACCGACGGACCGGACCGAATCGGTCGGTTTCGTCGGTCCGGGCCGGTTTTGGTCCAGTGAATGGTCCGGTCCGGTCCCATTTTCATGGACCGACTTATGGTCGGTTTGGTTTCGGTCCGGAGGAGGCCAAAGCCGATGAAAACCGGACCGAACCGAATATATATATATATATATATATTAAATATATATTTAATATTTTTATTAATATTATTAATATTTTAATTATTTCTAATATTCTAAAACCCTAATTCTCTAATATTTTAATTATTTCAAATATTTTTATTAATATTATTAATATTTTAATCATTAATATTATTAATATTTGAATTATTGTTGTTAAACAAGTTAAAATATGTGTAAAAATGTGATTTTTGGATTAATTTCGCAAACTGCCCAGTTTTTTCGGTTTTGGACCGAATCGGACCGAGAACCGACGGCGGTTTCGGTCCGGTTCCGGTTCAGTCCTAGCGTTTACGCGGTCCGATTCGGTCCTAAAAATCTTAGAAATTCGGTCCTCGATTTTGTCGATCCGGTCCGGAACGACTGCTCACCCCTACATAAACCAATAGACACATTATATTTTATTTTGTTAATGTCATGTATGAAATAAGTACCAACTAGTTATCTAATATGATCTACTTTGAATGTGTTTTGCTAAACATGAACAAGAGTCGAACTACAAAGCTATTTGTTCATAAGATATCTAACTCATGAAATCAATCGAGTAATATAATAAAATTTTTATAATAACTTCTAATAAAATTATCTTAGGTCTAACTCATGTGGCAAAGTTGAGACACTTAATTAAGGACTTTTTTTATGAGAGATTTTGGGTTCAATCCCGACTTTTTTTTGTTCAAGGTTTTGGGTTCAATCCCGCCTGCACGCGGTGTACTTTCCCACCTTTGTGTGAATAATGGTTCAACCTGCTTGCGGTATTTTTTCACTTTTATATAATGTAGATGACTTATTTGACTATATAATAGATACCTCTTGTAATTTGTTTTTTTTTAAAAAAAACTTAATTTGATTAAATGACATTCTAAGATATATAAAATGCGGAAAACACTTATGATGATTGAGATTAAACTAATTGAAATTCATTTCATTTCAATTTTTCATTATCTCTATTTTTTTTCTCTATTCTTATAAAGAAAATCAATAATGATTCATCATCGTGGTAACTCGAATTCGTAATCTAATAATTGAAAAGCGTCTTAATAATTGAGTTGCACTTTATTGTCTCATTATCTCTATTTAATATAGTTCCATTTTCATATAATCAAGCATCTTGTAATAATAAAAAAGCCTAAAATAAGTAATTCTAAAGTATTTTTCATGCAATTATATATTCTTTTCCGTTCATGAAATATCTTTCTATTTTCCTTTTTTGTTCGTCCACAAAATTAATTTCTATTCCTTTTTTTTTAATTGGAATTATTTTCTACTCCTTATTTGGACACAACTTGCTAACTATTACACTTAAAATTTCCACATACTTACATATATTGTCACTATTAATAGACCAATCATTTTTTATTACTATTAATTAGCACCATTTTTTTTAACTCCACTCATCAAATACACAATTAAATTTTCTTAAAACCCACACCGAGATTATTAGGAAGATGTTTCGTGGATGGAAGAAGTATAAGGTAGCTGCGACATCAATATTGTCGCAATATAATTTAGATGAATAATAAACTTGAAAATATTAAGGAATATATTTCTTTTACAACTAGTAAAATAAAATAATATACTTGAAATTAAATATTTTTCTTCATTTTTACAACAATCGCAACAAGCACTTGATTGTTGATAGAGGGGAGATCTCATGCAAATCGCATCAACATCTTAAAAACTCAAATTACAGTTACAATATTATTTCTAAAATGATACAAATTTATATCCAAATTTTTGATTGGTTGCAATGAGGAAATTTTGGGGAAAATGAAAGAGTGGTGCGTGCTTTTGAATAACAACGACAACCTAAAAGGGCAGAAAAGGAAAATGAGTTTTCGAATTGGAGCATTGACCGGATCCAGCAAAGGGGTTTGACCAGATGCGCACGTGTGGTTACACGTATGCTACACGTGTGCCATGCTGTAGTTGGGCTGTTATGGGAATGCTGCTGGTGGAACCACCTAGGATGCACATGACTCCTAATCATGTTGTTTCCAACTTGTTACTTTTAATTACCATTTAATTTAATTAACTACCCTCCTAACTGCATATCATTACCCATTATAATTTCTCTATTTAATCCCATTATTTAAACCATTATTGTATTAACGAACTGTACTTGAGACTCAATTGTCGAATCTTCACCCTTATTCATAAATAATTAGTATGTTACTTCCTCCGTCCCACCATTTTAGTCCCCTCCCACTTTTCACACATATTAAGAAAATGCATTTAATTTTTATATTTTTATCTTTTATACCCTTATTTATTATTTTCACACATCATTTTCACATTTAAGTGAAGCATTAAATAAGGTTAATTTAGTAAAAACAATATTTTTATATAGTATTAATTAGAAAAGTGGACTATCTTTTTGGGACATCTTAAAATGGAATAAGGGACTAAAACGGTGGGACGGAGGGAGTATTTAATACTCCCTCCCTCCATTTCTATAAAAGGCTTAAAATTTTTCGGCACGAGAATTAAGGAAAATATGTAAATTTGTTAAAAAATAATAGGGTTCACATATTTTAAAAAATTAATTTTTTTCATTTATAAAAACAGACCACTTATAGTGAGACGATCCAAGATGGAATACATGTCACTTTTAATGTAACGGAAAGAGTATTAGCGATTATTTATATATTTTGTTTATTAATTTATTTATTTTTTGTAAGTACTGCAACTTTTTTAGTGTTTTAGATGTTATTCGATGTCTACTGTGGGCATGTTTTGTACTATTAAGATTTGTAATACCAAAATATTTATGAGAAAGCTCTGAATTGGATGAATCGTTGATCGAGACACATAGGGAAATTTTGATGTGATTTTCTCTTCACAATTTGACGTGAAGTAGCCAGTAAGAGTCAATTTACAAAATTGACCTTAAACGCATGTGACTATTTTTTTTTATCTAGTCCTTAAAATCTGTATTAATTAGACTATTGTTGGGAGGAATTAAAAGTTTTTAAATGATGTAGTGTAGTGCCTTTGGGAAGCCTACAAAGGTATTATAATGATGCATGCTCGATATAATTAAAACCTAAGCAACTTGTAATAATAAAGTAATAGGGGTTGCAATGATGATTGATATGAGGCATTGTTTGAATAAAATAATTTCAAAGCTTGTAGTAGTTTAATTTAGGTGGTGCTACACATGAAATCCGGAATGATGTGCGTGGATGCTCTGTCAAATCCATTCAAACTCTATTCTTTCCATGCTACATAATATTAAATGTAAACATGCATATTTTTTTCAATTTCTTTTTAAAGAAGTTTATAGATAAATTATTATTACTTTTGAACAGCGTCGTGTATTTAAATATCCATATTCACATAATATCTTTTTCTTTTTCCGATTTTTGTTGCTTTTGACTTTTTTTCTTTTTTGAGATATTTTAGTTACATGTGGTTTCCAAGCAATATATTAACGTGATTTTTTAAATTTATTAATCATTCTTACAAGAAAAAAGAAACAAAAAAAGTTTATGCACAATGATCTTTCTTTGCTTTGTAATTTTTTTTTTGTTTTTGTTTTTGTTCAATTTTGTATCTAATGACTGTGAAATTAATTTAAAGCTATAATTATATACATTAAAGGGTGTCATTCAAGAATGAAATTGATAGGTACCCTCAAAGAAAAAGAATGAAATTGATAAGTGATGTGTAATTTCCAAATGCAAAGAATGAAAATAAGACAAATGCAAATAATGAAAATAAGACATTAAAATAGAATTCAACACCATCACGTTATTTTTTAGGGTAACACTATCACGTTATTTAATAAGCTATATTCAAAGACGATCGTTTGTATATATATTTATATATAGGGGAAAGTTTCGATGAGATTCCTTATATATGGTAAGATTTTAGATTGATTTATAAGCGTTGATTTAATGTATCATATGACTGATATTTATTTGGAGGGGGGGGATTTATTTGAATTCGAATTCTGGAGGGAACGAAAATTTTAATAATTTTTTTTAATATCGTTGTTCAATACTATATACTGTCTTATTAATCACTATATACAACATACCAATAGTTTTATTGAACGTTTGAGGTTCGAATCCTGAACTGCGAGATTTTCAACAAATACGTTTGTTCATAAAAAATTATTAACATGCTTATCACAGTTATTGATATGTTCATCAAATCTGGACACAAGATTTATTCTTAATTATTGACCGTTTGATTCGAATCTTGGAGGGAGCGAAAATATATTTACCATTTTTTGAATATCGTTATTCATCACTATATACTGCATTATTCAACACTATATATTGTCTTATTCATTATACTCATGGTCTCACGAAAAATAACAATCTCACTAGAACCTACCCATATATATATATAGGGATCCAATCAAAATGACCAAATGTGGTGAGAAATGAAAATGAATTTGAAACGTCAAATATTCAAAACCTATAGTTGATATTAATTTTTATTCAAATTTATCATGTAAAAGGAAAATAATGAATAAGCCAATATAAATCTACGAATAAGTCGCTTGTAATGCATGAATAACCATTCAAACATGGGTTCAAATCTTGGAGGGGAACAAAAATTTCACCATTTTAACTGAATACGCTATTTATGCATTATAAACATCTTAATTACTCATAAATTTATATTGACTTATTTGTTATTCTCATTTCTCGCGAAAATAGTAATTTTCATTATAACCATGTATATATATGGTGTGGTTATAGTGAGAATTATATATTTTTTTAGAACGTGAGAACCAGTATAATTAACGCATCCGTTGTAAATATTAATGCATCCGCTGTTAAAATTAATGCACTCGTTTTCTTCGACTACTTGATGTGTCCGTTGTAGTATTTCTTCGACTAATTTCTTATGATTATGGATTTCAACTGAATTTTCCCTCACTCTTTCACACACACTCGTTTCAAGGGACGATTACACCCATTTATGGGGTGGGTTTTAAACTAAAAAATTGCCCAATGAGCCCTATCCACTAATCCATCAGCCTTTGAACACATAATTGGACCCGTGAAGTAAAAGTAAAATGCAGCCTTTAAATGCTGCCGCAACAATAGAAAAATGCAACAATTAAATAGAAAACATTATAAGAAGGTGAAAAACTTCAAACAACTATATATTACGAGATAGAAAAATATTCTTCAGATAAAAATAAAAAATAAAAAAATAGTCGCACATAAACTGTAGCCGGCGTCACTAGCTGCAGGTGACAAATTGGCGGCGGCTAGTGCATCCGGCTAAGATTTTTCGGCGGCTAGTTTTGTGGTTAGCTCGAAAATATTGTGGTGTTCATAATATATGAGTTTCAAAGTTTTTCATCAAAAATTGTCTATTATTTTATGTGTTACTCTATTATTTTATGTGCAATCAAATTATGCATAAAGTGAGTATTATTGCTCCTACTATAATCCAAATTTTGGCAGATTCACTATATCTCATATTTCACATCTATGTGTACTTCTTGTATTATAAGAAAAATTAAAATTAAAATTAAAATAAAATCTCAAAATAACGGTACATATGTTATAATAAAACATTATTACGAAGGCTAAAGAATTCACATTTATGTATATTATGAAATAAAAAAAAATTCTTAAGCTAATGGATCAACTAGCCTTGGATAAACCGTAGCCGCTCACACTAGCCGTCGGGATTTGATCCATTAGCTTCAAAATTTGTTTTTATTTCATAATACACACAATCTTGAATTTTTTTTGGCCCTCGTAATAATGTTTTTATAACATAAACATGCTCTAATTTTTTAAAAATTTTCAAACCTACAGTATATATTAATAGAGGAAAGTGACGTGAGTTAGCATTTATTGCATCTTTATCAAATTTTGTATCATTTTCAACTACCTATCTTACACAATTGTACTTTTACAAAAATCCAAGCAAGCCTATCAACATTATTTTTGCTTTTTGGTAGTTTTAATAGACATGTTATATGGGTGGATAATTTCCATAAACATGTTATGAAAGTAGGTAGATTCCACTATTAAGTATAACACTAAACAAAATAAGTATCCATCGCGCCCTTTCTTATTTTAATTGTTATTTTTTGCTAGAATCTTGGTTATAAGCGGTGAACAATCAGATAATAGACTCATGAATTTATTATACATATATATGAGAAGATGTTCAAATGAGACATCTTATTTAAAATATGAACGTGATAACTTTTTTTTTTTTTTTATCATTCAATAGTTAAGATCTATGGTGAATGCATCACTTTAATGATTATATTATTTGTGTTCGAATCTCATAAAAGAGAAATTTTTATATAGTTTCCAATGTATTTTTATATAGTTTCCAATGTAATTTATTTCACAACGAATGCATTAATTTTATATGCTGGGTGTCATGTTTTCAATTGTCAACATAATCAACTTATACATAATATCAAAATAAAAATGAGTATGACCCCACTGCATGCATCAACTTTCCATGGTATTAGTGATGTTGTTTTGATCATCAATAATGAAGTGTCGGAATGAGAAAAAAAATATATAGTTGAAAGAAATTAAATTAAAGAAAAGTCATAGTGAATTATTGTTGACAACGATACTTTTGTTCTCTGCAATTTACTCCTTTATCGTCTTAGCTTTGGCAATTATTTAAGCTTCATTATTCAATCAACAGATAGAAAGTAATGAGTGGGATGAATATGTTTCAAACAAAAGAAAATTATGAAAGAATATGGATGAGTGTTTTATTATTGTCAATAATGTTGCGGCGAGTAGTCTCACTATTATACCTAATAATATTTTGGGATTTTTCAAAGAATCTGATGATATTGATCTTTCCAGCTTGGGAAATATGATACCGTTACATATATTCTTTAGATAGGCTGAATAAATCTTAATTTATTAGGACAAATTACAAGGTTCTATATCATAATGTAACGAGCTACACAATCTACTGAGTAATTTAATTCAAAATTATATTCGATCCAACATATTTAGATTGGAAATAGAATTGGATCAGGCGCCTGCCGCGCCTCCATATCTATCGCTTTCATTAATGATCATGATTAATACACATATATAGAAGAGATTCAAATAAAATTACTAAATAAAATAACGGAGAACCATTTTCAACCTTTTGATCATCAAGATCTACGCTAAATGCATTATCTGAATGGATGAATGTAGCACATGAGTTCAAATTCTGAAGAGAGCATTTTTTTCAATGCTGTAAATTTAACCACGAATGTATTAATTTCTACAGCAGATACATTAATTATAATGATTTCTTACATTCTTATGAAAAATGTAATTCTCGTTAAAGTCACGCCCAATAACAATGTAATGTATATATCTACCAATTTAAGTGTTCATGTATAAGGTATATTATTTTAAACTTTTCAACATTTAAAAACTCACCATGTATGCATGCACATTATATTTCATTATTAGTATTGTTTTTAAATAGAAAATTAACAAATATAGATTTCAATGATAATGTAACCATTCAAATAAATAAATAAAAATGGCCTGAAAGCAATTTTGCTATAAAATTTGGGAAACAAAATATTAGGGGTTGATCATTTTTGTGTCCCTAACTTTTAGTAATTTTGAAAAAAAAATATTATTCTCCTCATCCTTCAATTTTATATCCTTTATGATGTTTTAGTCTATCCCTCAATTTCATACTTCTTTCTATTTTTAGTAAAATTGCTTCACACATTTCATTAAAAGTGAGAGACCCTTACTCCATTTTAATCACAATATTATCATAAATGTGAGACTCTTATTTCACTCAAAACACACTCAACAATTTTATTAAAACTTGTGTCATTCTCAAAGAGAAATAAAATTGGAGGATGGAGCGAGTATTAATTTTCGTTTCAACTAAAAAATCCCCAACTTTTAATATTTTTCAAAAAATAACCTGATATGTATGCATAATACGATGAAATGATGAATCACCTTGCACGTTTCCTAAGTGGTGGAATTTTTTTTCACCTCACCCAATAAAATAACTGTAAATTCAATATTTTTCGTCGTATTTTACATTCATTGTACTTGAAGAAAAGAATCAGATAATCAAATAGAGATATCAACAAGCAAAACATATATTTGATCATCAAGTTGATTCTTGGATGGTCTTTGAGTAGTCCTTGAGATTTGTTGGAGAAATTTGCCTCATAACTTCTTGGACTTGATCTCGAGCTCTATTATTCGACGTTGATGTGGAGGTCTTCGCCTTGTTTTTGGATCTAACGTTGGGCTTAATTTGAGCTTTGAGCTTGACTTAAGCTATAGGTTTTATAAATTAAAGTTGATGCAAAGGCTCTTCGCCTTATTTTTTAATCGAACGTTAGACTTGATTTGAGCTTTCGGTTACTTTCAGGAAATTCACCTACACCTTAAATATTGGAGATAAATTCGTTGTACAAAATTCTCCTCCAATTCTCGAACTCTTCAATTTTGATTTGGTATGTTTTGTAGAGAGAGTAGTCTTTGGGCCCGAACCTGTATGATTTGGTATGTTTTGTAAAGAAATTCACATTACGCAATTTCATTAGCTCTTTGTTGTGCTAAAAAATAACAATTACTATGAAACGAAATAAAAGCACTGAAATCACAATGAAAGAAAGAGAACTTTGTATTAAGCGTGAGGCTATGAGTATCAAGAACAATGAATTATTGATGATCTTTACATTAGGGTTTTTCCCTTTATATAAGCAATAAGAAAGAAGTATACTAGGAATGGAATTCTATCTAAATTACAAATCTTCATATATATCTTTTCATTTTCCATCTTGATCTTATTCGAGATTTCTTTTAATCTTGACAACGGCAATATTTCTTGGATTTCAAGTAGGTTTTATTCCTAAGAGATTAGGCTTATCTCGTCCAAAGGTTTCAGTAATGCGGGCCCTAATTGGAATAACTTTGGAAACCAATGTATCACTGGGCTTTCGTGATCAACGTAATCGGGCTTCGATTCTCCCTTTGCAGCGGTGTCTTGGGCCCGGATTCTCTTTATAGGGCAGCCCTGCTAGGCTTGGGCTCATTAATCTTTAAACTCGGTTGCTTCAATATTTTAGAGATGCATATTTTTATCCTCATCACTCTTGAAGATTGATATATATCAATATCAACATTTGACTTATCCTAAAAGAAATTGATATCTATCTTTGAGATAATGACAATATCTATATTAATAGTACATTGTTGTGGAAGGGTGTAGAAATGTGGACAGAATAACGACGAGAATGTAGGAACCGAGGCAAGAGTTGGACTCTTTCTCCGTAAGACAAAATTGCCCCTATACAGTTTTCTGTCGCCGGAAAGAGCTTCATACGAGGAGAACATTGTTTTGTCGGCGCAGATATGCCGGGTAGCACCGGTGTCGATCCACCATCCTCTTGGACTGCCGACCATATTGACCTCATCTACGACGGCACACAAGTCAAGTTCGCCTAAGTCGAGGGGCACAGACTTTGTCTCCGTCACGTGGGCTTGATGGTGACCATTGTGCTTGTCTTTCTTCGGTTTGCTACAATCTTTTGCCATGTGACCGGGTTTGCCGCAGTTGAAGCAATCTCCTTTGATCCTCTTTTGACCTTTTGAGTCTGGATTTTTGCCTTTGAACTTGCGTTTCTTCTTGTTGCTAGACTTGGCTAGATTTGCTTTTGCCTCCATGGAAGTGTTGTTCGTCTTGTTTACGGAGATTCTATTGTCCTCTTCGATTCTCAAGCGAACGATCAAGTCTTCAAGTCCCATCTCCTTGCGTTTGTGCTTGAGATAGTTCTTGAAGTCCTTCCAATGTGGTGGTAATTTCTCTATCACCGCAGCCACCTGAAAAGATTCAGACAGTTCCATACCTTCGGCAAGAATGTCGTGCAAGATGAGTTGAAATTCTTGCACTTGCTCCACAACAGTTTTGCTATCAACCATCTTGAAGTCTAGAAAATGACCGACTATAAATTTCTTTAGCCGGCATCTTCTGCCTTGTACTTCGTCTTCAAGGAGTCCCATAGTTCCTTGGACGTCTTGGCGCTAGAGTAGACATTATGGAGAGTGTTGTCTAGCCCATTCAGTATATAGTTACGACATAGAAAGTTACTATGATGCCATGCATCATATGCGATCCGCAGTTGTGAATCAGTATCGTCTTCCCCCACAGTTGGAGGAGATTCAGTCACAAAACGAGCCATATTCAATGTAGTAAGATAAAAAAGCATCTTAGACTGCCAACGTTTAAACTCAGAACCTGCGAATTTTTCCGGCTTTTCGGCAGCAGCAGGTGCTGGAGCATGTGGAATGTTGGTCGGAACTGGTGGAGCATTGTTTTTGGATGGAGCATTGTTGTTGGGTGGAGTCGTCATCTTCTACACAGAATTTTGTCTTACGATTGTTGTGGACGGGTGTAGAAATGTGGACAGAATAACGACGAGAATGTAGGAACCGAGGCAAGAGTTGGACTCTTTCTCCGTAAGACAAAATTGCCCCGCACAGTACACACGGTTCGATGGCAAATGTCCCCAAGCATTGTCTGGTCCTGATGCCGATCTATGGCGTGAAGCTATCAATAGTGAAATCGAGTCAATCTTATCCAATCACACTTGGCATATTTTTGATCTTCCTCCGGGAAATAAACCTTTGGGTTGCAAGTGGATTCTTAAGAAGAAATATAAAGCCGATGGATCTATTGATAAGTATAAAGCACGTTTGGTAGTTAAAGGCTACAAACAAAAGGAAGGGTATGATTACTTTGATACATACTCTCCAGTCACTAGAATTACATCCATTAGAATGCTACTGGCTATAGCCGCATTATATAATCTTGAGATTCACCAAATGGATGTAAAAACAACATTTCTAAATGGAGATTTAGAAGATGAGATATATATGGAACAGCCCGAAGGGTTCGTGATTCCCGGCCAAGAAAAGAAAGTTTGTAAACTTGTAAAATCTTTGTATGGACTCAAACAAGCTCCCAAACAGTGGCATGAGAAATTTGACCAAGCAATGATGGAAAACGGATTCAAAATCAATGAATGTGATAAATGTGTTTACATTAAAGGAACATCCGACAATTTTGTCATTGTTTGTCTCTACGTTGATGATATGCTAATTATGGGTAGCAACAATAAAATAATCATAGAAACCAAGGAGATGTTAAAGAGAAACTTTGACATGAAAGATATGGGATTAGCTGACGTGATTCTAGGAATTAAAATCCTTAGAACACCCGAGGGAATAGTCTTATCACAATCTCACTATGTTGAGAATGTACTTAAGAAATTCAAAGCTTTTGATCTGCCTCCGGCTAAAACACCTGTTGACTTAAGTATACACTTAGCCAAAAATCGAGGAGAACCCGTATCACAATCGGACTATACTAGAATTATTAGAAGCCTAATGTACTTATCAAATTGTACAAGGCCGGACATAGCATATTCTATTAGCAAATTGAGTCGGTTTACAAGTAATCCTGGAAAGGATCATTGGACCGCATTAATAAGAGTGTTGAGATACTTAAAACACACAATATCTCATAGTATACACTATTCGAGATATCCCGCTGTTTTAGAAGGGTATTGTGATGCCAATTGGATATCCGACACTAAAGACTCTAAATCCACAAGTGGGTTTGTATTTACCATTGGTGGAGGAGCAATATCATGGAAATTTTCTAAACAAACATGTATAGCCCGATCTACAATGGAATCGGAATTTATTGCTTTAGACAAAGCCGGCGAAGAAGCCGAATGGTTAAGAAACTTCTTAGAAGATATTCCCTGTTGGGAAAAACCTTTGCCTCCTGTTATGATACATTGCGATAGCATGACTGCAATAGGGAGAGCAAAGAATAGTTTGTATAACGGTAAATCTCGACACATTCGTCGAAGACATAATACCGTTAGACAATTGATCACTACAGGAATAATGTGCATTGACTATGTAAAGTCAAAAGACAATATTTCGGATCCGTTTACTAAAGGTATTAATCGTGATCAATTGTATAACGCAGTGAGGGGAATGGGATTAAAATCCACACGTTAAGAACTTTCATAGTGGTAACTCAACCATGATGACTGGAAATCCCACGAACATGGTTCAATGAGACAACTAAATTATGGAAGTTCAAGTTGAGCACTTGAAACTTTCAAAATCCATTCTCATAGCTGCTCAAGTGCAAAGCCTGCAGCTTGTGGTAAAGGGTAAGCCATCAAAAGCTTTTAATGATTCCTATAGCCTTATTAGGTGGAGTATGGCAGGATACTCTTTATAGGAGATCACCTATACAAGTGAAGAAGTGGGGCCGCTTCAAATTATCAATAACACTTGTGAATCCAAGAAATGGTCCAAGGCCGAAATGGACACAACGTGAGAACGAAAGATATTAGATCTATTATTGTGTGTATGTTGTTGACTAGGTTTACACAAAAGTTGACCGGTTCAAGACATCATGTTCACCGAGCAACGAGTAAATCCGATAGCATTACACTAAGGAAGGTTCAAAGCTAACAACTACCTATCCTAATGCAATAATGGATCGTCGGGACTTAGTTTTTTGCATTTGCATTAATCATCATTCATGTGGGGGATTGTTGGAATAAATGGCTTAATTAGTCCATAATTACTTTGTAATTAATGGAATTAAATGGCATATTTGGAATCTACATTTTGAGTAGATTAATTTGGTATATTTACTTGTTCAAATCTATTGAGAATTGAATGAGTAATTAAATGCCAAAAGATAGCCATTGAAAATGGAAATGTGGAGTGTCATCCCACATTGGAAAAATAAGGAAGTTGAAAGCTATTTATAAAGTGCTCTCCACCATAAAGGAACAATCAAGTGTGCTTCTCTATGGTGGATCATGTGGTGCACCCAAGTGGGTTTTGACTTAGCCTTTTAAGGCTAAAACTCAAATTCCTACGAGGAAGGTGCGAAGCACCTTCCGAGTCCGAGTCCGAGGCTGAGCACGTGCACGTCGCACTTGTCGCAATGGGCGCTTTGTAGGCGCACTTCGCTCGTTCGCGTCGTCGCGAGGAGCTTTGAGGAGCCTTTAGTTTTGACAAATGAAACGGTGGCTCGTGTGGCGTGGCAGTGACGTGGAACATGTGGCTCGGTGACGTGGCACCGCGTACGGATAAGGAATCTGGGTGGATGAGGTTGCTGACATGGCAGCGGTTGGATCAGACTGGTGAGGTGGGGGTGGTTGACTCGCACCCCTTTGACCGAACCAATGCGATGGTTCGGACCATTGCTTGGTTCGAACAGACACCCCCTGGCAGACACCTCTTCATGGCACCCTTCCTTCTCCTATAAATACAGCCCTGCAGAATGAGATTAGAGACACCAAAAAAATTAATTCAGATAATTATTTTACTCATTCTCTCTTCTAGTTCATACTCAAGTCCCGAGTATTCAGTAGTTCGCTGGAAGTTCGAGTTCCTAGTACAAGGTCTCGTACTCATTAAAAATCGTTGTATCTTGGGGACATTTGCCATCGAACCGTGTGTACTGTGCGGGGCAATTTTGTCTTACGGAGAAAGAGTCCAACTCTTGCCTCGGTTCCTACCTTCTCGTCGTTATTCTGTCCACATTTCTACACCCGTCCACAACATACATCTTATTTAATCTTGGATTACATGAGATTTCAAAACTAAATAATGATATAAAATCAATAAATTTCTTCAAAATTCTTGTGCCTTCAACAATGTTGTTCCATTTGAAAAGTGTGCGATATTATCAAATTTTGTATAGCTAGATATTTTTCAAAAAATTATGAAAATTAAGGATTTTAAATAGAATATAAAAATTGAAAACATTTCTTTTGAAAATACTAAAAGCTAGATACATAAAATATAATTAATCCAAAATATTATTGGGACAAGTACAACGACATATAACTTGAATGGGTAAAACATTCACCCACAAATATCAATTTACAACAATTATGACATATAGTATTCATTATATACAATTAAGAGACTGTATAGAATTATTAAATAACAACCCTATTGAATGTGAATAGATAAAAAGATGGTGGTAGGATTAAATAGATTTGAACATGATGACAAAGAAAACTCATCTTACACCTATTACTTCGTTTTTTGGAAGGAGGAAATTAATTATAGAATAAGGACGAAAGAGAAGGGCATGTGAAGATGGTAGGGATGCACTTATTAAGATGTGGAATTTGATGAGCAATCAAATCAAAGAATTAGGAGTGGACACGTGGATATAGAAGCCAAAAGTATTGATTAATATAAATATTTGTTACAGTAACAGATTTTTACAAGTACTATTATTTAGATATCTAATAAAGATCAACTCAAAGAAAAAAAATCTAATAAAATTAAAACGCTTGATAATATTACTCTTTTACTAATAAAAATACGTCAAATACCCAAGCATTATGGTTTAAGAGTATTCCTTTTCCTTTATCACGAATCGCAAATCCCCATCCTCTAACTAAAACAAGAACGAAAACACCTAATATAATACCAAAAAAATCGTAAAATATAATTCTTGGGATGGCTTATAATTTGTGCTTGTTTGATATGTTGATTAGAATATCTTTAATTATTATGTATGATATTATAGCATGGTTGATTACATGTATATATTATAATATTATACTATATTTGCAGTGTATAACTCAATAATTTGTTGGATATATTAAAGAGACAATACCTTATTGTAGCCATATAGAGATTTACACAAAATTTGTGTGTAATCAAAATTTGTATAACAATGTAATTAAATAATATTGGTACGCGAATTTTGGTTGGTTACACGAATTCGTGTGATGGTGTAATTAAGGGCATAATAGTTCCAAATAACTATTATTTTCATATTTGTATCTACATGATTATAATTTTCTTTTGCTATATGAGAAATGCTAGAATATGATATTATCTCTATTAAAATTAATACATGTTATAATTGTCTTCAATTTTAAGCTGATGAGGTTAAGTTCAAATGATAAAATTAAGACATTAAA
The DNA here is from genome assembly GCF_028751815.1 of Salvia miltiorrhiza. Taxonomy (NCBI): domain Eukaryota; kingdom Viridiplantae; phylum Streptophyta; class Magnoliopsida; order Lamiales; family Lamiaceae; genus Salvia; species Salvia miltiorrhiza. Next base: position 40,250,533 of record NC_080387.1, read on the forward strand.
AACTATATTTAATTGGATTTAAGTCTCGTCAAAATATGAATTGTATTTTTATTTGATATTGATCTAGGTACAAATTTGGTTATTAGTAATCCTCTTATTTATGTTTATAATATATTAAGATGCGGTATATAATTTGTATTTAAAAAAATATCTTTAATATTATATATCCCACTTGAAACGTGATGTAAATCACAAATCTATATAAGTATATATTAGATTTTGCTTTACAATAATTTTGTGCTTTGAAGCAGATAAGATATCAAAGTAATACTATAAAATATACTTATATACTCCCTTACCCATAAAAATTCATCACTTAGGGTGCGACATAAAAATAGTGGATATACTCACACTATTTTTTAGATATGTATTTTTAAGGGATAAAATGTAAGGAGTTGTATGAGGTCATATTTTAGAATATAGTATTTTCGTCGTCCCATAAAAATATACATAACTTTCTTTTTTCGTTCGTTCCATAAAAACAAGCATACTCCATTTATAGTAATAATTCTTTCACTAAATATCATAGTCAATATGTGACTCTTTTCATTTACAAAAAAAAATGTGAGACTTTTTCCACTTACACTATATTTTACAGGATTTCTTAAAATTCATATCATTTTAAACTATGCATATTTTTATGAGATGATGAGATTATACTTTTAAGGGATAGATAAAAATAAAAAAAATAATGAAATATATTTTTATGGGGCGAAGGAAATATAACTTATTAAATTTCATACTCCGTAGTTTTTTTTGTAAACTAAGTCAAACTTAAAGTTACAAAATCTTCTCCAAAAATCTCAATCAGAGTAGACATGGCAATTAAATGGGAATACCCCCTGAAGTCACAAGAATAACACCTGGCTTCTTACCATAAAATTTTTATATTAAATATTTCCTTTTCAAAATTTGGTTTATTTATGATTGTGTGAGATGGAATAGATGAGGGGCCGAGTTCACGCGCAGGTCACGTGGGCGAGCCTCGTACAGCATCGTAGCGGGTAGTTGTCGGATATGGAAATGTGGATGCATAATTGGGGAACACGTGGGACAGCTAGCACGCGCCCACACTCAATCATCACCCGACATCTTGTCGGACCACTTGTGTTACTAATGTAATGGGGCATCTATTCCACAATCATTTTCATCATCACCAATCATCCTAACTCTCCGGAATCTACTATTTTTATTTCATTCACCAATATAATCATACTCCATCCGTCCCAATAAAAGTGGTCACATTTTCTTTTTGGGTGTCCCATTAAAAGTGGCTACTTTCTAAAAATGGCAAAAGTTTTTACTTTAATTAAGTCAACAATTACTCACTAATTTGGTCAATAATTGTAGGCCACTTTCTAAAAATGTCAAAATTACTCACTAATTTGGTCAACAATTGTAGGCCACTTTCTAAAAATTACTCACTAATTTTGGTGGGTCACACTCAATTAAAACATAACAATCATCTTCTTAATCTCCGTGCCCAAAAAAAAGTGGCCACTTTTATTGGGACGGAGGGAGTATCTTTTTATTACTCCCTCCGTCCCAATAAATGTGGCCACCTTTCCATTTTGGTTTATCCCATTAAAAGTGATCACTTTCCAAAATAGGAAAGATTTGAACTTAATTAAATCTATTAAATTAAATTTAAGTAAGCTCTTAATTAAATCTATTTCCTCTCTCCTATTTTCCTCTCTCATCTATTCTTCACTTCCTCAATCGGTCTTCTTACCTCCTTCTTCTCTGGCCATCTCAGCCGTCGGCGAGGTTGCGTCTGGCGAGGCTGCGTCGGCGTCGTCTGGCATCTCTCCCTCTCGCTCCTTCTTCCTCCCTCTTTTTCTCGCCCACAGCACACGCACATACACAAAATCGCACTGCTCTTCCTAAATTCGGAGTCGTGCCGCCGCCGCGCCTCTGTAATTCCGACAAGAGATCGAGCCCTAGCCCTGATGGTGGTCGCGATTTGGGGGTGGCGAGCCCTAGATCTGAGGATGGCGAGCCCTAGATCTAAGGGTGGCCGCGTTTCCTTCTCCCCCTCTCTGTTGGTTCTCCTGTGAAGGTGATGGGCGAGCGGCGACCGCCGTCGTCGTTGCCATCGCTCCAGGCAAGCCACTGCCCTCTTTCTTCCTCACTCTTCTCCAAACTCCGGCGAGAACGACCAACCGCAACCTCTGCTTCTCTCTCTCTTTCCGAGTCCGTCACGAAGCTCTTCTCTTCTCCCTTGCTCAGATCTCTGTCGAACAAATCCGACCCAACTTATTGTGATTTGGTTTGCAATTTGCAATTTGGGATCTGCGATGTGTGATTTGGATTTATTTCTGTTCATTTCTATTCATTTGCGATCTGCTTTGTGATCTGATTTAGTTCATTTCTTGTGATTTGGATCTGTTCATTTGCGATCTGCTTTGCAATTTGGGATCTGGTTTGCAATTTCGTCGACGGCGCCGACGTCATCATCGTCATCGCCGGCGTTGCCTCTTGGCGAGAATATGGAACTGTGTAGTGAGAAGAGGACTTAATTAGGTCTTTAATTTTGATATATAATACCTAATTAAAAAAGTGGGCCACACATGATTAACACTTAATTATCACTTTCTTAATCTCCGTGCCGAAAAGAAAGTGGCCACATTTATTGGGACGGAGGGAGTATTTCTTTTTCTTTTGTGCGACGCTATCATATTACTCTCTCCTTCCGCCAAAAGTGAGACACTTTTTGCGAACGTCCGATATAGTAATTGTGCCCCATTTTTTATGAACACTGACGCTATCATATTATTATACTAATATTGTACATACTCCCTCCGTCCGTCAATATTATGTAAAAATGCTTGAGCACAAGATTTAATAAAATGTTGACTTAGTGGTTAGATGGTCCCACCATAAAAATTATAAGGGTATTACTAATCCAAAATGTTTAGTGCTTAATTAAAGGAGAGAGAAACAGAAAGCTTGTGTGCTGTCAAGTGGCGAAAATAATTTTAAAAAAAGGAGAGAGAAACTAAATTTAAAGTTCACAATCATTACATCTGAATAAAAAAAAGTTTTACAGAATAAGCACCCAAAAGTGGCGCAAACTGAAATTTACAAACAGCTGAAAAAATTTGGGGGAAAATTTAATCCCACCAAATTTCGAACTGCCTACACTATATAATCACCACTCCAATTCAGATTACTGCTTCATTACAACAAAATTACCCATATCTTACAAAATGCCAAATCGCTAGTGGCCAGATTTTACAAAAGAAGAAAAAAAAAAGGGTTCTTCAATTTCTGCTACAACACTCCAAAGATGGAGTTCTTCAAAGAGGGACACCAAAAGAGGCAGCTGCAATGTTAGGAGTTTCAGTGCGGTCAGTACGACAAATATGGACGACTGCAAGCCAACAATTAAAGAATGGTGAAGTTGTGCATTTTCAAAATAGACGAAAAGGTGTGCAATATTGTGACAAGATGAAGCCTAATGAAGACAATATATGAACATTACCTGTTAAAGATAAAGGTACAATAAGGAGGATGGCAAGTTAGGCATTTCCAAATCTCTTGTTGGTGAATGGATCAAAGATAAACAACTAAGAGCACACACAAGTGTTGTGAAGTAACTACTTACAGAAGAAAACAAACTAGTACGACTTAAATTCAGTTTAAGTCAACTGAATTCTGCAGCCAATATTGATGGGAAGTTCACATTTAAAGGTATGCACCATGTAGTACACATTGACGAGAAATGGTTTTACATGTCAAATGGTTTTAATAAAATGATTATTGATTTTTATATAATGAAAATATGGTCTCACCCGTATATGAAATGAGTGATTTAGATTGAATAAAAGATGATTATTCGTATTTGTAAATATCAATATTTATATATAAAAATGATAAGTAACAGACATGAAATCATGTTTTATATAAAAGAAAAGGTTACATACCTTTTACAAACTCCAAATATAGCAAAAGTAATATATACTTTTGATGGAGGGGGTATCAATTTGGGTTCTTATATGAAAGAATTATTTCGTTTACTCTGTCATGTATTAATGTGTTTAAGTAACAAGAAACTAGTTGTATGCTCTATAATAATAATTGCATTTTTTTCCAGTCGCCTCTAGGGTTCTGAGAAAAGATGTTTTCGTTGCTTTGGGCGAGAGTTTTCCCTTACCATCGAAGGGACATATTCATGTGTTTCTTTTAGCGTCAACTATGGATCCAGACGAAATACAACGATTGGTGGACCAAATGAAGTTGTCAGAGGAAGCAGAAGATTCAACTGTGGCACTCTCTGCGTCGCTTACCGAGAATCTACGCCGCAATACAAAACTTTGCTTGGTGGGCAAGGCGTTTGCTTGCAAACAAATTAATAGGGAGTTATTGTTTTCAACACTCCCAATTATTCTACAAACGCAGCAACGAGTAGATGTTGAGGTGGTGGGTCGAATATATTTATTACGCACTTCATTTCGATTATGGATAAAAAAACATGCACTACACGACGAACCTTGGCATTTTTTCAAGACTTGCGACTGTTTGAGGAGATCGAGGGTTTTCAAAACCCCTCTGAGATCGTATTTGATCAATTTACTGGATGGATCCAGTGTCACAATCTTCCCCTAGCATGCATGCACCCGGATGTTGTGCGAAAAATTGGCGAGCAAATAGGATCTGTCATTGAAATCGATATGGATGTGGGAGGTTTATGTATGGGCATATTTGCCCAAGTTAAAGTTCGATGGAACCTTAATCTTCCCCTTAAGAGATGCGTGAAATTGCTTCCGGATGGTGAGATTGAGGGAGCCATAATATTACTTCCATATGAAAAGCTACCGAACTTCTACTTTCGATGCGGTAAGATTGGTCATCTTGTTCGCTTCTGTGAAAAACCTAGTGAGGGAGATAAAAAGTTCAAGTATGGCATGTGGCTTATGGCCCCGAAAGCATATGAATCGACAAGAAGAATTACCCCCCCTAATAACCATAATATACGAGACTCTTTTCAATTTACTCCAGTTTAGAGAGAGAGTGGAGGATCTTCTTGGGTATCCCCTACATGCATAAGTGGCGGACATGTGCAAGAAAGAGAGCTAAAAACTACTGTTACGACAGGCAAAGCTATGGGGCTATCTATTATCGGACGCATGAACCCTAGCCTTACTGGTGTGACTCTGGCGAGTAAGTCTAAAAGTAGCTCGAAGGAAATTCCAGAGGGAGGGGGATCAGTGAAATTGGCAACTGAGGCTAGAGGGGTGGGAGATGGGAGGAGAGAGATGGAAGAGGGGAGTAAGGAAGATTGGAGTGTTAGAGGGGATTCATCGGGACCAAAGGAGGGTGGAGAAGGGGTAATCGGTGATAAAGGCAAGGCTTTGGCCACGGGAAGGGGGGTTAGTCACGGGAATGAGGAAGAGCATAAGATGCGGGGGAGTGGGTGGAAGAAACGGGCTCGTGAGAACAATTCTAATATAGTTGGGAGAGGTAGATGAGGAGATAAGGGATGGAGGGGGTATTAACCCAAGCATTAAGTGAGTTAGAGGTGGCATGGGGACAGAAGAGAGAACTCAGATAGAGTTCAGGTGATGAAGCCAGTTTTGGGTGATTATGAGAGTTCATGCAAGAAGAGAAAATGGGATCTCATCAGTGAGGCGGGTGAGGAGGTCCCGACTTCGAAAATTCCACGCCTCGGGGATGAAGCAAGTACTACCAAGAATCCAATGGCAGAGGCTGCCGAACAGCCCTGCAAATCCCAATGGTCGCCATAATTTAGAGTGGTTGGGGGCTGGGTTCACCCCGCGCATTCCAAGAACTTCACCGTCTGGTGGCTGGCGAGAACCCTTGGTTACTGTTTATTTCAAAACTAAGATGTATGATCGGAATTGTGATCGTTGAAAATCTTTATTAGCTTTTGAGGGGCATTTTACTATTAATCCCTTGGGAGCGAGTGGTGGACTTATGTTGTTTTGGAGAAGTCCTTTGCAGGTGGAGATAAAAAACTATTTGAGTGGCCATATTGACTGCCTAGTTACGATGGACTCGAATGTCTGGAGATTCACGGGTTTCTATGGAAACCCCGACACGACCAAGCGACATCATTCTCGGGAACTTTTACGTCGTTTAGCGTTGCAAGGCCATGCACACATACCTTGGGTCGTTGGCGGTGATTTTAATGAGATGCCGAGTCAAAATGAGAAGAGAGGGGGACATAAGAAATCTTGGTCCCAAATTCTTAACTTTCGATCACTGAGTCTTGTGGTTTGAAAGCTCTAGAAAATGACTCAGCATTTACTTGGAGTAATTGGCGTGAGGGAGATGCACAGATTCAAGAACTCCTCGATAGATTATTCATTAATGAGGCTGGGGTTATGGCTTTTGAAGAGAGGCGTGCGCGGGTGCTTGATAACTACGGATAAGATCATAGAGCGGTGTTATACTGTCTCGAGGCTCAGGATTATGGCTCTTCGGCGGGGGGCGAGAAACGCTTCCACTTCGAGCAAAAGTGGGTGCTAGCTGATTCCTTCACAACTGATCTTCGGCTCGCAGCATGACGGACAATCGTTGGCATGCTTGCAAACAAACCATAAACGGGTCGTACTGGAACGATCCACGATGTACTCCACGTGATTCTCCATATGGTACAGGCCAACAGTGATCGCCAAATCATCCTTCGACCGGAATAGAGCCCCCACTGATAATATCCCGCTCTCCAATACGTTAGAATCCTCCCAACTTAATGCCGGCGCATCGTCAAAATCGAGGACTGGAATCCCCCAGTCACGTGCCTTAAGCTGCTGAACTCCAACACGAGGCTCGACATCGGGCTGATCATCCAATGTGAAATTCTGAGGCCCTGTCTGTCTCCACGCTTCCTGTTCAGTCGACACTGAATTCAATATCTCTCTGCGTCGTATCGCCTCTTCTTCCTCATCCGAAGACTCGGACTCGTCTTCCTCCTCCTGCGACGATGAATCGTCCCTACTATCATCGTGTGTCGGGATACTTCTTCCAACGTCCGTCTCGATAGAAAACACAGTAGATCGTTGTCCCTCATAATATACCCGCTCTTGAGTCTGAGGAACCGGAGCCGCAGATTGTTTGCCCTTCTCGATCACGTAAACAACGGGATATTTCTTATGCTCGAAAATCTGCCGGTTCAAATCCGAATCACCCTTCAAAGCTACTTTTATTTTTCGCCCTTCGTCCGTGGTCGATGTGTAGAAAAGCGTATAAGTGGATTGACCATCCTCGTTTAATTGATCGTGCACCTCTTGCATCAACTTCGCATGACAAAGCTCTTCCTTAGACATGTACACGACAACCTCATCGCCGCCTTCATACTCGGTTAATTTCCACTGACCACTGTGCCGTATAACGATTGCTTGAAACGACATCTGCTTCAAAACGACAAAAATACAACATTTAAATACATAAACAGGAAACCGTGTACTCCAATACATCAACTGAATATACAAACATGCTAAAAATAACATCAAAATCATATTCAACCCAACCGTGTACAGCAAAATCGACCTCCGTGTACAACCGTGTACACAGCCGTGTACATGGAAACCCTAACCGTGTACAGAAGAACACTAAGTGTTGAAAAATAAGGTAATTTGCGTACAGAGTGTTTTTTGATGCCGTTTTTAGTCCAAAACATGTAATAAGTCATATATATAACATAATTGTCGAAATAAACAACAAAAAATCACTAAAACTCAAACCGTGTACAACCGTGTACTCAAGAACACAAACCGTGTACAGCCGAAATTTAAAAAAAAAATATGTATTTCACATACCTTATGTAATACAAGCCTTTAGATGATTTTTTTTTTAAATTCGGAGCAACCGTGTACTACCGTGTATGTGTTTCGAGAGGATTTTCTTCTTCTTTCTTGTTCAAATGTGTGATGAATAGGGATGGCAACGGGCCGGATCTGGACCGGATCTCATTAATCCCAGATCCAGATCCATTTTTATCTATCAGATCCAGATCCAGATCCGCGGATCTAAAATTTTTGGATCCAGATCCGTCAGATCCGCGGGTCCGCGGGTCCAGATCCATGGATCTACTATTTTTAAATTAAATTAAAAAAAATAATCAAAAATTCACATAAACATGGCTGAATCTGTCGAAAATGGCTGAAATCAACAATTTATCTAGCAAAACTAACAATTTAATGGCTGTCAAATCAACAAATCTAACAATAAGTTTCAAATATAGTCATAAACCTAACAATTTATCTAACAAAATGGCTGAATTTCAAACACATCAATGCCTCAATCTAACAAATTTCAAACACATCAGTGGCCAACCTTAGATTCTGAGCATCCTATGGTGGAAATCAACATTCGGCCGACGGCGAGTAAAAGATGAAGCTCTGGCTGTTATGGCGGTGGCGAATGGTGCGGCACAGCGGCGAGATGGTAAAGCTGACGGAGTCGGGAGGCCGTCTTGAGGCTATAAAAGAGAGAGAGGGGCTGTAAAAGAGAGAGTGTGAAAGGGAGTTGGGCAGATAGTGTAAAAGAGAGAGCGACGACCTGTAACTTCACCGGCGAACTGGATTGCGAGGGAGGCCGGCAGGGTGAGGCTGGGAGGGAGATAGGCAGGGACGCAGGGTGAGGGAGGCTGGAACGAACTGGAGGGAGGCTGTAGCTTCGCCTTCGCCGGCGAACTGGATTGAGAGGAAGGGCGGTGACCTGGCGGCTGGAGTGGAGAGGCCGACGAACTGGAGGAAGCCTGGTGAGTGAAGGCGGCGACCTGGCAGCTGGAGTGGAGAGGGAGGTCCGAAAGAGTTGGATAAAATAGAAACTAGGGTTTGCAATTCTAATTTGTGTATTATTATTAATTTTTAATATATTTAATATTATTACTAAATTAAATATAAAAAATAAATAATATATATTAAAATAAACGGGTCCACCGGTCGGATCTGGGTCGGATCCAGATCTAAAATTTTAAGATCCAGATCCAGATCCGTTTTAAAAAATGAGATCCAGATCCGGCCCAGATCCGTCGGATCCAAAAAAATGAGATCCAGATCCGTAAAAACGGATCTGGACCGGGTCCAGGATCCATTGCCATCCCTAGTGATGAATGAACATTTGGTTGGTATTATTCATTAACTACCTACCAGCAACCGTGTACGGACCAATTAATTTCGTAAATTTAAGGTTGTTTCCTTAACAAGTGTGTATGACTTTGGGTTGGTATAAATGCACCCAACAACCGTGTGATATGGTTTTAATTCCCACACGCCATAAATTCATGTGCACCCATAAATCATACACACGGTTAATACATGGGAATCAAAATTTCTCACATAAAATAACGCCGATTTTTAACGTGAATAGAGAGAGAATCAGATTTTGGTTTTACTTTCTTATTTTTAAATCAAAAATAACTAATATGTCACTATCATTCACTTTATTGACTTGTACTTATGTACTTTAGGTCAAATGTGCTACAAAACTTATTTTTTTATGAGCCTTGATACTTAATTTATTTATTTTATCAGAAATGCTAGTACTATGTATTGCCACATGAATTTAACTCGAATATGATATGATGGATGTGAATATTAAGTACAGTCATATAAATTGAACTGTCTCACATGGAAATTTTCCTATAATTAATACCAAAAAGTAGTCAAATTACTTGTCATGGTCCTTGAAAAAGGTTGACGCGAAAAGAAAAGATTGTTTTTCTTACTTTATCCATTCCTTTTCTCTAATGATATTTAGAACATTTGATTGGAAAAATATCGGAAAACGTCTTTGGAATTTCATCACAGGATCAAGTTAACTCCTCAAATACTTTTACAATATTTTTATTTATTTATTTTTAAATATTAGTAAAAAAATAAAAAAATTTAAATATCACACGACTATACATCTTATTGCCAACCACAACAAATCAACTCTGCAGAATTGTCTTGAAAAAAAAAAAAGTTCATCCATTATTTCGACATCAACAATAGAAAATGCTTTACGCATTGAGTATAATTTATATTATATCATAACAACCTATACAACAACCCATCCAAATTAACATATATATGTTCATTTTCAAATTCCCTCACCGAATAAATTATCCCAAAAAAATCTTTCAAGAATGGATGGAATAAAACCAAACATAGAAAATGATCCTTTGCTTATATATATACTTTGGCAATTTACATACACTCCCCAGACTCGTAATATTTTTTAATTATATAAAAAAGATTTTAACTCCATTAAACATTTAAAAATCGAGTGGATGAGTACTTCAATTTTAATACGTTAAGTCGACCAAAATGCAATTATACATATCTGTTTTCCCATATATGCCATCGACACCCATTTACAATTGCATTACAAGTGGGGCACATGTTGCACGATAAAAGGGAGAAATACAATCATACTTTCACATGAAAACAAAAAATATGCTGTGAAATGTGGCTAAACAGAAACTATTGTTAGTTTAGGGGTCATAATCAATCTTTAGTAAAAAGATTCAACGTGCACGCGCGCGCGTGTTTTTTTCATTTTTCTTCTTCTTTTGAAAATGAGATCAATAATGATTCCCTAATTTCTTTTTGGTAACTCGACCTCCAATCTAAGGGAAAATGTCTTACCAATTGAGTTGCACTTCGTTGTTATCCAACACATGTGTGTTTATGATATATAGACACTAATACACTTAATTGTATATGGTGCACGCCAATCATAAAAATTAAGTGACATTGTTAGTAAATAAATAAAAATATCAAACATAATTCATAATTTATGAATAATTCAATAAAAATAAAGATATAATATAATATAGGGTAAATATCATGAAAACCCCTGAACTATACCCACTTTATCAAAAATACCCTGAAACTTTCGAAATGTTCTCTAAACCCTCAAACTATCAGGTTTTTATCAAATATATCCCGCATTTATTTTTCGATTACCAAAAACGTGATGTGGCTCGCCGAATGCCACAATGTAATTTATATTCTATTTTTTTTTAAATGATATGGAAAAAACGACTTCGTTTCGTACCATATTCTACGGTGTTTATCCCTAATTCTAGGTTATTAGCGTGAATTTCAAACACGATAGGAGTAAATTTTAAATTTAGAGTGGATTTTTTTAAAATGATATGGTACGAAACGACGTCATTTTTGCCATTGCATTTAAAAAAAATAGAATATAAATTACATTGTGGCATCCGGTGAGCCACATCACGTTTTTGGTGACCGAAAAATAAATGTGGGATATATTTGATAAAAACCTGATAGTTTGAGGGTTTAGAGAACATTTTGAAAGTTTCAGGGTATTTTTGATAAAGCGGGTATAGTTCAGGGGTTTTTATGATATTTACCCTATAATATATAGATATAGATATATTTACGACCATCATTTCTATCATCCACAAAAATAAAAAAAATTTAGGTTAGTTACAATATCATACTCTTGATATGGAAATGGAAGCATCTAATTGGTGTCCATTATGATTTTGTTATCATAAATTTTTAGTTGGTCACAATATCATTCCCTTGCACATGCTGGCCAATGAAATGAGGGATGATAACCTAAGAATATTCACAAGCAATAACGTTAAAATAAATAAAGTTAAATATAAACATAAATACTTATATTTATTTTATCATTACTCGAAACGTCTTTAACCATGATTTCTACCCGGGAGTATGAGTTATGTTTGGAAGTGGGACTCCATGCATTGTGGATACCCAAGCAATGTCAGAATACCAATTTTCATATACTGTCAAAACTATCAATACATGATATATACTCCTTGGCAATAAAATTCTCCATCAATGAAACTATTATTGCCTCTAATTGTGCCTTCAAGTACAGTTGCAATGTCAAACCAATCACAATTAAGTACGAATAATAATTAATTCATATTAGTAATTGAATTACAAAAATAAATTGATTCACTTACAAATCAATTAGTGTCCAGTATGACTGTGTAATTGCTATTGACTCATTCAAATAAGTCACGGTCGTTGAGCAGCCGGTTTCTCAGCGACATCATGAACAAACAATGTTAAAATCAATAGGTTATTTTATAATTTATAAAAGAAAACACTACTTGCGTGTAGATTATTTACCCCAATCACCAAATCTCTTTTGAAATTCTCCATTGCATCAAAGTCATCTTCTATCAGTACACTTCTGTTATCCTTAACGATTATGGCAAGCTTTTTCCTGCCTCGGTAAGCAGCCATCCACTTATCGTATGCCACATGTGTTGGTTTAGGTACCAGAAGTGGCTCCGAGCTACTAACCCAAGGCAATCTCCAGAAGGAAAAAGGAAGTCACTTCCTCTAGCTGCTACGAGGAGCCTCCATTGCCTGTGGCGAATCCATGATACTAAAAGGAGGCTCCTGGAACTCAACAGACGTCTGAGCTGCCCCTAATGAAATAGCTGAACCGCACTGCAATTGTGAAATATAGCTGATAGGCTCAACATAGATCGGAGCGGAGAACCACTTGACGGTGAATGAGACATGACCATATGGTGGGTGTGTCCCGCAACCCATATACTCCTGCATAGAATATGGAGCTGGCTCCATGGTGAACAACTGTAGGATGTCATGACTCAATGCGTAGTGACTCGAATCGTAGTCATGATATGAAGAACGAGGATGTGCAAAGGCAAACCCATCAAAATGGTGTACTGGTGGTGTGTAGTAGCTCCGATCCGTCTTATAGGTCGAATAAGGGACCTTCAAATCGCGGGGACCATCTCTACGACTGGCTCTGCTAGGCGAAGAAACATCAATGCGATGATGCTCCAAGCGTAGAATGTCATAGCTGATCCTCAACTCTATCATCATCATCCCCTATGTTCGTCGGAGGAGATCTGATACGACGATAATCATCATGTGAATTTGACTGTTGAGAAGATGTGCCATTTACTTTATCAAACATCTCCTTAAAGAATTTCTTCATCCTTCTCCTAAACCTTTTCTCGCTCTTCTCGAGTTTATTTCGAACCGTCTTCTTAATTTATTGACGGGTGACCACACCTTCGCTTGCACTGGATAACAGATGAGACCCGCAACTACCGCTCGACAAGGAAAAATTCTATGGCGTTCCCGTTTATGCGGAACAACAAATGACGAGCTGGTTCCACGCCTCGATCACTCTACATAGTGACCCGCTCACTCTGACTGCGAGTTGTACGAGGTCCATTAATTACCTCCTTGCGGGCACCTGAATAACATGGACGACGGGGCGCTGTGGAAATTTTCGCCTTATAGCTAATGCATTCTCAGGTGATCTGCAGCTCACCCCGAGAGTGCTCGGTGACACCTCCAATATCCAATACCCATACGCTACCTCCTCCGTATCGGCCTCGAAATTCCATACACCGTCCTAAAATCAACATAAATAATTTAGCTAGTTTTTGGATGACCACGATATGACTATATAGATTTATTGTATTTATTTCTTTCAACAACCCGTCTAACCTTTCCCCAGAAAAAGATGCAAATAATTGAGTAGTGTATATTTTTTTTCCAAGAACGATATTTGGACAAAATATGTCTAAATAAAAAATAGTTAAATAAATTTAAAATATATAATTATTTTAAAAAATTATTTAAAATAAAAAGAATTTAACTATTTTTATTATTTTCTCAACATTGTAGTTTTTTTGTAATTTTTATTATTTTTTAAAGTACAACAGTTATACTAGTAAATATTAAAATAATTATTAAAGTGGCAAAGTTGAGGCACCAAAAAGACTCTCATTTGTGAGAAGTTTTGGATTCAATCTCGCCTGCGTGTGGGTAGTGGTTCTGTCTGCGTGCGAGTTGCTTATTTAATTATTTAATAGATACCTATTGTAATTCTCTTAAAATAATTATTAAAAAAATTACAGAAACAATTATAATTTGGTGGGAACCATAAAACTAACTAAATTCATTTTAAATTTGAATAAAAAATTTAAATATTTACTTTTTCCATTTTGGAACGTCCACATTTAAATAACTTCCTACCTATTTTTGGACTATACTCCACCAATTATTTTTCACTTTTTCACCACTGTCAATACTAATTACAACACTTTTTCATCACTCCCAATAAACTCAATAACATTTTCTCCACTTTTAATATATTTAATAATTTTTTCAAAAAAAATTGTGTCACTCCCTTTTAGGAAGTTCTTTCGTGGACGGATAAAATATTTTTTAAACAAATAAATTTTGTTCAGATAATATTAGTTTTTTTTTTAAAAGAAAGAAGAAAAAGAAGAAGGTATAATTGAGTAGTGTACTAATGTCTAGGAAAAGGCAGAACCCATGATTGATGAGATAATGAGGGAGTCCCACTTCAGTCTCTGCTCAATGTGCTCATCACATCATCTCTCTCACACGCACGCACGCGCAACCACAAACCATAAACAATTCAATTCTATAAACCCCTTTCCTTTCTACTTTCTATATATAACTCCCCTTTTCTCATTCTATCTCAGCTCAGCATCCCATTCTTTTGTAAAACCACTTGTTTCTTTCTCTCTCTCTAAAGAAGAGCCGATTTTCCTCTGCTTTTGCGAGATCGAGATTCTTGGAACTCAGATTCAGAAAATGATGGTTCAAAGAGATCAAGATTTGGGGTTGAGTTTGAGCCTGAGTTACCCTGCAGAAAACAGGGCAACTTCACTGCACCTCAATCTCATGCCTTCTTCATCTTCTCCCTCTCCTTTCACCATCATCAACAACAACTCCTCTTGGACTCAAGCCTTCTCCTCTTCAGGTTTGTTTCTCCAAAATCTACATCTCCTTCTCTCTCTTTTCACATTTCTTCCTTATTTATTGCTCTTTCAACTCTCCCTTTCCATACAATTTCTTCTTGTAAAAACTCAGATCCCATGGTATTATCGTTGTTGATAGTTTAAAGGTTATTGATATAAATTTGATGCAGATCGGAGGGGTGAGGCATGCAGAGAGGAAACGAGATCATTTTTGAAGGGAATCGACGTCAACTGCCTGCCGGAGACGGCGCAGGAGGAGGAGGGCGGCGTCTCGTCCCCGAACAGCACCATCTCCAGCATCAGCGGCAAGCGCAGCGAGCGCGAAGCCACCGACGACGGCGAGAGGGCTTCCTCCCGCGGCGGCATCAGCGACGAAGAGGACGCCGAGAACGCCAGGAAGAAGCTCCGCCTCTCCAAGGATCAATCCGCCATTCTCGAGGAAAGCTTCAAAGAGCACAACACACTCAATCCAGTAAGTTTGCCTTGAAGAACAAAATTTCCCCCTTTTTTTGACCTAATCGATTAATCGAGCTGACATATCTTTGTTGTTACAGAAGCAAAAAATGGCTTTGGCAAAGAGATTGGGGCTGAGGCCTAGGCAGGTTGAAGTCTGGTTCCAAAACAGGAGAGCAAGGTCAGTTGCTTTACTCTTCTTTAAGATTAATCATGCCTATTTTGAACTGATTCATCGATTTCGAGTTAAATTGATATATTTGTTTGAGATCTGAGAGGAATGTGTTGTTGCAGGACAAAATTAAAGCAAACAGAGGTAGACTGTGAGTTTCTAAAGAGATGTTGCGAGAATTTGACAGAGGAAAACAGAAGGCTGCAAAAGGAGGTTCAAGAGCTGCGTGCGCTTAAGCTATCTCCGCAGCTCTACATGCAAATGACACCTCCAACAACGCTCACTATGTGCCCTTCTTGTGAGAGAGTGGCGCTGCCGTCCGCCGCCTCCGTCGATCCACGCCCGCTGCCGATGGGCTCCGCCCAGCCGCGGCCTATTCCTTTCAACCCGTGGCCTGCTGCCCCACGCTGCAGGCCTTTCAATGCTCTGCATTCTAGATCATGATTTCTTTATAAGGATCTCTATTTTTTTTTGGGGAGTTTAGTAGATTGGTATTTTTAATCAGTTCTGATTTTTTATTTTCTTTGAGATTATTTATCTCTTGATGTAAATTGGTGTCGGACGATCAAATTTTAGTTGAATAGTTGAGAATTGTGCTTATGACATAATCTGATGATTACGTGGATGTAGGTCACTCAAAGATTATATTAGTTCAAAATTGTTTGAGATTTGAATAAATGATAAGATTAATTTTACATGATATTATTTTGAGATTAAAAATTAAATCGAATTTATTTAATTGAATAATATATTATAAAAGTAAGTCATGTCTAATTTATCGAACCGAACTATATATATAAATATATAGTTTAGAAGCAACAAAAATAATTTGAAATTGCACCAATCAAGGATTAACTTTTTCACAAGGAAATTCAAGACTCTTAAGACAAAATTAATGGCATGTGACATTATTTCGAGATTAAATATTAAATCGAGTTTATTTAACTGATAATATATCATAACATTAAGTCATGTCTAATTTATCGTACCGAACAATTTATATATATTCAGTTTAGAAGCAGTAAAAATTATTTGAGATTGTATAAATCAAAGATTAATTTGTCATAAGAAAATCCAAGTTTTTTTTTAAAACAAGATTAATTCTACGTGAAATTATTTCGAGATAGAATATCGAATCGAATCTATTTAATCGAATACTATATCATAAGATTAAGTCATGCCTAATTTTATGAATCGAACAGTTCATATATATTTTCAGTTTAGAAGCCGCAGTAATGCAAGGGAACTGTCATTTATATAAAATGAATAGTTTTTTTTTTTCGGTGGATCTTCGAGAAGAACAAGAAGAATTTTGAAGGATTGATTTTATTTATAACCCCATTTTTTAATTAAAAATAATAACAAAAATATTCTAGTAAAATAATACAGATCCATTTTTATGCAATTGTGAGAGCTCTCCACATCCCCAATTTCAATCTTCTCGTATTTCTTCTATTTTGCTCAATATTAGTTATTTGATACAAAAGCCCAGAGCCAAATTAAATACTCCATTCGTCCCGTTAATCATGTCCTGTTTCTTTTCGGCACGAGTATTAAGAAGAGTTGTATTAGGAAAAAAGTTGTATGGCCACATATGTTAATTAAGTTTAAGAATGGTTAACAGTCTCCTCTTCAATTTGTTGCCGCCGTCAGTGGCGGGCCGCCAGAGCTGCCGGAACAGTGAATTTCAGATTTCAACAGTAAGTTTAAGAATGGTTAACATTCTCCTCTTCATCCTCTTTAACAAATTTATGCAAATTTCAACAACAAATTTTAGATTTCCAAATTTTCAAGTATTCTCAAAATTTCCAAGTATTCCCAGAATCAGAAACCATTTAATGAACAACAATTTTCTACACAAGATCTGTCCAATTTTTGAAACAAATTTTCTACACAAATTGTCGTTCATCACCATTTATACTTCTTCATGCCCACTTATTCAAGACGAGAGAAACGAAAATAGAAACAAAAATTAAAACAAAAATTGAAAGAAAAGAAACAAAAATCTAAACCCAATCATTGAAGACAAAATATGCCCTCTTAACAAAGAGATCTATTCGGTGGTGGCTATAACTCACCGTGCAGGGAATGGAAGAGGGGAAGAGAGAAAGAGGCTCGCCGTCAAGGAAGAGGGGAGGAGAGAGAGAGAGGCTCGCCGTCAGAGAGAGGCGATGGAGTGGGTTTTGCAGCGGTGGAGATGCGGTGGATGAGAGAGAGAGGCGGTCCAAAGGGGGCGGATGGCAGCTGGAGGTGGGGGGTTCTTCGGCGGTGGGGTGGTTAGAGAAGGGGATTGAGATGGAAAGGCCGACGAGGCCGGCTGATAGCCATGAGTGTCGCCGACGGCGGAGGAGAAATGACGGAAATGAGAGAGAGAGAGAGAGAAGGGGAAGGGGAGAGGCGGTGCCGGCGTAACAAAGGGGAAAAGAGCGGTGGCGCCGGTGGGGTTACAGAGGGGAAAGGGTGGAGCGAATTTAGAGAGGGGGAATGGGGAGGTGGTAGAGAGAGAGAGAGAACCGAATAGGTGTGAATCGTGTGATTTAGAAGGGGGGGATTAATTAGAATTATATTTAATTAAAAATTAATTAGCCCTTAAAATTTACCTAAAAAGGAAATGAGACAAGATTATTGGGACAAACCAAAAAGGAAAGTGAGACAAGATTATTGGGACAGAGGGAGTATGTGCTAAGAATGGCTCATGTTTACACCTTTGTTAATTCCGAACCTAGAGAAATTATGTGCTAAGAATGGCTCATGTTTAGTACACATTAGCATTTTTATATATTTTCTATATTTATTTTGATTTTTATCTCAAAAACTATTGTTGATATCATTAATTTTATAAATTATATAAAAATCAAATTCGATTTTTCATGTTACCTATAACTTCAAAAAAAATAAAAAATAAGACGAACTTTAATTTTTAAGTAATTTATAAATTTTCATGAAGGCATATGGAATGAAGTTTCTCCCACTCCGTACTGCACCTACAAGATCGCAGAGTGCAACCGAGCAGAATGGCTGATCGCTCAGTCACCCCATCCTCGTCCTTCATCCGAGCTAGTGGAAATGGGGTGTTGCTGGTCAGTGTCGGGGATGGCACGCTATTCCTAGAGGGTGGATTCGATATGGGGTTGATGCAACGTTTTTCAAGGAGGAGAATGCTACTGGCATTGGCATTGTTCTTAGAGATTATGGAGGGAACTTTATTGCTGCTAAAGTGGTGAGAATGGATGGTATGCTAAGAGTTGCTGAGGGTGAAGTTATCTATGGGTATCAGAGAGGCCATATCTTGGATCAAAGAATAAGGCTTCGCTTATGGCTTTGTTGAGTCTGATTGCAAAGTGGTGTGTGACAAGATTAAGCAGTGAGCAAATGATATCACAGAGTTGAGAATCATTGTTTTAACTTGTCAAGAAGAATTGTCAATACAACCGGGTATGAAGCTTTTGAATATTAGTAGAAATCAAAATGTAATCGCTCATTGTTTAGCGAGATCGGTGAGAGATACTGATTCTGTTTATGTTTGGAATGAACCCCCATCATTTTTTGAGGGTCATCTCCAAGTTCCATGTTCATGCCATTAATAAAATCTCTCCCTTTGAGTTTCAAAAAACATATATATTAAAATTAAAATAAATGTATAAAATAAAAAGATGAAGTAATTACCTGTAAATCCATAACGTTTTTCAGAAATTGGTTATTGCACCAGATCTGAAAATTGACTTTTAAATCCATAACATTTCGTTTTCGTCTCAAATTAGTCCGGTGATCGATTTTTTCTTACACCTGCACCGAAAATGACACAGTGGCAGCCGAAATTGACACGGTGATACATTTTTTACATGTGGAATAAAATAAAACAAAAATAGGAAACTCCCCCCTCCCATCGTCTTCTTCCCATTTTCCCTCCTTCCCCACCTACTCCTGTGAGTCAAGTCAACAGAAGCATGACCTACCGGCTGCTGTCCCCAAAGTCAAAGATGAGTAGGTTCGACGACGGCGGTGGCTGGGCTGCCTCCGATGCGTGCGAACGGAAGAGAAAGATTTGGGGGTTTGGGTTTGCAGGACCGCGATCTGGGGGGCCTAGGTCTTGGACGGCGGCGATCTCATTGTCGCTTTTCTGAGTTGAGGGAGAAAGAGTTGAGGGAGAAAGATAAAACAGCGACGACAGCCCATCGCTGCTATTTCACCAGAGAGAGGGCATTCGGTGGCCTTTGTGCGCCGATGTATGTGCTTGTGAATGTGGTGAGAACGGCGTGGGGCGATGCCGGCGTGTGGTGTGTCCGGATTCCAACGGTAGATCTAGAAGGTTTTGGGGACGGAGGTCGGCTTCGCCTGCTGATCCAGCTGCTGCGCTGTCGCCTTCGATGCGTGTTCCCTGTAATTGACAGCTCTGGCCGCCAGTGAAAGAGTCGGAATCCTTGCTATCGCTCATCCGACGACGATGAGGGTGGGCGCCGAAGGGGTTTGAGAGTGGGTGAGGTTAGGGAAGATGATGATGTGGGTTTTTTATTTTTATTTATTTTTAATTTTTTTTTCCACATGTCATAAATATGCTACCGTGTCAATTCTGGCTGCCACCGTATTATTTCCGGCGTCGACATAAAAAAATACCGGTTACCAAACTAATTTGAGACGAAAACGAAACGTTATGAATTTAAAAGTCAATTTTTTAAATCTGGTGCAACGACTAATTTCTAAAAAATGTTATGGATTTGCAGGCAATTACCCCTAAAAAAAATGATGTTAATATGGACTACACGTGAACGATACTCCCTAATGATCACTAGTAAAAAAGCAGTATAAAGAGCGATTTATACGTGTTAATGAGACTCCCTATTTTTAGTGAGACCTGAGACACGATCTCGTGCGTTTATTTCATCAATCCTATGGCTGATATTGTATCTAGAAGGATATTTTTTTTTCTCAGGGTTCGAATGTTGGAGGGAGCGAAATATTTTAAATTTCGTTATTCATCAGTATATACTGCATTGTTCATCGGTATATACTGTCTTGTTCTAATTTTTTAAATTTCGTTATTCATCAGTATATATTGCCTTGTGGCCCTTGTTTATCAGTATATACGTCTTATTCATTGTACTCAGTGTCTCACGAAAAATAAGGGGTCTCATTGGAGCGCGCTCCTATATATATATAGGGAGAGGTTCAAGAAAGAACCATAAATAAAAAAAGAACGGAGAACCATTTTCAGCCATTTGATTATCAAGATCTACGGTGGATGTATCATCTTGTTAGATGAATGCAGATCCTGGGTTCGAATCCTGAAGGGAGCAAATTTTTTTTATTTTTTTGAGTGCATTAATTTTAACAGCGAATGCATTAATTTTTACAGTGAATGCATTAGATTTGATGGTTCTCACGTTCTCACAAATAATGTAGTTCTCTCTAGAACCACACCCTATATATATATATATATATATATATATATATATGGGCGCACTCCAGTGCGACCCCTTATTTTTCGTGTAACATGAGGAAAATGAATAAGACATATAATACTAATGAACAAGACGTATATCTAACGAACAAGATGTATATACCAATGAAAAATAAAATTTTAAAAATTAGTAATGAATAAGACATATATACTGATGAACAAGACAGTATATACTGATGAATAACAAAATTTAAAATATCCTGCTCCCTCGAGGATTCGAACCCTGCAAAAAAAAATCACCCTCCAGATACAATATCAGCCATAGAATTGATAAAATAAACGCATCAGATCGTGCCCTAGATCTTACTAAAATTAGAGGGTCTCATTGGAGCGGCCCCTAATATATATATATATACTAGCATTTGCATCTCATGCAATGCACGGGAAAATATTTTTTATTTTTTATATTTATATAAAAATTAATACTAATTTAATTATTATACTCATAAATATAATAAAAATTAATTTTAACTAAATATATTTGAATTAAATATTAAAAAATTTAAAAATTAAAAAATAAGAATTTACAATTATAAAATATGATATTATGAAAGCAAAAAAGAAAGTTAAAAAAATAAAATATACTAATAAAAATGAATTAAAAAATACATTTTTTTTTTCAAAAAGATGAGAGAGGAGAGCCAATTTATAAAATTTTAATATTTAAACAAATCTAATTTATACTTTTTAAATCAAATATTTACATAAAATATCAAATTAAAGCTCTTATCGTGATCTTTAATTTGATATACATATTAAATATTTTATAATTATTCGAATTTCATAATATTGGAAAGAAATAAAACAACAAATAGGAAGTTATAGAAATGGAAAATAAAAAGAAAAATATAGTTTAAACATAAAGCTTCAATTTTATTATAACTACAAAATTGCCACTTAAATTTAAAATCGATTTCAAATTAGAAACTTTCTTTTTAATATTAGTATAGATGGGCATCGATGTTCATGATAGGCATGTGGTATATCATTTTCTCAAACTAGTAGGAAACTGCGGACTTCCAAAGGGAAATGTATCCAAAATAGAAATGATTTGTGAGATGGGTTGATATAGATCTAGCCCATCCCAGGATCACAAACTAAGCCCATTTCTCTTAAGGAAGGTAGCCCAAGCTAATACTAATAATAAACTGATTTTCTACAAAATATGTGTGAATGTGGATGTTTTATGTTTTGAAATTGATGCCAAAAACATATTTTGGTAGTTTTCTAATATATTAAGTGTAATTGGTTATTTGATGGTATAATAATGTGTTATAATTTTAACCTTATAATTCAATTTATCTATAAAATTTACTCCCTCCGTCCCACGAAGCATGACACAGTTTCCTTTTTGGTCTGTCCCACGAAACATGACACGTTTTTTAAAATGACAAAAAATTTACCCTTTATTCACATTTTCATTTTTTTCACCTATCACATTTAACACACAAAATACCAATTTCTTAATTCTCGTGCTAAAAAGAAGTGTGTCATGCTTCATGAGACGGAGGGAGTAATCGACAACTTTAACATTTTGATTAGGCCTATTTACATATTATTTTTATTTTATGTATAGTAAGATTCAATTACACTATCTTGTTCGCTGATTTTGTGTCTAGTATGTGCTTGAATGCCAGTGTATTAGTTTGGTGAGACTATTTATCAATTTTTTTTTGAGCGCCAACTATATATCAAATTAATGTCATAAATTATTGTACAAAATTGACTGTAGTAAGTTTATAAAAAATAAATAAATTGACTATAGTAAATGTGACTACACATTTTATGTGAATTTTAAAGGTAAAAAAATCTGCTAAATGGTGTACTATAAAGTAATTGCATTTATTTTGAAAAAAATCGTAGGTAGCCGGCCTGCTACCTATCTACTTTAGCCGGTTTAATTTTCAGTTGTACCATTATTTTTTCATAAATAATGAACTAATTCGAATATTAAAATATAGCTTAATAATTAAAATATAAAAAAAAACTGGCAAATATCTATCATCCTTGACCGACATGAGCAAATTACACAATAATTGCTTGATTTTATTACACTTTCTTTTACACAATTGTACTTGTGTAATAAGAGTGTGACACTTTTTACAAAAAAAAAATAACAACCCATCAACATCAAAGGCTATATCAACACTTCACTATAATTTGGACATAAAATCAAATTTTTTATAAGAATGGACAATTTTAATTACAACTTAAGGTTGTGGACATTTTTACCTATTAATACAATTCAAAATATGGAATAATTTTTTTTAATAAACTTGAATCCCACATTGATTTTTCATAAGAGTTAACAAGTTCAAAATCTTGAAAACATACTTATCAATTTAATTTTCCCAAATAAATTTTTTTGAAATAAATACTAATGTTCGAATTTGTATCGAAATGATAACAATTACCATAATAAATTGTATTTCATTAATTAGATATTTTGTAAGCATAAACAAATTCAAAAATTCAGGTAATCAGCGGATATTATTATGCGGGTACATGAATCCAATTTTTTTAAATTGACTTTGGGGCAGATATAAGTATATAAATTCTAAATGAGTCTAGACATTGATAGACATGCCTATGTGGAATTTTATCATTTGTTTTATTAATTACTCTATATTAATTAATTAATTAAGTTTTACTAAGGCGAATAAAAAATTATTGTAACTATTTATAAATATAAAATTAAGTAGGTTTGAGTAATCATCAAATTTTGGGGTAGAGGTATATAAGAACTTACAAATATAAATTCAAACAAATTTGAGTGATTAATGAGTATTATTGTATAAGTTTCAGGCATGAATATGTAATAAGATCATTTTTCAAATAGGTTTAGGAGGGCTGAACTTTAGCCTCATTGCTTCATCATTTCGATCATCATTGTGCTCCATCACGATCAACGATTTTGGAGGGCTGAACTTTAGCCTCATTGCTTCTAGGGTTGATCAAATTTGACCGATATCATGTTGACCTAATAATAATCTGACATGTTAAGGTGAAACCCGAACCCACCATGTTAAGAATATGTTTGACCTAAATAAGAATTGTCCAAACTTAAACACGACACAAACATAAATATGACAATATATATTTTATTTTCACATGACACAATACTAACATGATAGGATTAAAACATAAATATATCCCACTACAAAAAAACGCGTAAATAGCGACGAAAACTACCGACGACGGCGCCGCCGCCGGCAATTACCGACGGCACGGCGGCGGCAAAAAAGGCGACCAGCCTTTTGACTATTACCAGCGCATTACCGACGGCAAAACGGGCCGCCGCTAATTAGCGGATGTTACGCCGTCGCTAATTTAAATATATATTAATATAAATATATATTATTTATTACCGACGGCAATTGCCGTCGGTAGTTACCGGCCGCCGCTAATCACCACCGCCGGTGACATCCGGCGATAGCACCACCGCCGTCCGGCCAAAATTACCGACGGCATTTTTCCGCCCCTAATTACCGACGGCAAATGCTAATTACCGACGGCAAATGCCGTCGGTAGTTAATTTTATTTTTTTTTAATTTTTTTTAATTTTTTTTCATTTTTTTTTTCATTTATCATCTAATAAATTGATCAAAGATAAAAATACAAATACATTAAAATCAAATATATATTGAAATACAAGTGAAAATTTAAACATTGATTATTACTAATCTAAGATTATTACTAAGAATTCAAGATTCTTAGTAAGAAACTTATAATTATAACTTAAGAATGTTAATTTGATTAGTGATTCACTCATCAATCATCACTAATCCAAAATTATTACTAAGAATTCAAGATTCTTAGTAAGAATCTTATAATTATAACTTAAGAATGTTAATTTGATTAGTGATTCACTCATCAATCATCACTAATCTAATATTATTACTAAGCATTCAAGATTCTTAGTAAGAATCTTATAATTATATCTTAAGAATGTTAATTTGATTAGTTATTTACTCATCAATCATCACTAATCTAATATTATTACTAAGCATTCAAGATTATTAGTAAGAAACTTATAATTATAACTTAATAATGTTAATTTGATTAGTGATTCACTCATCAATCAACACTAATCTAATATTATTACTAAGAATTCAAGATTCTTGGTAAGAATCTTATAATTATAACTTAAGAATGTTAATTTGATTAGTGATTCACTCATCAATCATCACTAATCTAATATTATTACTAAGCATTCAAGATTCTTAGTAAGAATCTTATAATTATAACTTAAGAATGTTAATTTGATTAGTTATTCACTCATCAATCATCACTAATCTAATATTATTACTAAGAATTCAAGATTCTTGGTAAGAATCTTATAATTATAACTTAAGAATGTTAATTTGATTAGTGATTCACTTATCAATCATCACTAATCCAAGATTATTACTAAGAATTCAAGATTCTTAGTAAGAATCTTATAATTATAACTTAAGAATGTTAATTTGATTAGTGATTCACTCATCAATCATCACTAATCTAATATTATTACTAAGCATTCAAGATTATTAGTAAGAAACTTATAATTATAACTTAATAATGTTAATTTGATTAGTGATTCACTCATCAATCAACACTAATCTAATATTATTACTAAGAATTCAAGATTCTTGGTAAGAATCTTATAATTATAACTTAAGAATGTTAATTTGATTAGTTATTCACTCATCAATCATCACTAATCTAATATTATTACTAAGCATTCAAGATTATTAGTAAGAAACTTATAATTATAACTTAATAATGTTAATTTGATTAGTGATTCACTCATCAATCATCACTAATCTAATATTATTACTAAGAATTCAAGATTCTTAGTAAGAATCTTATAATTATAACTTAAAAATGTTAATTTGATTAGTGATTCACTCATCAATCATCACTAATCTAATATTATTACTAAGAATTCAAGATTCTTGGCAAGAATCTTATAATTATAACTTAAGAATGTTAATTTGATTAGTTATTCACTCATCAATCATCACTAATCTAATATTATTACTAAGCATTCACGATTATTAGTAAGAATCTTATAATTATAACTTAAGAATGTTAATTTGATTAGTGATTCACTCATCAATCATCACTAATCTAATATTATTACTAAGAATTCAAGATTCTTAGTAAGAATCTTATAATTATAACTTAAGAATGTTAATTTGATTAGTGATTCACTCATCAATCATCACTAATCTAATATTATTACTAAGCATTCAAGATTATTAGTAAGAAACTTATAATTATAACTTAATAATGTTAATTTGATTAGTGATTCACTCATCAATCATCACTAATCTAATATTATTACTAAGCATTCAAGATTATTAGTAAGAAACTTATAATTATAACTTAATAATGTTAATTTGATTAGTGATTCACTCATCAATCATCACTAATCCAAGATTATTACTAAGAATTCAAGATTCTTAGTAAGAATCTTATAATTATAACTTAAGAATGTTAATTTGATTAGTGATTCACTTGATTAGTGATCCACTCATCAATCATCACTAATCTAATATTATTACTAAGCATTCAAGATTATTACTAAGAAACTTATAATTATAACTTAATAATGTTAATTTGATTAGTGATTCACACATCACTCATCACTAATGTAAGATATTACTTAAGAATTCAAGATTCTTAGTAAGAATCTTATAATTATAACTTAAGAATGTTAATTTGATTAGTGATTCACTCATCAATCATCACTACTCTAATATTATTGCTAAGCATTCAAAATTGTTAGTGAGAAACTTATAATTATAACTTAATAATGTTAATTTGATTAGTGATTTACTCATCACTCATCACTAATCTAAGATTATTACTAAGAATCTAAGAAACTTATAATTATAACTTAATAATGTTAATTTCATTAGTGATTTACTCATCACTCATCGCTAATCTAATATTATTACTAAGAATTCAAGATTTTTAGGAAGAATCTTATAATTATAACTTAAGAATGTTAATTTGATTAGTGATTTACTCATCACTCATCACTCATCACTCATCACTCATCACTCATCATCACTCATCAATCATCACTAATCTAATATTATTACTAAGAATTCAAGATTCTTAGTAAGTAACTTATAATTATAACTTAAGAATGTTAATTTGATTAGTGATTCACTCATCAATCAACACTAAGGTTATGAATGGTGTATAAACTAGATTGATAAAAAAAAAAAATCGAAAATTAATAATAAATTAATTAATAAATATTTTTCCGACATAAAAATAAGAACGGAAACGAGCCCAATCCGTAATTAACAACATTTTTTGTATATCATCTCGACATATTCTAAGGTTATTAATATATATGATATTGTATATTGAAGTAGACTTTAAATGAATTAATAGATACTATATATATCAATAATACGAGTGTTCTGTACTGGTGACCATTCGAAAAGAACTTCAAGGTTAAGCGTGCTTGACTTAGAGCACAACTAAGATGGGTGACCGACTGAGAAGTTCGTCTAAATTATGCAATAATGTATAAATACCGAAATAAATTGTGGATATACAATAAAATAAAATAAATAAATAAAATAAATAAATAAATAAATAAATAAAATAAAATAAATAAATTAAAAAATATTACCTAGGGCAAATGCCGTCGGTAATTACCGACGGCATTTTGCCCTCGGTAATACCTTGAACAACTCCGGCGTGTGCGCCACCACCGTCCGGTGAAAATTACCGGCGGTGACCTCGCCGCCGCTAATTACCGACGGCAAATGCCGTCGGTAATTTTCCGGCAACTCTCCGCCGTTCAACGGCGGTATTTAACGGCGGAAATGCCGGCGGCTTCGCCGCCGTTAATTGCCGGCGGCGGCCGATCGCCGTCGGTAATGGCATTACCGACGAGCCGGTTAGCGACGGCGAGTTGCCGCCGGTAACCTTTATCACCGGCGGCCGTGCCTTATTACCGACGGCAAAATGCCGTCGGTAATCGTAATTTTTTTTGTAGTGTCCTAAGCCCTAAACACTAAACGTGCACGATAACAACACATAATAACAACAACAATAATACACAATCTAATTTTTAAACAACAAATTCAGTTTTATATCTAGAAGGAAAATAAAATATTCAATAATATAACAATACATTTTAAATTAAATTCTCAACTAAAGATTAGGTTGAGGGGGAAAATAATAGTGTATATATAAAGGGAAGGGCTACCGTGAAAACACTTCAATTCTTAAAATAAAAATAAAAATATTTTTCAATGTACGAATTTTATGTACCTTTGGGATTCGAACTCAGGACCACGAATTCATTCAACAGGGTTACGAATCAACCATAGATCTTGATGATCTAAGGGCTGAAAATTGTTTATATTTTATATTTTAAAAAGTGTTTTTATTTTAGCCCTCCCCTATATATATATATATATATATTAACATGTAACCTATCAATATCTGACTTGAACTTGATACGATAATTTTGTGCTCTCACAGGGTTGACTTGATAATTATACGTGAATATGATAAAACTTGACACTAATCCACTAATTTTGTGCGTTTTCATATTAAATTATTATGTTTTGTCAGTGTCAATCTTTTCATTTCATCACCAGGGTTAATATAAAATTCTACTTATAAATTTCAAACTTAAGTGATTTTTCCGTCAAAACTCGACATGACGTAACTTATAGTACATATCAAATTCTGACACATCTCCTTAATACTCCCTCCGTCTCAATAATCTTATCCCACTTTTCTTTTTGGGTTGTCCCAATATTCATGTCCCAGTTCTAAATTAAGACATAATTAAGAAATGTTTAACATTAACTTATATACCTATTAAATCTAAACCCTAATTATCTCTTTCCTCTCTCTCTTCTCCACCTATCCGCCGCCCTCCCACCTCCCACCTCCACCGCCCACCCACCTCCACCATCGCGCAACCTCCGTCGTCCTCCCACCTCCACCATCGCGCCACCTCGCCGCCCTCCCACTTCCACCCTTCGAGCTGCATCTGTCGCCCTCTCGCCTCCACCCTTGCGCCGCCCCTGCCACCCTCGCGAGCTCGTTGCAGCGGCGGCGTAGAGCGCCCACCGCCGCTCTTCTCACTTCGCCTCACCGCCTCCTCTCTCCTACTCTATTTTTTTTCTTTTCCAGAAATTAGGGCTCGCCGGAAATTAGCCTCGCCTCCACCCTTGCGCCGCCGCAGCAGCCGTTGTCCTCCGCCTCCGGCTCTCGCCCACCACCTCTCGCCCTCGGCTGCCTCCTCTCTCCTACTTTTTTTTTCCAGAAATTAGGGCTCGCCTCCACCCTTGCGCCGCCGCAACTGTCGCTGCCCTCCGCCTCCGGCTCTCGCCCACCACCTCTCGCCGTCGCCCGAGAGGTGGTGGTGTTTTGGTGTTCATAATTGTTAGTTTTTTATTTTTGTTGTTTTAATTTCAGAAATTAAAAGATTTCCATTTTTTGATTTCTAGTGGTGTTTTGGTGTTCATAATTGAAAGATTTCTCTCATCTGTTTCACTGTTTCGAAACTATGTGTTTTGGTGTTCAGAAATTGTGGTATTCATAAGCTCTCTCCTCTGTTCACTGTTCCGGCGGCTCGCTCTGGCGGCGTTCACTGTTCCGGCTGCTCGCCACGGGCGGCAACAACAAATTGAAGAGGACTGTTAACAATGCTTAAAATTTAATTAACAAATCCATAAATATGTGGGCCATACAACTTTTTTCTTAATACTACTCTCCTTAATACCCGTGCCGAAAAAAAACGGGACATGATTATTGGGACGGAGGGAGTATAAAATTGGTTTCATTTACTATAACCATTTTATGATTTTTTTTGTTAAAATTCGACGGATTACAAGCTTGTACCTAAAATTATACTACATAATTAAGACTTGCAAAGCATGTTCAAAAAAGAGAAAAAAGATTAAAAAAAAAGAAAAAGAATTGCAACATTTCATAAAGACAAAATGAGAAAAAATGATCACAATTTTAATATTATAAATAATCACAAAATGAAACAAAGTTGAAGTACGTTAGCAGTTTTTAGAAAAGGCAGAAAACATCAATACTTTTAATATTTTTAAATAATCATAATTTCTTCATTCCAATTTTTTTTCACCGTATCATATATTAAATTAAAAGTTGCTTTCTTTTATCTAAAATACATATTACATATTTTATCAAGAATAAAATTGCACGAAAATTGAAGAAATGTGTTTTGTAAGAATGAGGAAGAAAGGAATTTAGAATGCAAAACCATCATTTTCCAATTGCTGGTGGTTTTGTATTGCAGATTTTTACATTTTTGAAAAATATATTTATAAATGATAATTTTATTCATCTAATTAAATTTATTTACACATTTTTTGTTTTTGTTTTTTATTTTATATATAGTAGTACTATGATTTTCTAAATATAGTTGCTAGGCCTTCCCGCGCCAATTGAGACCGTTCTAGTATGCCAAAGTGGCACCTGCAATTGCTGTAATAGGCTGCTCTGCTCTGCTTAGCTCAGCAGCTCATGAAATCCACGACATTCTATTCAACATCACATTCACAAAAATTCTGATGAAAATCAACCAAATTTGATTGCACCAAATTGTTCAACTCGTGTTAAAATGTTTGGTTAAACACTAGGAGATATCCATCTATACCACTATCCATAAACAGTAATGAAAAAAAATAAAAAGCCAAGAAAAAAATTAACACACGTGTATAAGATAACATCCAATGCCGGACGTACCAATTCCCACCCCTTTTTTTTGCGCCTAAACATACAAATTTTCACCATATTGTATATAAACTAAATATTCTGCCTTCAAATACACGAATTTTCAATTCTTATGATTTTCACACAGTTGTTAATTTTTTTCAAATTAACTTTGAGATGGACGCACCACATGTTCACGTTACTTCAGCTAGCTATGATGACATTAATAGGTTCAAAGTTGATAAGCGTGTGGAAAATGAGAACGATTGAAAATGGTGCATTTGGAGGCAGAATTTTTTAGTTTATATACAAATGGTGAAAGTTGGTGTATTTTATCACCTGGAATTTTTTCCAGCACGCTGCGCGGTGGATTTTCTGATGGATTCGATCCGCTGCAGCCGTATCTGCTCCCGGAATTTGGCTATGAATTCGTCGGCTTTCTTGTCGACGTCGCGCCCATTATCATCAGCCGGAGCTTCCACGTTGCTTGATGAGCTTCCTGCAAAGTTATGTTCATCAAACTGATCATCACCATCGCTCTCTTCCTCTTCCTCTTCCTCGTCTCTAGTTTCCATCACCACTTCCTCCTTCTTCTGCTTCCTTTTATCAGGATATTTTATCTCATAATCCATTGATGGTTTCTCAACAAATTCATTCAGCTTAAATGATCGAACAGATTTGACCGAATCAGCTCCAAGCCTCATGAGCTCATCCACTTGGGCTTCTTCACTAGGCACGCTCCTCGCGCTCCGCGCCAACTCCTTCTTGGTCGAGCCTACAGGGATGCTAGAATTCGACTTCATCAGCACCGATTTCCTGAGGAATGGAGGTGAAGGCGGCGGCGGAGGAGCCGGCGGTGGTGGGGCGAAGCTCTTCTTCCTCACCACATCCTCACCACTCTTGGATTGAGATTCGTAAGATAATTTTTTTGGCGATGACGCATTAGGGTTAGTAGCCCTGAATGACCTAAATGATCGAGACTCGCTCCTATTCAATTCTTGCTCCTCCGTTGAAGGCGAAGCTAGTTCATCGCCGGTCTCTTTTATCTCCATCCTCCCCGACCTCGATCGCCACGGAATAGGCGATCGGAGCACGACCTTCTCCTCCGCCGCCTCCTCCTTCTCGGCCGCCACCTTGTCAACATTCAATCTTCCAAAATCCCCAATTCTGGATTTTCTCGAATTAGGGCTAGGAACGCGTTGCTTGAGGCTCCTGACAGGCAAAAGGAGAGGCTTCTGGCTGATCTGAGAGACGACGCCGTTTTCCTTGTCAACGGCGGAGTTTTCCTTAGCCACCACAACTAACGGCGGCTCGCCCCTATAATACTGAGAATTCAAAGCTTGAAACTTGCTCTCCTCAATCACGGTGTGGTTTTCGGATTCATCATCAAAAACAGACGAAACCTGCAGCAGCTTCGACACATACGACTGCGCATTATCGATCTTATAATCTTTGTGTGGCTCATCATTTTTCTTGCTAAACAGCCCATAAGAAACGGCTATGCCCACAAAAATGAGCTGCAGAAGCTCCCAGCTTCTCGCGTGCAAGGTTTGGTTGAAGAAATCAGGAGCCAAAGAGGGGAAAAGTGGGACCAAGACTAGGAAAACTGTAACAAGGGCAGCCTTGTACAGAAAAAACTTACTTGGATTTTCATGATCAGAGGGTGATTTGATTTGGGTTTTGGGAGCTGCATCTGCCATGGGAGATCTGCTGAGCTTTTGCAGATTGGAGATGGGGAAGAAGAAGAAGAAGATGAAGATGATGGAGAAAGAGAGGGAGAAGTCTTAGGCACTAAGGAAAAGTGTGGGAAAGTGGAAGGAGTGATGAGGAAAAGTTTTTGGGCTGTGAGATTATTTGAAGCTATGCTTTACTTCTTTTCAACCATTTTTATGAATTTACACCAATGCCCCTTTGACTGACCATGAGTACTCCTCCCTTTCTCATAAATATGTATAGGTGATTTTTAGCATGTGTTTTAATGAAAAATTATTTATAGTACTTTTGCCGTTTCACTTAGTTTGATCAATTTCTTTTTGGCATGAGATTTAAAAAGTTAATGTTCAGTGTTTAAAATGTATTTGGTGATAAAGTGAAAAAGTCATTCTATATAAGGAAAGTGATCAAGCTAATTGGGACAGCTCGAAAATAAATATTGATCAACTTAATTGGGACAGAGAGAGTATTAATAATGAAGAAATGGTTCCACACGAAGAGTATTTATAAATAGATTTTAGATAAATAGTTTAAGTTACAAGGGTAAAATTATATGTGAGGTAATGTCTAAAAATAGAATGTGCATAAATTTGGGGAACATACCAAAAATTAAAGGTATGCATAAATACGAGAACAGAGGAAGTATTATGGAATCAAATTGTGATAATTGTTATTTAGATTATTTTAAAAAAAACATTTTAGTTGCAAATGCTTCATTTATATACTAATCTATTTAATGAAAATCCATGAAAATCAATAATAAAAAAAAACAAGTCCGTCAAACTCTGAATAGAGTCTATGAATTTTCTAAATTTACGAAAATTCATGAACTTTTTAAAGTCCAAAAAAATTCAATAGAATCCCAAACCAATACACTCCCTTAGTGTTGCACACAAGTTCATTCGTATACTAATCTATTTTCACATATTTAAATTTTTTATAATATATCGTTATACTTTTAACGCATATTTTCGAATTGAAAATATACAAGCTATACATGTTTTCTTTTAATGACAATGTACTCAAAAGAAAAAAGGTGACCATTATAATAAATTGATTGAGAATACACGATCTACCCATATATGAAAATTGACAAATATGTACGTAAATATTGGCAGATCACAAATCATAATTATATACTCATTTTAAATTAATTAATGATATAGATGATGCAGCACGAGAGGATTACTAAATTGATAGAAATCCAATAGATCAAGTATTGAACTAAGAGCATCAGTATTGGTTAAGCAGCCCACCCAATTGTTGCATTAGTTTGATTCATCATGCTAACTCATAAGAATTAGTTTTGATTTTTTGAATTATGATTTAATTTAAATATAGAAATTATATTAAGGCAATTACATATATTTAAATAAGGAAATTACATAAATTTAAATAATGTAAATTCAAATTGATACCCTCAAGATCCAGTTAGTGATACGGCTCTGAGAGATCACCACACCAATTTGACGAGTAATAATTCGAATTTTTGGGATTCATTTAAACAAAAATTTTGGATAAAGAAAGAAATTGAGATGAAATGGTGATGAAATGGTATAGGAAATATTGGATTATATAAATGAAATAAAGAAGAAGAATTAAAAAAAAAAACCAGCAACTTACCGTTCTGCAGCAAAGAGTTGTTGGCAATTTTTCAATTTTTTAATTAATTTATTTTATTTTTTTTATCTTTTTTATTTAATAATATAGGCATGTGAATTGCACGCGCTATAAATAATCGCGCATGAACCAGGCTCATCCCATCGCGTCGCACCTCAAATCGATGTTGACTGTGTCGGTCGGCTCATCACCAAAGCCAGCTCAAGTCAGGCAATGAACCAGACCTATGTTGATGCTCTAGCTAGTATCCTTCAAATAATGAAACAAGAATGAGTTCAAAGATCAAGCTAGAATTAGATGTGTGCCTGCTCTATTTGATACTTCCTCTGTCATGTAAATTGAGTGGTGAAGGAGACCCACCAAAATTAATGTGTTAAATCAATATGGTTACAATTTTTTTATAAATACTAAATATGAACGAAGTTTAAAATCACATACTCCCTCCGTCCACGAAATGAGTACCCATATTTCCATTTTCGTCCGTCCACGAAATGAGTACCCATTTCCCTTTTTGGCAAGTGTACCCCACACAACACTTTAATTAATACACTAAAAAAGGTGGGACCTCTATTCTATTCACACTACACTCAATACATTTCTTAAAACCCGTGCCGTCCACAAATGGGTACTCATTTCGTGGACGGAGGGAGTATAATTTTCAAGAAAAAGAAGATTATAATTTTCATGAATGAATGGAGTATTAGTTTGTTTTTTTTTTTTTCTACACACATGTTATAAGATCATACTATATTAACATCTTATTTTGATAATATCTATAAACTCTTTTCTTATGAAGTAATGAACACCGCTCAACAAGAACTAATAAATTGTTTTAATGAACTAATAAATTTAGCTAGACACCTATTATACATTAGATATATCATGTTCATGACTGTTGGCATAAATGTGTGTATGAGTTGTTTTGTAATTGTCTCAATGTTTATGAGATACACTTTTGCTTTGTTGCTTTGTATTTATATGGTTTGATTAGTACTTAATACTTTCCCTGTCTAATAAGTGTGTGTACTTTTTGTCATTTTAGTACGTCTTGTAAGAGTGTGTATTTTTTTTTAACCTATTCTTCCACTAATAAAAGTAGGCACCTTCAATAATGCGCACTCACTTAACATTTATTAATATATTTGACTTTAACATTTTGTATTATAATTTTATTAGTATTATATATTACTATAAAATATACTACATTAAATATCTTCAATATACAATTCATTATTTGGAATGATGTATTAAAATTATATATAATTAATTATTATGATAAATATGATTTGTATTACTCAAACACCACTTGAGAATTGATATACAAAATTATACAAATTTGTGTAATATTTTCAAGTTTTTAATTTATAAAAAAGTATTTACTTTATACCGATGAATGCATTATAAATATATTAGTCTAATTTTTATTTTTATTTTTTTGAAGCGCATATTAGTATATATTTAATCAGCTGTAAAATAAGTAGTATTTGTTGGGTGAAATGCATTACACAATAGGAAGAGTAGGATAGAATGGTGTGTGTTGACTTAATAGTAGGTGATTAAAGCTCCAGCTCTGACGTGGTGGTTCGAGTCCGAATGGAATGAAAGATGATGAAGAAAGTAAAGAAGGGCATTTGTGGGAAATGGGGTTGCGTGGGTGCGGCGAGGATTCTTCTTTTGGAGTGCGTACGCTAGCTTTTCTTGTTTGGATTAAGAATGCTGAATTAGCATCTCCCTCACTTGAAGGCCATCCTTTTCTTCTTCTCCACATTCCTCAATACCAATATTCCCTCCAACAATTACACTTGGGCTCAACTCATCATCTCAGTTCATAAAAAAAATCAAATTTGCTTCTTATAAAAAAAATGAATACCCATGATTTTCTTGGGTCGCTCAGTCAACAAATTCTCGCTTCTTTAAATTTTGTAATTCTGGAGCCTATTTAATCAATATTCTGTAACTTTTATGTTACCGATTGATTGGAATGTTAAAGTTACAATCTAATCATAATTTCAATGATTTCGATCGACAATTTGCATGATTCTAGTCGACCGGAACATTGGGAAAGTCGATCAAAATTCGAATGGGAATGTTGCTATCATATTATTGAATTGCGAAAGAATTTAAATTCCCACAACAATCTTGACAAAAAATAAAAAAATTATTGCCTTTAAGTTGTAACAACAGTCAACATCACATCATCCATTTCAATAAACAAACATTTAAAAAGTAAAATGGATACGGAATGTAGCAATTCTTAAAAATTGATTTGTACCCACTTTTATTAAAGTGTATATATGAAACGTATATTTTCCAAATTATTACATGTTAATAGTCTATTTATATATAATCAAATACATGTTTACTAAAAAATATATTTCTTATTTATGTATTTATTTATCAGATAAAATATATTTTTTGCTGCTAGCTGAAAAAATTAAAAAGCTTATAAATATTTAAAGGGATAATTGCGTGAAAATACACAAACTTTATCAAAAATCCATATTTGACGCGAAGTTAGGATTTTACATTTTAATACACCAACTTTCGTTATTGTCCAAATTTGACACGACTTAATTCTTAAAAATTCAAAAAACAACCCATTTTTGTAAATAATTATACAAAGATCCACTTATGTTATTATTTGGGACATTTAAACCAAAACAAGATATTTCAATATGATGTTTTCTTCTAATCTATGATCCGCGCCTAAAATGGTTTAAAAGAAAACATCATAAGAAAATATCTTGTTTTGGTTTAAATGTCCCAAATTATAACATAAGTGGGTCTTTGTATAATTATTTATAAAAAGGGGTTGGTTTTTGAATTTTTAAGAATTAAGTCGTGTCAAATTTGGACAACAACGAAGTTGGTGTATTAAAATATAAAATCCTAACTTCGCGTCAAATATGGATTTTTGACAAAGTTTGTGTATTTAGGTGCAATTTTCCCATATTTAAAGTTAAATTTTAATATTATTAGACTATATTAATAACTATAAGGTATATTTCATATATATTGTATGATAGTCCCCATGCATTCCACACACAGGTGGTATACTAGCTTCATTGTCTATATATTAACAAACTCATCTCCAAACAAGTGCAATATTGTATTTTAGTAGGGTTTTTCTTTTTTTCTTTTTTTCTTTTTTTCCTTTCACTCTGCATTCAAAGAATACAAGGTACACCAAACAAGGCAGCAGAAAGTTCCTGCTAAGAATTGAGAAGTATGTAGCTGCACTCTCAACACATTCCCATGTGCAGTGTACAGCTTCATAGATAGATTAATGATCTCTTCCAACATCAATAAATTCTTCAAAGAAGCTCTTGACTTGCGACGGCCACTGGTAGGATGATGATCCATCCAAGGCTGCCTCCAGTGGTCCGTCAGCTTGTGATTGATCAAATCTTTGTTCAGTCAGAGGAATGTCCTTTGGCCCATCCTGCAAATAAGGGACGACGTGCTTCTTCATGTCGTCTGTGGAGATCCCAAGGTGATTTCCGGCCACCTCAATGTACTTCACCTTTCCAGCCTCTTCTAACGTTTTCAAACCAATCCAATCCTCTGAATAAAGCTTAGTCTACACAGTGAAATCCAAGAAAAAAATGTGACTGGAGTTAAGTTTAATGTTCATTATGCACAACTGAACAAATATAGCAAGGGAAAAGAAATGAGTAGAAACTAAAACACAGACCACACTTATTTACTAGAGAGGCCCATATGATTGTCCTACAATTAGGTTATGATATGGTTTGATGTCTAAGCAAACCAACCTCAATGAAGCAACAATAACCTTAGGGGGCGTTATTTTCATGATTGATAAAATACATGATTGAGTTTTCTTATCCTCATTACTAGGATTTCTCCAATCCCAAACTTTCAATGACATATGAATCAAGCAAAGCTAGCTCAAACTATAGAAGTTATCAAGAGCCCTGGATATCCCATGCTAATTTTATCTATATAAGCTAATTCATTGTTTACTAAGATGAATAGAAACTTGGGATATCCCACTGTCCTTGATAATAATATCTATCATTTAAACTAAATTTGCTTGATTTATATCCCATTGAAAGGGTAGGATAATGAGGATAAAAATACCCAATCATGAAAAGTAAATGCGCATGACAAAACTTGATGGTAGGCAGCTTAAATACAAGGTTAAAATGGTCTTTCTAACATATCATGCAGGCTTCGTTTGGTCCATGTATGTATATTAGGATGTCACCATTATAGGGATCACATGACAACTGATGGAGTTAAGAACACGAATCAATAAACGAACAAAAGCACACGAATACAGTCTCGGAAACCAGAGGTTTCCGCCACAGCTACTGCCGCCAATTACTTGATCTTTGATAGATATCCAACCTTAACTCCCCACCATTACATATATAGTGTCAAACCCTACTACTAAAGCCCATGCATGCAAGCAAGGCCCACTACCAATATTAATACTAATATTAATAATAAATAACAAATACTTCTAATTATATGGAAATAAGTAAATAATCTTCTTCTGCAACTTCAGCATGCACTCGCGATCTACTGCCCCTGCCTTCTCCTCGAATACACTTTGATTTCCGGAGCCGCCGTGCTATCAACAACCATGTATGATATTAAGTAGATAGGAACAATTTCATTATGTCACAATTTCATTACCTTCTATCTAAAGGTTCAAGCATCAAGATAGTGTCTGAAATGCATATTTGTAATACGGCGACAGATGTGTCCAAAATAAGATGGTTGAAGACAATGAATAGTGAGGAACCCAATTAAGAGTATTAACTTGCTGGAGAGTTAAGCTCTTGAAAATAAGAAGGCAAATGTTGAAAGCTCGTCTAAATATCTTTGCTCACAGGACTCAGGTTGTGATAAATAGCAAAAGAGGGAAGATGATTTGGAGTATAATTATCTACACACTCTGATAGTCTGATGGTTGGAAAGAAATCAGAGATTCTTGGAAAATGGTGAAGAATCTTTGGCTGAGGTGTGGGAGAGATTGAAGATGTCATTGTGGATTTCCAAGAACAGAGAATTAAGGATATTTTTCTGAATTTCATTATCCAGAAGATATGGGATTGGGTAGAGAGTGTGTCACTTTATATTCTCAATAAAATGTATGTTTCTCACTAAAAAGAAACAATTTTATTGAGAATGAGTTCATATGCAGTGGCATTTAGGTTTAAGCATTAGAAAGTTTGGCAATTATCGAATTATCACAAATTAATTTACTTTGGAATCATATATATCAACCACAGAAGCAAAAATCCAGGAGTATTAGCAGAAACTAATTTCTTACAACAAAGTAGAACTTACCTGCTGTGGTGACAAAATTGGACTGAAAGCTCCATCTGGATAGTATCCAAACCACGAGGTCTCCTTGGGTATTAAAACAGTGTCATGTTCAAACTGCTCACATGAGGCATGTATCAGTGTGGTGTTCATATTGCGCAACAAGAACAAGTAAACAAAGCCGTCTAGATTTAAAATGTGTAGAGGTTTCAGATACCATGATCAAGACAAGATTTTGCAGGCTCGTGAACCGTTGTTTGTAAGTGGCATTTCTCTCATCTGGGATTTCATTGTTGATCTTGGGGAGAAAACTACATTTGCTCAAGTAGGCAGCAATATTCTGAAGAATAATGCAATTTACGAGTAGTTAATAAATTTCCACGCTAACACAAGGCTTTTCCATACATAATAAAACTTGTTTTGTTTGCCTCTCTTGAATACAAATGCAAAAGATACTCACATTTGGCAGCTTAAGATAGCCACTAGGAGCCAAGTGGGCCTGCAAATTCACATATTAGCACAAACTCTATGCTTGGAGAGAGAGAGAGAGAGAGAGAGAGATGAGAGTGGGAAAATATACTTGGACATAGTCAGAGTAGATCTCTGATTTGATAAAGTTGTCCGCTATAATGCAAAATATGCCGGTCTGGAAAAGCAAAGCAGTGAGGACAAATATTAAACGGTCATCAAACTGGCCTTTTTGACCATCAGTAGAATATCATTCAAAATCATACATATGGAAATATGGAATAGCTCTAAATAATGGGAAGTGATTTACATAATTAGTGTTTAGGGATGACCAAGAACATATGAAATTTGAGCAATCCATGAAGAAGATACACTAAGCTGATTGACTAGGTATAGCAGTATCAAACAGCGATTTTTAGGTGAAGCATAAAAGTGAGAATCAACAGACTTAAACGAGGCAATCTGTAACCAAGTGAAATTTTTGAAAATTTAGAAGACCAAAGAAGCTTAAGACATACGCCACAGAGAGGAACTGAAGCAGTACCAGCGTGAGGTCCTCCAAGGGAGATGAAATTCTTGACCTGTCAAGCAAAATCAGACTTAAGAGTTCCAAATACTGCATGCTTAATCTTGATGATGTAATCCATGGCATAACATCATTAAAAGCTGTGAAATCGAGCATTTAATCAGTTTGATCATATATGGAAAGGACCAAGGTTATCCAATGAGAATATTTGTTACCCATGCTTTGTGGAATATAACAACATTATCAAACAAAAAGAGCAACAAAGCATGAAATCATGATACTATAATTGATGAAGCATGAGTTAAATTATTTGATACTACCAAAAGGAGTTCACGGCTTGAATTAATAGCGTATTCCATCAATAGGTAACTTTTGGATACAAGCTTTATAATAAGCTGCAAGTGATAAAAGATTTTGCGCATATAACAAGAATATCCTAGAACATGTGCAATATAATATAATATATTTTAAAAACATAAGATCATCTAATTTGGCCCGTACCGGTGGTCCTCCATCGCAGAACTGCACAATACCTCGCCCGATTAAGTTACCCTGCAAGAATAACCAAGAAAATTATCAGTCCGTGTCATTTACATCGTTAGTACTTCAACTGCATCATGGTAAGTTATCCTCAAGCATTAAAACAAGGATAAATAGTCATGAGATGCAACAGTCTCAGAAAGTCACCTGGGAGAGACCAACAATGTTGTAACCATCCTGCAGTTCTTTCATTTGCTTGACCTGAAGTTTCGTTCAGACTCATCGATGAGTGTACCACTACCACTGTATCAGCAAATATGAATTCAAAAAAGCTTCATTACCCACCTTATTACATGCCATTTCTGTCTGCAAGTCGAATAGAAGAATTTTGAATCAAAATCAGACCATACGGATAAACTGATGAAATATGAACGAGATACAAGACTACACTGTTGTATCGTTTACCTGTTCTTGAAGGGTCTTAAACCAAGAATCCCATGTCCCATCTCCAATTTCTCTACAGAAAATGACAAACTTCATGACATAATCCATAAGTTGTTTTACAAACTTCAAATATACATACTAATAGAAGAATGGAAGATCTCAAAAATGAGTTCATATGATTCAGAAGGTTAAGACTCTTTTGTCTTTCATATTCCCTCAGTTTTAAAACAAACCTTCTTATGCAGTTATGCTTACTCATTCATTACATGGTTTGAGCTTTTAATTCGTTCATACTTCATAGTATGTGACTACGTCATTATTAGCCCTAAGAAATCATTGAGCACATAGGAAATAATTAAGCTAGATGCATCAAAAGTGTATAGGATCGAAGAATTTATCTATTGAAATTCAAGGATTCTCAAGAAATGAAAGTTTCCAACATAGGAGAAGAACCAAGGATCTAATTCAATGATCATAATATCATTTCTCCCATTGTCAGAATTAAAAAAAATTGAGATCAGTTTCAAATCCTTTAGCGACACTAAGCCTTTTCCATAAACCGCAATCAGGATACTGATGCAGTACCAGGTAGATACACATCTAAAACATGATCATATTCCCCCTAAAAAAAACAATGATCATATTCCATTGCAATAACAAATGGAACTCAATTAGTTTATCATTGATTTATGCTGGTCATTTGACAAAAATGAGGGGATATCATGCTTAAGCAGATCAAACATTCCAAGAAGCTAACACGAACTATAATGTAATAGCAGCAATTTTGTAAAATATAATAAGTAAAATTCAAGAAGCCAGTTCTTTGGGGAAAAAAAAAAGTTTGCATTTAGAGGTGTCTGCCTTAACAACTATACAACCACACCATATCTTTACCTTTCCTCTTCGTACAAGAACAATAAGGGGGCATATATAGATTAGCCTATATAGATAAAAACAGTATAGGGCCATAGGCTAATCCATTATTTACTAAGATGGATTTGAGCTTTGGAATATTCCAAGATTCTTGATAATTTCTATCATTTGAGCTAATTTTGCTTTATTCATATCCCACCCATTGAAGGATAAAAATCCCAAACATTGTATAAATCCTAATAACGAGGATAAAAATATTCAATCATGTACCTTTATCAGCCATCAAAAGTAAACGTCACCTAAATATAAGTATGTACATATCCCAAACACTTTTCACAAAACAAAAATAGCAAACGGATAAGAAAAAAATATATATGTAAAATGCTTACAAGCAGTATCCTTTAGATTCTGAAAACTGGCTTAGCTCCTC
Organism: Salvia miltiorrhiza; assembly: GCF_028751815.1. Lineage (NCBI taxonomy): Eukaryota > Viridiplantae > Streptophyta > Magnoliopsida > Lamiales > Lamiaceae > Salvia > Salvia miltiorrhiza. The sequence goes on from NC_080387.1 coordinate 40,292,916, forward strand.
TGTAAATTGCTTTACTCCTTTGTTAGAACACTGGTCTCCAATTCCTACGAAAACACCCATAACTAATCATCATCCACCAACACAAAAATTACATCAGTCATGATAAAATAAAAATTACCATGGAGCACGATGAAAGGAACCGAAAGTGAAACAGGAATGATAAAAGTGAGGATGAAGCAACATATTGGTGCAGAAGACCTCATTTTGTTGAACAATTTGGCCCTCTTTGTCCAAGAACTTTTGCAGGAAATACGGTTAGGTATTTTGATTGATCTGCCAGTTTATAGTTGAGAACTTTATGATTGGTTGCTTCTTCTACCAGTCTCGGCGATCATCAACCTTCAGTTTTAGCCGATTGGCGTTGCCCATTGCCTATGGCGTATTTACTTGTGTTTTCTTGTTTCTGCTGCTCACTATCTACCACTCCCATACTGTTTTAATTTATTTTATACCCCACATTTAATCTCCTTCTTATTGTATCGTATGCCACTCCAAATCTATAAACTATGGATAATAGTATTGATTAACAATGACCTGTCAACATTTGTGTGGTGTAGAAATTCCACTTATATGCGAGCAGCTTATTTGATTATATACTAAATATATCTTATAATTAATGAAAAATACAAATTTTAAGAAAAATATCATGGGCCAATTTTCAGCTCTAAAATATCGTGATTCGTCTGATGCCACACGTATCATTTTGTAAAATTTAATTATAATTTTTTTCATAAATTAATAGTATTAAATAAAGAAAATTAATGAACTATAGAAATTTTAACAAAAATATCATGGGCCAATTCTCAGCTCTAAAATATCGTGACTCGTCTGATGCCACACGTATCATTTTGTAAAATTTAATTATAATTTTTTTCATAAATTAATAGTATTAAATAAAGAAAATTAAAGGTTGCGCTGTAGGAGACTCGCATGCAAGACCTTTAATTTTAGGCATTAACTCCTTATCGCTTGACAACACACGCACATTTCTAGTTTATCATGTGTCATTCAGCAAGTCATGTTGACGTTGAAGAGTTGGAAAATGATTTTTGAGACACTTTCTTTGTTATTTTTTTTATGATTTGTTGACTTTAATTGCTATTACATAGAGTTCAATGTAGTTTTTAGAAAAAATGGAATTTAATTTAAAATTTAATGTGATATTTTTGATATATTGTATCTCTTGAAATCATATAACTCATATATATTACTCCCTTCGGAATGACACGGATTTTAATAAAAATCAGTTGTGTATTAAATAAATGGAGAATATATTTTGCAAAAAAATAAAGATTGTAAGAGTAATAGTGGATGAAATTATTTTCAAAAATATATTAGGAAGATATTTTAAGGATGGGCCAAAATAAAAAGAGATGAAGATATTTGAAGGTAACGACAAATAGAACGTTGAAGATAATTTTATTGGACCACTACAAATACTTTTAAACGCTACTCATTTAATTTTTGGTTTCTTAGGTAAAACATTGATGAAAAAGTACCCATCAATAATTTTGGGTATGAATCATAAACAGAGTTCAATTGTTTTTCAATTTTCTTCTCCACCCATTATAGAAGTGAAAATACTCCCTCCGTCCCCAAAATAAGTTTCTCTTTGGGGACGGCACAGATTTTAAGGAAAAGTGATAAAATGTATTGATAGTGGAGAAAAATATGCTATAATTAGTATTGAGAGTTGTGAAAATGTAAAAAAGTGTTATAATTAGTATTGAGAGTGATGAAAAAGTGAAAAATAAGAATAAATAAAATATTATTAGTGGTGGAGTAGTTGTACAAAAATGAAAAGAAAGAAAGAAGAACTTATTTGGGGACGTCCCAAAAAAGAAAAAGATGAACTTATTTCAGGGAGTATTAATTTTGCCCTTATTGGTATCTGCGTAATTGATCACGAAAGTTAAGAAAAAGATGAACTTAAGTATTAATTTTGCATTACACGATTTCACGAAAGTTAACTTCATCAATTTGTACTAATCACGTGCTAAAGAGTATTTTAGTAATAATAGCTTGTTTTCAAAATTATTATCTTTTTATTTTTACTATATTTAAATGTTGTCACTTGTTATATTTTGTAATGGGCCTTCTGCTTTGGGCCATTATTTAATGTTATGTACCAGTAATTTGTTGCATCTAAGTTTGTGCCTATACGGATGTTACAAACTAACGAACATAGCACACACACAAAAAACACATACACACGCATCAATATGAATGGAACAATTTCCATGATTAATAAGAGGGTTATTATTAAATTATAGTCTGAATTTTCAATAATAATTATTTTAAATTTGAATTTAAAAATATTTTAAATATAATTTATTTATTTTCATTGTTTACTCAATAATTTAATTTATAATTTTTGGACAATTTAATAAAGTTTTCGGAGTTTTTAAAAATTTGACAAAATATTTTAAATTATTTCTAAGCGTATACAAAAGATCGAACTATAATTTAAAATTTACTCTTTCTCATTATTTATGAATGTTTACTGTAGTGGATAAAATCCGACTGACCAGAGGAGCAGCGAAGTCCTCGCCAGAGGAATCAGCGAAACCCTCGCCAGAGGAATCAGCGAAGTCCTCGCCAGAGGAATCAGCGAAACCCTCGCCAGAGGAATCAGCGAAATCCTTGCCAGAGGAGTCAGCGAAATCCTCGAATGGGCAACCCTGACTCTGCCCAGCGCGATCCCTCTGCTCTGACAGAGGCGCGATCCCTCTGCTCGGGCAGCGACATGATCCCTCTGCTCTGGCAGAGGCGCGATCCCTCTGCTCTGGCAGCGACATGATTTCTCTGCTCTGGCAGAGGCGCGATCCCTCTGCTCTGGCAGCGGCATGATCTCTCTGCTCTGGCAGAAGCGCGATCCCTCTGCTCTGGCAGCGGCATGATTTCTCTGCCCTGGCAGAGGCGCGATCCCTCTGCTCTGGCAGCAGCGCCATAGTAAACATTTCAACACGAAAGTATACAAACTGGATTGTAAACTTACGAAAACCTAGTCAACATGGGTGACTAGGTCAAACGAAGGTTACAGCAGGTGGATTCCGAAGAAGTCGGAACCGTTAGGGTTTCAAGGAATATCCCAACAAACCCTAACCCTAGTCACCCCTCCGCAGCTTCATGACCTATATATACTACTTCATTAACACAATCAAGACACGTCGTCATTAACATTCATACTGATACTTACGATCACGCAATCTCGTTATCTCCGGCCCCCCTGCTCTACCGTTCCGTCTCCACGCTCTCAACTTTCGAAGGTGCCGATTGTTTGACTAGCCCCGCTAGTTCAGCCGTTGGTCGCCCCTTGTTCAACATCATTCGTCAGCTTTGATTCAACTCCCGGGACACCCCGATCTCCCGGACATTCCATTTATTATCGTTTTCCCTTGATCATTTATTCATTTCATTGCGTTATTTACAATAAATATCCATATTCTTTCACTGACTTGAGCGTCGGAGGCCCTTCCATCGACACCCCCACCGGTGCTCTTCGGAGGGCTCTAACGTTGCTTGTGGTTTCAGGTTGCTAGTGCCCGTCGATCCAGACGTGACCGACGTCGCTTTCATAATTGTCGGATTCATCCCCAACATTTACCACTAGGCTATGTACACTTATTTTGTATTTTATCCCCTATATTTTTTTAATAGAAGAAACAAATAATTTAAAGATCTAAAGCTTTAGGAGTTTCTACACTTTCTTATCACATCTTTGCTCTTTGCCATCTGGTAGTGGAGATATTATTGTAATGTCTATGTTGAGTCAAAAAACAAGAAAGACAAAAAAGAAGAATTGTGTATTCTTTTTATATTTTTTGCTTTCTGCTTTATTTCATCCATTGATTGGTGCCTTTCCATGTCTGTTCCATTAAATAATTGTGGCTTCATTTTTGCTTGCCATCGAAGAAGCCAGAATGTTTTTGAGACGAAAGGGTGTTTGGCTAAACTTATGATTTTGGAATTTATAAGAAATCATGAAGTATTAATTGTGTTTTTCATCTTTCATATTAAAGTTGATGTAGTTTGAAGGATGCCATAATTTCTTTTAAAATGTTTTTTTTCTGTAATTTACACGGAACAAAATAACATCGTTTTGTGCCTGTGCCTAACTAATTGAATATTTGATGATTTTTTTTAGTTAGTAAGCGTTATTTTGTGCATGTAAATTTAAAATAAAATAATTCTAAATATACTATAGCATCGGGTGAGCTAAGTCAACTTCAAATGAGGTCGGGTATTTTGGATAATATTTTTATAAGTACTATTAAAGATATACACTCCCCAAAAATAATGCATATACATGTGATTGACTACATCAACTAATGTCATCATCCTAACAACCCTTACTAGATTGACACACCCAAACGACCAATTCCAGTCTTCAAAACTACTCAAAAAACATTAAATTAGAAAAGTACCAAAATTAAATTATGTAACTCAAATCACAACCTTGAGAGCTTCATATTCTCCCAACGTCTCCTCTCCCTTTTCTTGATTAAGTTGGCCACCATATTTTGCATACAACACCATCCCAACAATCAACACCACCGCCATTACGCTTACTACTGCATAAACCACAGCCACAGATTATGTAACAAGGATTATACATACACATCAATTCCTTATCATTTTTCTCTTTCATCAAAATTGGTAGAAAATACTACTTCCTCCGCGAAAAATGGGGACAATTATTTTATTTGTTGTCTACAAAAATGGGGCACTTTTCCTTTTAGTACATGGACTCACCATTTTTCCTTATGGAGTATTTTATTTTTACAAACACTCTTTAATTAATTCAATTTTAACTAGTCATTTTAAATAATGATGGGACTCTTTCTCTACTAACCATCAATTTTATGCCCTATTTTTCAATGGCCGGAGGGAGTATATACTTTCACATGAAAATGATTGTTTTCGAATGCAAAGACAAAGTGATTTAATTGGATGTTAAATTGTGATTAATACCTGTGTAGTTATAATACTCCCGAGTGGGAGACCACGTCAAACCAAGGCCAAAGCTGCCGTCAGAGAGATAACGGCTGTAAGAGAAGGGTATGGCGACAGTTTTGACGGCGCTGCAAGAAGGCGGCAGCGGGAAAGACGGCTCCACAACGTAGACGTGATGGTTAGCGCCGCTTAAACATGGAACCTCCTCCTCAATTCCTCCGAGGAGTTTGGAGGAGCAGTTGAGATAGGTGTAGCGATGCAGAGAATGGTAGTAGGTGAAGGGGGTGAGAGAGAGATCGAGATTGAAGAAAACTTGATGAACGCAGTTGTTGGGGTCGGCGAGGGTGAGGCGGCGGGAGTGGTAGGAGATGGCCTTCACGACCAGATCTCCGGTGCCGTCAAAACGGATGGTGGTTTGGTTATGAAGGTCGCAGGAGAGAGTGAATTCAGAGAGGCCGCATGGAGACCCCACGATTCGGAAGGGGGGTCGGATTTCGGGAGAGAGAAGGCTGCATTTGGTTGAAGAAGCTGTTGTCAGACTCAATACAAGGAGAGAGCACAAGATTAAAGCATCCATGGATGAGATGATGAGTGTGTTACGTTGCAGAGAGAGAGAGGATTGGAAGGAAAGAATCAGGTAACTGCTGTCTGGAAAATTGCAATGTGCCAACGACTTTGGTTTTTTGTCTCTTTATTACATAAGATAAGACTATCTAAGAAGCTACTCACCAATTGCCTAAGGCGACTTTGGAGAAAAAAGAATACTTTGGGTTACCCAATTTAATCCTACTTAACTTATTTTCAGAAATCAGATTACTTTCATTAATGTTTGATTACAATTAAACCGGACATTGAAGTATTAACATTAAAACTTGAGAATTATAGTACTCCCTCCGTCTACAATTTAATGCCCTACTTGTCTTTAAAAATCTGTCCACAATTTAATGCCCTATTCTGCTTTTTCTACCCTTTTACTCTTATTCTTTTCATATATTTACTACTCCCTCTGTCCACGAAAAAGTGCCCTACTTACCCCTTTTTTTTGTCCACGAAAAAGTGCCCTGTTTACCTTTTTGTACATTCATACCCTTTACTTTTCAATTTATTTACAACTTATGTCATTAATAAATCCACACTTTTATTTAATCTATGCAATTAACCCACACAATTAATCCCATTTATTTATTTATTTTCTTAATTTTCAGTTTATTTATTTATTTATTTTATGAATTTCAAGTTTATTTATTTATTTATTTTTGAATTTTTAGTTTATTTATTTCCAGTTTATTTATTTATTTATTTATTTATTTCCAATTTATTTATTTATTTTCTGAATTTTCAGTTTATTTATTTATTTATTTATTTCCAGTTTATTTATTTTCCATTTTATTTATATATTTATTTTCTGAATTTTCAGTTTATTTATTTATTTATTTTCTGAATTTCAAGTTTATTTATTTATTTATTTTTGAATTTTCAGTTTATTTATTTTCCAGTTTATTTACTTATTTATTTATTTATTTATTTCCAGTTTATTTACTTATTTATTTATTTATTTCCAGTTTATTTATTTATTTATTTTCTGAATTTTCAGTTTATTTATTTATTTATTTGTTTTCTGAATTTCAAGTTTATTTATTTTTGAATTTTCAGTTTATTTATTTATTTATTTATTTTCGAATTTCCAGTTTATTTATTTATTTTTTTCTGAATTTTCAGTTAATTTATTTCCAGTTTATTTATTTATTTATTTATTTATTTATTTATTTATTTCCATTTTATTTATTTATTTTCTGAATTTCAAGTTTAGTTATTTATTTATTTTCCAGTTTATTTACTTATTTATTTATTTATTTCCAGTTTATTTATTTATTTTCTCAATTTTCAATTTATTTATTTATTTATTTTCTGAATTTCAAGTTTATTTATTTTTGAATTTTCAGTTTATTTATTTATTTATTTATTTTCGAATTTCCAGTTTATTTATTTTCCATTTATTTATTTATTTATTTTTCTGAATTTTCAGTTAATTTATTTCCAGTTTATTTATTTATTTATTTATTTATTTCCATTTTATTTATTTATTTTCTGAATTTCAAGTTTAGTTATTTATTTATTTTTGAATTTTTGGTTTATTTATTTTCCAGTTTATTTACTTATTTATTTATTTATTTCCAGTTTATTTATTTATTTTCTCAATTTTCAGTTTATTTATTTTCGAATTTTCAATTTATTTATTTTCTGAAAATTTTATTTCCAATTTATTTATTTTCCATTTTTTTATGTATTTATTTATTTATTTATTTTCTGAATTTCAAGTTCATTTATTTAGTTAGTGCAAGATTAGTAAAAGTAACCACAATACATTAACGCTACCCTTTTAGTCTTTTACACCACCTTCACACCACCTTTTTCAGCTTTCTTAAAACCCGTGCCAGCACCCAAATGGGGCACTTTTTCGTGGACGGAGGGAGTACCATTTGCCACTCATGGACCCACCTTAAAACTACTTTATCATTTTTATATTCTATATTTACTACACTTTATCACTAGTGGACCCACTCACAACACCTTTATCACTTTAGTCAACTACCCTTATATTTCATCCACATCACCTTTTTCAGCTTTCTTAGTCTCTGTGCCTACACCCAAATAGGGCATTAAATCATGGACGGAGGGAGAAGTATTATTTTTATGGGGAGAATCTGCGCTTGAGATATAGTGTATAACTTTATCATATATTATAGGGTTAATTTCCTATAAATACACAAACTATACCCAAATTTTGGTTTTTAACCAAATTTATCTTTTTGGTCAAAAAATACATAAATTTTTATTTTTTTGGAAATTTGACATGACCCCAAAAATTCGTTGGCCAATAACTTGATTGTCTGAACTCTGATGACCAATCTGAAGGTACAATTGGAAAGCTATTGACGTTGTCTTTCTAATGATTTTATATTGTTGGGTTTTGGTAACTGAAAGTAGTTGAAAAAAGGAAAAAATATAGAGTTTCGTGACCTCGACTTTCATGCCATTTATTTTACTACTTCCGATTATTAAAACTCAACAATATAAGTATCATTAGAAAGATAATATTAAGAGCTTTCCAACGGTACCTTCGGATTGCCCATCAGAATTCAGATAATCAATTTATTAGCCGACGAACTTTCAGCTCCGATCAAATTCCAAAAATATAAAAGTTTATGTATTTTTTGACCAAAAAAATAGATTTGGTCAAAAACCAAAATTTGAGTATAGTTCGTGTATTTATAGGCAATTAACTCTATACTATATGACTCACCATAAATTTCTTATTTTTCTTATGCATAAATTTCTTATTTTTCATTTTCATTATCATAATATTATAATAAAATAAGGTCATTTTTTCCACTCACAACACACTCAACTAATATTTACTAAAATTTGGTCGGCCTAGCTCAAATAGCAAAATTGAAGCACCCAAAGACTCTTCTTTACGAGAGGTCTTAGGTTCAATTCCGTCTGCGTGCAGATAGTTTTTCCATATTTATGTGGTATAAAGGTTCCACCTGCCTGCGAGTTGCTTATTTAATTATATAATAAATATCTCTTGTAATTTTTTTAAAAAATATTTACTAAAACCTGTACTGTTGAAACTTGGTGTGCATATTATTTTGAAAAGGAGACAGTAATAAAATAATAAATATAATACAGCGACGTCGCAAAATCTATGCCAAACAAATGGAGCAAAATCTAGATACACAAATATCTAACTTAGGGTGTGTTTGATAGCTGAAATGACATAAGGGATGATAAATAAAAGAGTGGATTTTGAAAATACCCACTTTCCTTTAGTAAAATTAAAAATTAGCCACTAAAATAAAAACTTTAAAAAATACCCACATTTACCATTTTACCCTTGCATATAAATTTTTTACAAATACCCACGAATTCACAACCAGTGAATTCACAACCAAAATTTATTTTGGTTGTGAATTCAAGTTTTAAAGTTTGAATTCACAACTATAAATAGTGTTAGTTGTGAATTCGCGTTAATTCACAACCCACGCTATTTCAAGTTGTGAATTCACAACCGATAAAACTTGAATTCACAACCAACATTTTTTCAAGTTGTGAATTCACAACCAATAAAACTTGAATTTACAATCAACATTATTTCAATTGTGAATTCACAACCAACGCCGATAATTCAGTTGTGAATTCAAGAACATTTGTACAAAATTGCGCAATTTTCATCAATTTCTTCGTTACTTATATTTTTTTCCGATTAAATTCAAATTGAATTCAACTTTTCCTCAAATTCAGTTGTGAATTCAAGAACATTTGTACAAAATTGCGCAATTTTCATCAATTTCTTCGTTACTTATATTTTTTTCCGATTAAATTCAAATTGAATTCAACTTTTCCTCAAATTTTTCTTCTAAATGGCACATAATCGAATCTGCTATTCAATTTCGGACTCACCAATTGATTGGAGAAAATTGAAAGAAGAAGAGGGGATAGCTTCAAATTTAGCCTAAATTCCAACATAAGCGAATTCGTTCACACAAATGCAAGAAAATGGCAACAAACTCTGGTTTAAAATCCAAATTCAATTCTGATAGCATCAAATCTGCATCTCGAGAAGAAAAAGCCAAACTCCGGCGATGAATTCCTCACCCAAACTTCGGCGGTGCACCACATCACCTGCAACATCCTCGACGTCGCTGCCATCGATCTCCGCCCTCGACCGCTGCGAGATCTACGTCTGGCGCAGCACCTTCCGCCACCGTCGTACTCCAGCTCGCCGTGCAGCTACTGGCCGAAGATGAGAAAGAAAGGGGGAGCGAGAGAGAGAGACAGAGAGGAGAGAGCGAGAATTTAATAAAATATGAAGCAGCCGGCCACGTCACGCCGCCGTTCCTCGACCGGAAGGCCGTCGACGTTGACCAACTTCAACTTCGATCCAGCGGTGCTCCGCCGTCCGCCGACGCTGATCGGGGAGGAGGACAGCCTGGAGCAGCGGAGGAAGCCGATCGCCGCCGCAGTCCTCGGCCTCAGCAAGCTCCAGATCGAGAAGAGAGAGAGAGAGAGAGAGAGAGAGAGAGAGAGAAGAGAGCGTGCAGAGAGAGAGAAGAGAGCGTAGCGTGCAGAGAGAGAGAAAAAAAATGAGAGAATGTGAGGAGGCTAGGGTTTGCCCATTTATATAGAAGGGCAATTTAGTCATTTAACACAAAAAGTGGGTATTTTTTTATGTTTTTATTTGAGTGGGTAAAATTTATTTTCACTATATGAAAGTGGCTACTCTTATATATTAACACTAAATAAAACCTAGATAAATAATATAGATTGGGTGAAATTGTTAATATTTTATAGGTGTTTGATAAATAAGATATAAATACTATGATAACTAATATTATTATTTGGTACAAAAAATACAACTATAGAATAAAGAGTAAATTACAATTTTAACCTTATATTTAAATAAATAAACTAAACAAAAGAAAATAAAAATAAAAAAATTATTATCTCATCGATCCAAACCCCAACACCAGTACCCACACCAGCCGCCCCCCACCGTCCAAAACTTCTTCCTCTTCCATAACATTCCCCCCTCCCTCCCAACACGGCAGACTGCCTTTCCTTCCCATCAATTTTGCCACCCCTTCGAAAATATTTGTTGCAGTCACAAATCTACAACCAAAGAATGACCCCCCCATTTACCCCTGTTGTAGAACCAACGCCAGAATAATTTGTTGCAGTCATAGACAGCGGCGATTTGCCCTTCCCCTCCCAGCAGCGGCGTCCACCCACCCCAACTAATTTTTCAGCCGTTGTTTCCGCCACAATTTTATTCGTCTCCGTTCACCGCCAACTAGCACAATTTTTACTAGCTCTGAAAAAATGGAAGCAAGCTTTACCTTGTTCTTATGTATCAGAGTGAGAATAGCTCTTCCACTCGAGAATCGATGAATTGAAAACAGAAATAGCTTCTTCAAAGAATCTCGATTTTGTTTTGGGAAAAGATTGAGGGTTAAATTTGTAAAACAAAAATTAATCAAGGTTACTGTTGGTGAGGAGATTATTGAACTGGAGGTCTGCATTGGATCATAAATCTAAGTGGAACAGTAGTTTTAGTGCGGACTTTGCATTTGCAGCGGGCCTGGGACATTACTGAATAAGGCTATCAAACAGGGAGAAATAGTGAGAAAGATTATTTATTTAACCTAATAAAGCCTATCAAACATTGCCTTAAGTTAGGTTGGATAACCTAATTAAAGTATTTCTAACTTTAATAGTTTACACAAGATGTATTATTAAAAATACTAGTATTTTTTTTTAAAATGAATATTCTTTGAAATATTTTTTGAATTTTATCATACACATTAACCGGTAGTCATTAAATGTTAAATAATAGTATACTCCTTCCGACCACCAATTCGTGTCCCAGGAGAACATGGCACAAATTTTAAGAAAAAATGTATTGTTTATTTGTTGAGTGGAGAATGAGGCACGACTTTTAAGAAAAAAATGATTTATTTGTTAAGTAAATAGTAGTTACTAAAAATGGATAGGACACGAATTGATGGACGAATCAATAATGGTAAATTAGGACACGAATTGGTAGACGAAGGGAGTATTATTTAATATTATGCTTCTTCATTCTCACAAAAGTGTGCATTTTTTAATTTTAGACACTATCCCACGACAAACGCCTTATTTTTTTTATCTTTATTTCTCAATTTATTTACAACTTTATAATACATGCTTCACTACAACTATTTTATTTTATTTATTCCCACTATCATAACATTACATAAAATTAGATATATTTATTCCATTCATAACACATTCCACTAACATTTATCAAAACTTGGACCGATAAATACTTCAATTATAATTCAAATAAGGAGTAATGGACAAAAAATACACAAACTTTTAAAAAAAGTTATAATTTTCACAACTTTCAATTAAGTCAAAAAAATAAATAAATTTATATTTTTGTTGCAATTTTCACCTGAGTTTGACTTTCGGTGAAATTAGAGCTAGACAGTCGAAAATTCACCTGATATTGGTCTAACTTTCTGATGATGAGAAGTATTTAGAAGTTCAGAGGTCTAAGAGAATTCACATCCGTTGAGTCCGTTAGAGGCTCATCCACGGATGAGACCGCTTATGAGTCAATGCCCTGCATTGGGAGGCTTATCCAACTGACTCATATTCATTAGTTTTAATTTTTATATTTTTCATTTAATTTAAATAACAGAATTGTTAAAATTACATAAAATTAAAATTGCATAATTGAAAGACATAATTAAAAATTACATAAACTTAAAACTAGATTAATCTAAATTATTAAAACTAAAGTAGTTAAGAAAATTAAAAATTAAAATAATTAAATGGAACATTTTATTGTTTAGCCAAAGTCCACTGATTTTAAAGCCCATTATTTAATTAAATAATTAAATAAATTATTTAAAAGCTCAGCCCAGTAGGGAAACCCTATTTATTTCTCTACTCAACATGAGTTCCGCTTCTTCTTCTTCTTCTTCTTCTTCTTCTTCTCTATTTCTCCTCATCTCCTTTGCACGGCTGAGCCACAAGTTTGTATTTTAATTTATTTTTTTCATGTGTGCCTATTGCACGCATAGGGGAAAAAGGGCGGATGAGCCGACCTCGAGTCGACGCAGCCCTACATCGGTTGACAAATCCAACAAACCGGCTTGAGTCGGCCGAATGAGCCAGCCGATGCGGGCGCTCTAAGGAGGCAAAAATTAATATATTTAACTTAATTTTGATTGTCAATTAAGCTCTAATTTCGTTGAAGGTGAAAATTGCAACAAAAATATAAATTCATGTATCTTTTTTGCATAATTGAAAGTTCAGGTGAAAATTGTAATTTTTTTCTAAGATCATGTGTTTTTTTTGCCATAACCCCTTCAAATAATTAATAAATAGTTACTATAACACCTTTTAACAAAATAGTAGTAATTAAAAAAGAGGTTATTGCCAGAAAATATATAAAGTTTGTTATTTTCTGATTTATATCAAGACCTTTTTTTATTGAAAAATATATGAATTTAAAATTGATTTTGAATCATCCACAACATGCAATTCCACTCAAATCCAATATGATATCGCAGCGAGAAATAGCAAGTCGTGGAACTATTCGGATTGGATTTAGGTAAAATTGTCCCTTTCTATTTTCACTTTCTTAAACGCGAGCTTGTATATGATCCCATGAATCAAAAAGTTACATGTATATATAATATTTTTAAATGCAATAAAAACTATATTGTGTAAAATAAGAGATAGGGCTGAAAAATATTTTATTTTGAAACTTCTAATTTGTGTAAATTTCTTATTTTAAATCTATTATTTATATATTATATATCAAATTAAATCTCTTGTCGCGATCTTTAATTTAATATGTATATATATTTTTTATTATTAACTAAAAAACATACTCCTTCCGTCCACGAAAGAACTTCCTATCTTTAATTTTTGGGACGTCCACAAAAGAACTTCTTACCTATTTTGGACTATACCCCACCACTTATAATCCTCTTACTTTTCACTTTTCACAACTCACAATATTAATTATAACATTTTTTCATCACTCCCCACTCAACTACCTTTTATCCACTCTCAATACACTCAACAATATTTTTTTTCTTAAAACTCGTGTCACTCCCTCCTAGAAAGTTCTTTCATGAACGGAGGGAGTATTTTTTTAGAAAAAAGAAAGACAAAAATGAGAATAAAAAGAAAAAAAGAAAAAGAAATAAAGAAAATACTACTATAATTTATAAAAAAAAATATATGTTTACTTTTAGATTTCTATACTAAGAGAAATTTTCATGTTGAGATTTCTGCAATGAGATGTGAGATTGCATAAAAATAAAATAAAAATATCTTATCAATTCACCTAAAACCATAAATTGAGGAGAGAACAAAAATTTTAAAGTTGTACTCAAGTACTTAATTTTGAGTGAGTAAGTGTTTACTCAAATGTAATGCAACTGTTGAAAATTTTCCATAGCAAGAAATCCAAGCATTGTCAATTGTAGTCACTTTTTTTTTACACAAACTTTTTGGTGCCAATCACTTACATATTTTAATAGAATACTTGTAAATTTTTTATTAGAATATTTTATAGGGAAATGGTGCAGATTGGCCCCCGAAGTAGTAGCCCCTATAGCGTATAACCCCTCTTACTCACTGTGTGTGCAACTAAACCCCTAAACTCCGAGAAAAGGGTGCAAATTCCCCCATCTGACCTAACGCCGTTAAGTGTCCGTTAACGTTTGGGTTTAATTTCACCCTCTACTTCAGGGGTGGATCTGCACCTTAATTTTTTTTTTTTTTTTTATAATTTCAGCAACTCACCTCTGGCATCAATTTAACTGCCCCCCCCCCCCCCCCGTACTCATCGGCTCCAACTTACACTTTGTCAGCTCGCACGCGCTCAATCGTTTGATCGTCGACTGCTTACCGCCGACATGCAGCAGCATCACCAACTCCAGATGTGGACCTGGATCGAATCCTGCTTGGTCCAAATCCATATCCGTATTTTTTTACTTAGGTCAGGATCCGGTCCAAATCCATTAGGTCAAAAAAAATGAGATCATGTCCAGATCCATTAGATTCACAGGGTCTCGAGTCCTGACCCGAATCCATTCTTTTTTCTATTTTAAAATAAATTTACAAATATTAAATTAACCAAAAATAAAATCATAATTATTATCTAGAGTTTTACTCCCTCCGTCCCACGAATCTTGACACGTTTTCCTTTTTGGGCCGTCCCACGAATCTTGACACGTTTCCTTTTTTGGCAATAATTATTACATTCTCTCTCCTACTTTATCACCTTTATTATATTCTCTCTCCTACTTTATCAATTTTATACTTTATTAATTACACACTTAAAATACTAATCTACAACTCCTTAATTCCCGTGCCGAACCCAAACGTGTCAAGACTCGCGGGACGGAGGGAGTAATAATTATTCAAAAATAAATAAATAAAATTTAAATATATATTATATAGATAAATATATTCACAATTAATATCATAAGATAAGCCTAAAAGGTTAAGGTGTTGGAGGAGATGCTGTTGTGCGGGGCGGTGAAGAAGCTGGTGGCGTTGCTGCATGTAAGCGGTGGGCAGTCGACAACAAAGAGATTGGGCTCGTGCGAGCTGACAAGGTGCAAGACAGAATCGATGAGTACGCCGGAGGTGGGTTGCTGAAATTATATATATATATATATAAAATTAAGGTGCAGATCCACCCCTGAAGTAGAGGGTGCAATTAAACTCAAACGTTAACGGACACTTAACGGCATTAGGTCAGAGGGGGGAATTTGCACCATTTTCTCGGAGTTCATGGGTTTAGTTGCACATACAGTGAGTAAGAGGAGTTATACGCTATAGGGGCTACTACTTCGGGGGCCAATCTGCACCTTTTTCCCTATTTTATAAAATACTTATAAGTATTTTGATTAGAACATGTGAGTGATATGCATCTTGCGAACATTCCTAAAAAAAGCTCTTCTTTCTTACATGGGGGATTAATATTGAATCACTAGCTAGAGAATGCAAAAAAAAAAAAAAAGCCTATTTTTATTTTATTTTTTGATTAGTTACACAAGTTAATAAGAAATTTAAAAATTACATAACGACATATTCGAATTCAAGACCTCAATTTTTGGGCATTAACCATCTATGACTAGGCGAAAAATCTAATTTCATTATTAGACAGAAAGAAAGTTGGTTTCTTCGAAGTAGGGCTGGCAAATCGTGCGTGTCGGATCGTTATCGGGTCGACCTGATATCGACACGACCTGATAAGACCAAACCTGAACACGACCTGTTAAAGAAGTGCTCGATCCGAACACGATACGAAGCCGACACAAATACGATAACAACACGATTTGAATCGTGTTGACACGATCTGATTAAAACCTGATTAAACACGAAACCGCCTAAAGGTTAAAGTGTAGAAAGAATTAAAAATTTAAAATAAATATTTAATAAAAATAATAATATTAACTCTATCGGGTGACACGAACCTGACACGAACTCGACACGAAATTATCAGGTTGACACGATAAGGACACGGACCTGATAAGGCTTGACACTAACTCATTAATTTCGTGCAGTTTCATATCGTGCTTTTGTGTCGTGTCAAAAATTGCCAGCCCTACTTCGAAAGTCAAGAATTGTACTCCCTCCGTCCCGCTCCAAATTTCTCATTTTCTATCTTGGGTTGTCCTACTTCAAATGTCTCATTCCATTTATAGAAATAAAATTAAGCTTTTAAACTATAATTAAAAGGCCCATTAACACTAAGGCTACGTTTATTTTTATGGATAAATTTATCCATGGAAAATGATGGATAACACAAATTTATGCCTTTAAATATCTCATTCATTTTTCAACATTTGACACAGAAGAGATGCTAACCATTTTTCCTTCCTTATTTTCACTTCAAGGATAGATAATATTTATCCATCAAAGAAATGAAATATAAAATCCCATCTCTTAATTAGGGTTTTATAACCCGCCTCCCCCATTTAGAACTCTGACTTTCTCTCGTTTCTCGATTCCCTATTTTGCCATCAAACAACATTGAACCATCTTCATTAAACATCGGCATGCATACCGCACACATAAAGATCACTTTTGTGATGAACTTCTTACTCTTGCGAGTCCTGTGTGGCTCTGCCTCTCCTGGAGCCAAGTAGAATCGATTCATGCCTTTAGTTATATAGAACAATTTTTCATCAATATAAACTGTGTTATGCATGCTCTAAGCTTGTGATGAGTTCTAAGTCAATTTGCACTCTTTTTGGTCTGTTTTTGTTTCCTATCTTTACACTTTGCAAATAAATTGCTTTACCTTGATTTTTTTGGTTTGTTGCTTCAGCTCAAAGACGACTGATGATGCAGCGACACTTCGAGAACTTCACACAAGTTGCCTTCATCTTCCCCTTTGCCACTTTGCCATTTTTGCTGCCCTCTAAATGAAAAAGAAGTGCAGACTGCCTTTCTTGTGTAGTCATGTTTTTTTTTTAAGTCACTTTGGTGTTTTTGATGTTGTAAATAGTTAGGGAAGATAAAGTGTATTTATAGGAGTTAATGTATTTTGAACTTTGGGAGGGAATTTGTAATTTATGGCACAATCTTGTTTTTAGTGCCAAATTTTTGGCACCAAAATTTCGAACCTATTGAAGTTTGGCGGAATATTTATTCCAACTGTTTCAGAATTTAAGTGTGGCAGATTTTATTCCATCAGTTTTTAATTGAATTTTGCATTATTTTCTCTCTCTTAGTTGCTTTTGTTAATTAGGATTACAAAACTCATTAATAAGGTGGGTACCATCACTTTATAATTTTGCAACACATTTCTTAATCTCCGTACCAAAAAATAAGGGAGCATTTGGAGCGGGACGGAGGAAGTATTTAGAAAAGCATTTATTTTCTTGATAATGTAAAGTTAAAAAGGTGGTCTTGGGTGCAATCGGGTTGCACCCTCACTTAAATCATGATCCGTACTCTAACCTGAATCCATATCATAATTCTAATTATATAAATAACATTATTGTGGATATGGGTCAACCAAATTGTGCACAGTACAACGGGTTGCACCCAAGTTTTTGTGAAAGTTAAATAGGCATATACTATGATTGAGACGTATTTGCAATGAGATCCCTTTGATTTTGGGAGTTGGAGCTATATACGTCGTTGAATTAGGATTCATACGCAAAAGATTCATTTCTTACACGATAAGATTAAAAGGCGGGCAGATTGGGGTTGAACTAATTCACTTTAAGGAATACTTCATTATTAACTTTAGTCTTTAGTATAAATGAGTCTGAGCTTGAGTTTGACGCTATTAAATTCCTTTGCTTGAGAGAAAATTTGAAATATAAAATTCTAATTAGGAATAACTTATATTTTTATTTTGTAATTAGTAATAAATATATGAAATCTTTAATTAACTTTATCTTCTATAAAAAATACTCCCTCCATTCTATTACAAATGTCACACTTTTCATAATGAGATGTTCTATTACAAATATCACATTCATTTTTCGGCAATATATTATCTCAATATCTAATATTTGAACAATTTTCACAAACCCACTTTATCTACTTTTTATACATTTCTTAATTTCCTTGACCAAAGTAATGAGATATTTGTAATGGGACGGATGGAGTAATACTTATCTCCGTCCATCGAGAATATATTATTTTGAATTTGGCATAAATTTTAATGAAATAGTTCATAGATCTGTTTTTAGTGGAAATAGTCATATTATGTAAAAATGAGTGGTTACACTTAAATTGAGTGTGAGGTCACTATAGAATTAAAAATGAATGGTTGTGGTTAAAAAGATAAATAAGGTCACGTCCAACAAAGGAAAACAATATACTCCCTCCGTCCGTAAAAAATGGACCACTTTTACTATATTGGGCGTCCGCAAAGAGTATACCACTTTCCTTTTATAGAAATGGTTCCACCATCCATTTTAATCTTTTATCCTTACAAACACTCTTTATTTACAAAAAACCATCTCAAATTCAATCTCAATCACACATCTCATAAAGTGGTGGGACCATTTCTCCACTACATCAAAATTATCACCAATTTTATTAAATCTCATGCCCAGCCAAAGTGGTCCACTTTTGACAGACGGAGAGAGTATTTTTTATGAACGCCAATTAGGATAATTATTGCATATATTTGATGGACGAAGGTAGTAACTTTTATAAATATATTAAACTCTGCACAATAAATAATGAGTTATTGAACTTTAGTTCGCTGTTTTTTCTTTTTCTTTTTCACTGTTTTTTAGTTGGACAAAGGAGATTAGTGAAAATTAAACACTAAAGCTTATTGTTAATATAGAAAGAGTCTTTATCCCATTGATGTCCCCGAAGGAACATCTTTCCTCTTAAAAGAACACTTCTTGAACTTGCACAAATGTTAAGATTCTCAAAATAATCATAAAACAGAAATTGGCCTACTCAATAATTCATGAAATAAATGTTTGAGGACTCAAAGCAATCTATACTAATAGAAAAAGAGCCTAAGGCATCCTAAGACACAATTTGTGGATTGACTATTTTATCTCTATTACTTTTATTTTAGGGGTAATTGCCTGTAAATTCATAACGTTTACATCGAATTAGTTTTTGCTCCTAATTTTATTCTTTTACTTTTAAATACCTAACATTTCATTTTTGTCTCAAATTTATCCGGTGATCGGTTTTTTCTTACACCGGCGGCGAAAATGGCACTGTGGCAGCCAGAATTGATGAGGTGGCAGCCGGAATTGACACCTAAATATATTTTTTACATGTGGCAAAAAAATAATAAAAAAAACAAAATTCCAAATCATCATCTTCCCCAACCTAATTCACCTCTCCCCCCTTCTTTCCCCTTCCCCCTACCCGCTGCCGCCGCCGCCATTCACCGCTCCCTGCCTCTCGACGTCGGCCGGATATCGCCCCACCGGTGTAGACTTTGCAGACGACCAAAAACCTCAGGTCGTGACCACCCGCTCTATCGGATCTCGCTCCACCGCCATGGTATACTCCAGCCGCCCCCTCCCCCTTCCCAGACCTCGCCGACCTTCTCCTCCCCCTCCCCAAATTTCGTCGACCTCCCTCTTTGAAATTTCGGCGAAAGCAGCGGCAAAGCCACCGCCATCATCTCTCCCTCAAACCCCATCTCGGCACTGCAACCCAAAGCCCTAAATCCCCAAATCCGGCCCCCACCTCGGCACCGCCCTTTTTTTTAATTTTTTTTCCACATGTATTTTTTATTTAAATTTTTTCAGATAGTTTTTTCATATGTCACAAAAGTGCCACCATGTTAATTTTCGGCTGCCACCTCATCAATTTCGGCTGCCATAATGACATTTTCGGCGCCGACGTAAGAAAAAATTGGTCACCGGACAAATTTGAGACAAAAATAAAAGGTTATATATATAGGGGATCTCATTGGAGCGACCCCCTATATATATATATTATCTACTAAAAATAATAAATTAATAATTTTTTTAAAATAATAAATTATCAAATAAAATAACATTAATTACACATTTCCCGCTAATTACACTAAAATATGTAAAAGTCTATAATTAAATGAGTACATCGTCATCAGTCATCAGCCAACATCAACTCAACTAATTATTTTCAGAGGTACTCGGTGTCATCCAATCTTAACAAAATAATCATCAATCATATTCAAATCCCACTTGCAGGCAAAAAGTAAATCATTGTTTATCTACGTACGTATAAATTGTATGAGCCACACGTTGACGTTGAAATTCTGCCCACAGCTGCTCTCTTCACTAAATCAACCCTACGTTGTACAAAACAAAATCAAGGCATATTATATCACAAACCAAAGATGCTCAACAAAACCATATTTAATACGGACCATGAGCAACTCCTGAAATAAGAAACCATAAAAAGAACATAAGGTTAATTCAACGTTTATCAAATTTTAATTTTGCATATTAATTTAAAAATCTGTATTATAATTACTGAAGTATTGATTTGATTTTACTATCGATCAATATTCCAATCAAACTTAGATGAAAAATTGATGTGGCAACCATATCCGACTTTTGTAACTTCTAAATACTTCCTCCGTCCTAATTATCTTGAGACCTTTTCCTTTAATACGGCAATTAAGAAAGTAATATTTTGTATGTAGATAAAAAAATAAAAAAGTGAATAAAAGGTAAAAATTTTACCAACTAAGGAAAGGTCTCAAGATAGGTTGAACACCTAAAATAAAAAAGAGACTCAAAATAGGTGAGACGAATGGAGATAGAAGTCATATGTGGCAAGATAGGCTGAAAGTCAATATTTGAGTTTTGAGTATCTGACTTGTGAAGAGAAGACTTCCAACCATATGGAGTCTAAAATACCACATATGACTTCTATGGCTTCTCATCATCTAACTTCTAACAAAAAGACTTACGATGGAAGACCATATCTGTGTGGCAACATTAAGTTAAGCCGAAAACGATAGATAACAATATCAGATCAAATCAATACTTTCAAAAATCACCGCACCAATTTTCAAGGTTATATCCAAACTCAAAATTTGACGAAAGTTCAATAATTTACAAACAATTAGCCCAAAAAATAAATAAAATTTTGAACACCAATTAGTTGTACATTATTTAAAAAACCTAATAGGTTGGGAGTATGACCTCAAAATGAGATGCCATGAACAAGTAAACCATCAAAAACTTTGAGATGTTTATATGTCTACAACTTACATCAGTTACTTGTACAAAGATAAAACAACATACATACAATTAAAGACGATCTTTTGCTAGCCTCATCTGTGGTCTATCTGAAAGTCCCACGTTACCATGCGATGAGATAAGCACATGGCGATCAACATCCTCCATCTCACTCTCTTCTGTTGCAGATGATGCATCAGAATCGCTCCCATCTACTATTTTGGTCAAAACAAAAAAAAAAGTTCAATAAAATGAGAGCAAAACCAAAATAATACAATAATGACAACTCTTCAACTGAGGCCTTCAGCAAAACGTTGTCCAAACAGTATTCTAATCACGTCAAAATTGAACTAAATACTCCGACCCTAGTAAAAGCTCATACACAAGCAGGCCCTTACGAGAAAAAACAAATAACTAACCCAACTAACAAAAAATAACTACTCTAAATTATAAGTAACCACAGCAGCATAGGCCGGGGCCCTCTCGCATATGTGTGCACATTGGCAAATGTATGAAGACAAATGTATCCGATTAGTACTATGTTTAACAAAAGCTATCATCTTAAAAGAAGTACGAGGGTGTTTGGTTGAGGTTATAAGCTTCTTAAAACATCTCATAAGTTTTTCTCAAAAAAAATCTTATAAGTTGTTTAGGAATTTATAAGCTCTTGAAAGTTTTTGGCAAAATAAACTCTTAAACATCTTATATTATATGCAGTAAAACTAAGCTTCAGTAGCTTACAAGCTCCAAAAAAATAAGTTCCCCAATCCCAACGTATTTTTTGATAATCTTATAAGAAACAATTGTTTTGCAAAAACAATTCTACTATGACTTGTTACTTCCAAGTTCATTTCTCTTCAATTTTCTATCTCTAATTTATTAGCTCAATTATCCAAACACTTTGACAACTTATAAGTTCATTAGATATTTTTTTAAACTCTTGAAACATCTTATAAGCTCGCTCTCTAAAATAAGCTTAGCCAAACACCCCCTACACCTCACTGACCACAAAAACTTGTGTTAGACTATCTATAAAGATCCGCCGGACATATCCGAATCCAAGCCTATTTTGGTGGCATATTTTTTTGTAATTATGCTGGAATTTAATTGTGTTTGTATCTAAATATGGGTACCACATACAGTCTGACACAGCCGTAATGCATAGAATGACGACCCTCTAATAGCAAACCAAACTTGTCCAAACAAACAATTGTCACAGTTACACATGACCACTTCAACATAATGCAAGGACTCCTTTATTGTGTTTCTGTATTAGTTAATCAAACTCAAGGTTACCAGATACAAGTGGAACACCTTCGGGCAAACTACTAGAATACCCTCTGAAAGCTACAAGACACCATATAGACCAGATATGTGTAACACTGATTATCATTGTTACTTACATCAGAATGCACTTTTCAGCTCTGTTGTTTTGAGTCCTCCAAGTAAAAGTCAAGATGACAAAAGGCAAAAAACAATGAATTAAAGAAAAGAACACCTTAAAAGATTCTAGCTTATTAGGCAACACTAGGACTAACAATAGGCATTAGTACGCGGAGCCAAACACATTGGGAATTTTAAACTTTAGAAATCACATTAATATTGAAAAAACAAAATTCATTACTTGCCTGAGTACATTTGGCTTTCAGGAAAATGGCTTTCAGGAAAATGTCTCAATGGTGTAGTCTGGGCGCTTTCAGGCAGCACAGACTCAATAAAACTACCTGAATTTACAGATCAGAGAGAAGGAAAGTTTGGTAATAACGTAGACCAGTAGATAACCCAAAGACATTAGACAAATAAAGAAGCGAGACAGATAAAAGAAGAAGAAGCTCTTTTTTATCCCCCCGATCTACCTGAATTTTGGTTTTCAGCATTTGGGAGTTATGCAAATGAGAGCTGTTGTAGAATATTTAGTGTATTTAGTATATATGTTTCCTTACTTATCTTGTAAGTTGAGCCATATATGAATCAGAAGTACCAAAAAGATGTCTTGAATAAACATGATATTTATAAAATAAAAGAATTAGATGCTTACAAATAATAATTTTCCCGGACATGCATCATCCAAACAAATATAACAAAAAAGAGATTTTCATTACCTATTCGAGCCAATCTGTTCACCCAGCCGGGGATACGTTTTCCAGTTAGACAGTGGCAAACTTCATCAGTGAAATGATTGCAATTCTTATATATTAAATTGTATGTATTCCCTTGATATTGGTCAGATATAAGATCCATGAAGGAGCAAATTTCTGAACGAGACATATCAGTACTGCCCAGAAGAATTGAGCGCCTAAAGACATAACCAGGGCAATTTCTTGGTTCAACCTCAAATACTCCAGTTGTTGGTTCCACATCAGCTCCAAAGGCATACTCCAAGCCGTGTACTATTTCACAGAAGTTACAAATTTAACAACTATATATATAAATATTAGACAATTACATCTAAATTAAATATTATCACATCTAAACCACAAAACCATCAATCCAACACAGTCAGAAAGAAAGGCTTCAAATGGAACTGTCTCCATGTATTCAATTTGTATCGAGTGATTTACATTATAAGATTAAATTCCCAGGAAAAATCTTGATATCTTAGTAATCTACATTTAACCCACCTCTGTTTTGACCTAAATTTATTTGCATTTCAATAAACAGAAGAGATTCTATGTGGCTCTATAATGAGTACAAAATTAGAAAAGCAGCAAATAATAAGTAAACATAATAGAATGCCCAAGTAAAATTTTGAAGCTGTATATTCTTAAAGTACAAAGTAAAGAACTAGCATGCAGAGAGTTCACCACATTACAGCCAGATAATCCAACTAAAATAATGATATGAGTCATCATATAATGAGTAATAAAAATTATCAGTAATCAAAGTTTTCATTGTCATTGGTAAGTCAAAATGTCAATTAAACAAAAGATAAAGAAACCACCCAGTTCAAACCTTTTGAACTACCATCTAATTTCGATTTATTTTGCACATTCTTGTGTAAAGGATATTCCATTCCTTTTTCCCCATTCCCAGAAAAAAATGATCCCTTAGAATTGGGAACGAAAAATTATAATGAAGTAAAAGACAATGAATTGTTGATTCTGAAAATCTAGCTACAGTTTCACATGTTAAACATGAGAAGATTGAAGAAATTTGAGCTATATTCTTAATGGACACATGTTTGTAATTCCGATCTTCCTCCATGTCCATCAACTATAACATAGTATTTATTTAACAAAGAAATGTTGACAGTTCAGGTACAGCTTGAAATCTCACATGTCCTTAGTGAATTGGGTATTATTTTCTTTTATCCTGCTAAAAGGTTTAACAAGTGAAAATCTATGTGAAGAATTGGGAACAAAGCGAACTATAGAGCAGAAGTATAAAAGAAATGTGTCCATGGAATCTAAGATGGACATACAATATCATATAGCATCTGGCAGAAGAGAAATTTATTGGAATAAGAATATATAAGTTAACAAAAGAAGCTTGCCAACAAAATAACTGAAGGACTGGCACTATTTATACTATTTATTTCTCATTAAAAAATGCAGCGAGACTTTTTAAAATAGCCTAATTATACAGAAAAATCATTCACAATGGTGGACATACATAGTTGACAAACATGGTTTTCGTACCTCAATATCGCATGAATTGTTGTCATTTTCCCCCATGAATTGATTGCTAATATGTGTTTGTATCCCAATTTTGAGTTTTGTTGAGTTTTAATTCCTTGGTGTAGTTTTGGAGTGATTTCAGGGAAAATCAAGAATTAATTGGAGGATTTTGAAGACATGAGATCGAAGTACGTCTCGAGAGGAATCCGTGAGCGCAAACGGCGACCAAATCCGAGTCCGGACGAGGGAGAACGGAGCAAAACGAGCGGACTGTGCAAAACGCCCAGTACCCCGCGGTCCCCACCCGCGGCCGCGGGGTAAGACCGCGGGTCAGCTGTTCCCGACTCAGGAGACACCCGCGGTCACCAACCGCGGCCGCGGGGCGGGACCGCGGGTCCCCTGAGCATCCCCCACGTTTGAAGGCCGCGGACGCGGGCCGTGACCGCGGGAAAAGGGCGGGGCTCCCCCAAATGGACCCCAAACGCGATTTTAGCCTCAAAACTCCATTTTTCTCTTCCTTTCCCCATTCATTCACCACACACACCCACTTCATCTTCCCCAACTCTCCAATCCCAAACCCTAGCCTCCATTCTCTATCATTTTTTCTCTCTTCCACACACAAAAACAACACCAAAATCAAATAAAGAAGGGGAAGACTTGGAAAGGAGCTCATCAAGACTACATGATTGAAGATCAAGATTATAGGATTTGTCTATGAATCTCTATCTCTCTATATCTTTATTTATGTTTTCTTATGACTTGAGATTTGCTTTTATTATGAATATGCTTGGCTAAAATCTCTTATCTTAGGGATTAGATTAGATGGATTTGTAATGAATTGATTTCTTTGTTCAATATATATCTTGATTGTGCTTATTGTTATATTTTCAAGTCCTAGATTTATCTCTTGTATGATTGGTTGGCCACCTTTTGTGCATTTCTAATTTGTGATTTGAATCGGGAGAGGATAATTACAATAGATTAGGAGTTTGATACATATCATCTCAATAAACCGGGAGGTTGAGAGTTGGGTGAGGGCTTGTTGATCCTTTGTGCTCTTGGGAGTTATAGGTTAGAAATTGACCGGGGACGGCAATTATGACCCGTAATCTACTGTTTTAGTCGTCCGGGAGGGGGCTAAAACTAGTGGGGAGATCGCCCTAGATAAGTAGGCCATATCAAGATTTAAATTGATTTAGATTGAAGTTCATTACGATCTATCGAAATCTAGTCCCTAGGATAACTTTCATTCAAGTCATTCCCCAATTTATTCACTAAGTTTATGTTATTGTTATTTACTTTTCTTGCTTTATTTAGTTTTGTTTTAGTTATCAATACCTCTTGAACTTTGGTTGTCTAAATAGATTGAAAACAACTTATTAATAATATTTAGAAGTTTAAATTCACCAATCCTTGTGGAATACGACCTTGCTTCCCTTATATTGCAACTACACCGTACACTTGCGGCGTGGTGAAAATAATAGCGAACAAGTTTTTGGCGCCGTTGCCGGGGATTGGTTGAGTTTTTACTTTTGATATTGTGAAAAGTTGTTTTTATCTAATTTAGATATTGTTTTTATGTTTGTTTATTTATATGTTTATTTGTTTTTGTTAGAGAAAATTGCTCCACAACCGTAAAAGCGGCACCAAAAATGGATGATGGAAGGAATGAGTTGGTTGAGCAACTCCAACTACAATTGGCGTTGATGCAACTTAAGTTGCGTGTTTTGGAAGCCAAAAGAAATTGTAGGCAACCAATGATCCAAAAAGCCTTCCAACTAACACCTTCCTATGGTGACTTTTATGACATGGGGTGCAATGCCATGGAGTGGCAATCACCATTGAAGTATGAGGACCATTTCAATAGTTGGAATTATGAAATTTCTTATTCCACTCAAGAAGGCTTCCAAGGGGGAAATCGATACTATCAAGAGGAGAAATCAAATTCAAAAGACGATCTCCTTCAATGCTTCATAGCTACACAAGCTTGGATAGAAAAAAGTCTAGCAAAATCGGAGGTTATGCTAGAAGAGCAAAGAAGGTCTTTGGCTACCACTATGGAAAATCAAAAGCGAATTGATGATTTGTGCATGGCCATTAGCCTTCAAAATGGAACCTTGTATGAGGAACCAATGCCAATGCTAAGTGAAGAGCCTCAAGAAGTTGAAGAAGAGTATGAAGAAAATGAGGATCAATTCTCCAAACCCCTTGAAGTCGAGAGCCCAACTTTTCCGACACAACCTCTACAATTTCAAAAAGATGAAGATTTCACAAGCTTTAAAGAAAGCAAAGTCAAAAATTTTGTCGATCCTTACCTCGCCACAGGCGATTCTATGAAGGCTTGCTTCTTTCACTTTTATTTATCTTCATCTTTTGATTTTCACTTTGATTTGTCTAATAAGGAATTGTTTGAGTGTGGTGGTACTCTAGATGGTGAACGAGATTACCATGACGCCCAGGATGTCTCAAGAATTGCAAAGCCACCATATTTTTGGGTCGCGGTGGATGGAGCATGCAAATTTGATGAGAAATGGCCACCACCTAAGCCTCCACCTCGTTTGTGAGTACGAGACAAGTAACCATTTTCTCCTTCATCCAAACTTATTTCTCCTTTGTGTGAAATAAGTTTGGGGGGAGGGTGAAGATGGGTTACTTATCTCGTTTATCCGTTGTTTATTTATTTAGTTAGTTTAGTTTTCGAATAATGAGATTTTGTCTCTGTTTTTGAGCTTTTCCTTGTCTTTTGTTTTTGAGCTTGATTGTTGAAAAACATGAGTTGGATGAAATGTGTGTTGGGCTTATGATATGAATGTTGCTTTTGAAAAGAAATTGTGCGTATCAC
This sequence comes from Salvia miltiorrhiza, assembly GCF_028751815.1. Classification (NCBI taxonomy): domain Eukaryota; kingdom Viridiplantae; phylum Streptophyta; class Magnoliopsida; order Lamiales; family Lamiaceae; genus Salvia; species Salvia miltiorrhiza. The sequence goes on from NC_080387.1 coordinate 40,320,587, forward strand.
TTGTGGATTATGCATGAAAAGTTTGAACTTGTGACAAGTGAGTTAAATGTTTTGCCTCCAAGAACTTGATAATGAGCTTGTAAGATTTGAGCCATTGATTGTCATATTATCACAATCTCATTTTGTTCTTGAGTGTAAATCGATTGAGCATGTATGTTGGTCTCTAGAACTTGCCATGAGTCCTCTCTTGAAAATAAAAGTAGATGTGTTGTTAATATTGAAGTGATTTAAGGCCATCTTTGTTAGCCACTTGACCCCAATTGTGCCAAATTCTCATATGATCCTAGTTTACCCCTTTTGTGCCTTGTAGCCTTTCTTTGAATGAACCAATGATAAAGGGGTAGAACTTAGAGTGTTAGTGGTTGCTTTGATGAAGAAAAAAGTTTGGGAAATGATTGAAATTGCTTATCAAGCTTTGATTGTGTGAAAATCACTAATCCCCTATGAGCTCAAAAAGAAAAAGAAATGAAAATGAATGTGAATAAAAGAGCATAAAGGGGAGTGATTTGCCTTTTGAATCATAGCCATGATAGATATCACTAAGGATGAAAAGATGAAATGTAGGGATTTTGGTTTTTGATTGATAAGAGAAATGGTGAAGTTGATTTGTTCATTGTGATTGATGGATTGTGGGATGAGTCACTTTGCCTAAAAAACTACTCACCTTACCAAAGAGCCCTCATTACAACCCAATGAAAGCCCTTTTTGATCTCTATTTATAACACATTGAAGCATAGAGAGTTAGGACAAATGGCAAGCCTATGGTAGATTGCATGCATTGTTTCGAATTGAGTGTAAACACGTCCATTCTAAACACTTGAGAGTCGAGTGCATCATTGAAACATTCACCTTGTGAGGATTCAAGCTTGGAGGCTATAATGTTGAACTTACTATCACTTGTGACTTCTTGAAATGCATATCTACTTGTGATACACTAGTGAAATATTTTGAAAAAATTGAAGCCCTTGAAATGACACCAATTCATTCTCACGTGTTTGTTATCTTTTATTTCTCTTCTCTTTGTTGTTTGGGGACAAACAACGCTTTAAGTTTGGGGGGGTTGACAAACATGGTTTTCGTACCTCAATATCGCATGAATTGTTGTCATTTTCCCCCATGAATTGATTGCTAATATGTGTTTGTATCCCAATTTTGAGTTTTGTTGAGTTTTAATTCCTTGGTGTAGTTTTGGAGTGATTTCAGGGAAAATCAAGAATTAATTGGAGGATTTTGAAGACATGAGATCGAAGTACGTCTCGAGAGGAATCCGTGAGCGCAAACGGCGACCAAATCCGAGTCCGGACGAGGGAGAACGGAGCAAAACGAGCGGACTGTGCAAAACGCCCAGTACCCCGCGGTCACCACCCGCGGCCGCGGGGTAAGACCGCGGGTCAGCTGTTCCCGACTCAGGAGACACCCGCGGTCACCAACCGCGGCCGCGGGGCGGGACCGCGGGTCCCCTGAGCATCCCCCACGTTTGAAGGCCGCGGACGCGGGCCGTGACCGCGGGAAAAGGGCGGGGCTCCCCCAAATGGACCCCAAACGCGATTTTAGCCTCAAAACTCCATTTTTCTCTTCCTTTCCCCATTCATTCACCACACACACCCACTTCATCTTCCCCAACTCTCCAATCCCAAACCCTAGCCTCCATTCTCTACCATTTTTTCTCTCTTCCACACACAAAAACAACACCAAAATCAAATAAAGAAGGGGAAGACTTGGAAAGGAGCTCATCAAGACTACATGATTGAAGATCAAGATTATAGGATTTGTCTATGAATCTCTATCTCTCTATATCTTTATTTATGTTTTCTTATGACTTGAGATTTGCTTTTATTATGAATATGCTTGGCTAAAATCTCTTATCTTAGGGATTAGATTAGATGGATTTGTAATGAATTGATTTCTTTGTTCAATATATATCTTGATTGTGCTTATTGTTATCTTTTCAAGTCCTAGATTTATCTCTTGTATGATTGGTTGGCCACCTTTTGTGCATTTCTAATTTGTGATTTGAATCGGGAGAGGATAATTACAATAGATTAGGAGTTTGATACATATCATCTCAATAAACCGGGAGGTTGAGAGTTGGGTGAGGGCTTGTTGATCCTTTGTGCTCTTGGGAGTTATAGGTTAGAAATTGACCGGGGACGACAATTATGACCCGTAATCTACTGTTTTAGTCGTCCGGGAGGGGGCTAAAACTAGTGGGGAGATCGCCCTAGATAAGTAGGCCATATCAAGATTTAAATTGATTTAGATTGAAGTTCATTACGATCTATCGAAATCTAGTCCCTAGGATAACTTTCATTCAAGTCATTCCCCAATTTATTCACTAAGTTTATGTTATTGTTATTTACTTTTCTTGCTTTATTTAGTTTTGTTTTAGTTATCAATACCTCTTGAACTTTGGTTGTCTAAATAGATTGAAAACAACTTATTAATAATATTTAGAAGTTTAAATTCACCAATCCTTGTGGAATACGACCTTGCTTCCCTTATATTGCAACTACACCGTACACTTGCGGCGTGGTGAAAATAATAGCGAACAATAGTGGCCACGTAAAAAAACAGATGAACAAACACTTCTCATTGCCAAAAAGGCCAAACTTCCATTAGTTTTCCTATCCAAGGTTCTCTTGTCTTCTGATAGTCTGTAATCTGTCCTTCTGATACAACAGTTTTCAATATATATGCCCCTAAAAAGTACCTTTAAGCAAGTCTTAACCACTGAATGGATCTACTAGAACACTATAAAGATCTTCAAGGTAGAAGCATCATATGCAAGTAGGCATATCACCTTGAATGATTGTCAAGAATAGTATTGCAAATAGTTATTACTCCTAAATGTGTTATATCAACCAGTATCTCCTAGTTATACATGAAATGCGTCTCAATCTTAAAGCACAGACTATCTTTTTACTACAAAAATTTTCAATGAGGAAAAATGTTTCAGTTAAATTACATAACAGTAGATCACATCGCCATCAAATGCCAGTGGTAGCATTGCGCTGCTGCTAAGTGCTAAATACAGCATTATTTACAGACAACATATAGAAAATAGATCAAGAACCTACTAGTTCTAATAAGGTTTCCATCACTCATCCTCCATAAGCATCAAAAAAGCACCAGATTAGCTTCCGAATGCATCTTGCATTATGGAGGCCAACAATGACTATCGAGAAATCTTAGCTTAACAAAAGAAGGTGTACTAAGTCAACAAATTGTACCTTCTATACCCGAGTGGTAGAATCCAAGTCCAAACCAATAAAGATAGTTGTTAGCAGGAGTGAGGTCATATACATTTAGGAACAGCATCGCTTGATTTTTCTCTACATCAGTCTGTTCGGCATGTGATCTATGTAAGCAGGATGAAAATGGAAACAATTGCATTGTTCCTAGCAGCCGTGCCTCATCACCGGTCAGTGCACCGAAAAGAATTATATTTTTACATGCATTTCCTAAATCTTCAGCTGATCCAGCACAAAATAACCTGAAAAGCCTCCCAAAAATGAGGAAAAAAGAACAGTATCAATTTTTCCCAGAGTTACTGGAGATTGAGCTGAAAATGGAAAGAGAAAGCCCCGTTAGTGTTGTATCCATCCCAGCATGATCTAGCTAGGCACACTTGACCTGACCTCAATGTTGAGGAAACAGGTTTTTCAAGTGATAAGACACGGAGATTGCTCAGAAAAGGATAATCAAATAGGACAACACCATTGCGAAAAACATGAACACCGGGTATGAATTCCAAAAAACATCTTTTCAAGATTTCTTTAGAGGAGGAATGAAAATAAGTAGACCTATTATGACAACAGGATGAATGAAGGAACTAAACATGAAGAGAATACATCATTATCTCCATCTCTGCTCGAGAAGCACGTAGCAAACCCCTAATTTTATACTAGTCTTTCTCATAATTGAAGGAGATTTTCAAACTCTCCAAAGGATACAAAAGCAGAGTAATTGGAGATTACATGTACTCCATTAACAATTAGTAGTAGGGCCAAAACAAATAATAAGGTTCATGAAAATAAGAAACAGAGGAAAAGAACATACTTTCAGTTTCAGCCCAGCAGCATTGCAGTGAGGAACTCTCTGAAACCTAGGAAATTCTTTTCGTTGTAATATGTAATCGTCCGAACCTTTGTTAAAGAAATATAAAGCACATTATGGGAAAACAGAGGACGTGACACAGACAATGTGACAAAGAATACTAGGGAATTAAGGGCTACCAATGAATTAAATATTACGACGAGTATGAATTAAACAAATAGAGAAGAAATGAATGATCAATGCAGATTGATGAAACAACCAAACAACGTATTACATTATTTCAAAATAGGATCGTGTCAGAAGCCCTAAAAGATGGAAAATGTTGCTCACCGTCGACAAAATCGTCTCCTAAATGCGGCATTGGACGATGGATGGCGGCAGAGGCTAAGAAGAACTCCGGGGAGAGGAAAACGGCCGCAGCAACTGTTCTCTGCCGGAAGGCAACGACGGAAATCGGCGAGGTGAGTAGAGAGGGAATTGAAACGCAGAGACGTGTATTGAGAGGTGCATGAAGATAACTTGCGCCTGTAAAATAAACATTCATCACCATTTGTAATGGGAAATTTTATTAGCAACCTACAACTCTACCACACCCAAATCATTTTGACATAATTCTTATATTGCTTTTAGTGGAATAAAATAATTACAAATATAGGTAATTTTTGTTGGATATAATAATTCAACACAAACACGCACGAAACTATAATGAATTAATGTCGATGTTCGTTTGGTTTTCAGTAAACGATTATGTAGGATAATTTGTAATCAGGATATTTAGCGTGGATAATAACAGATTATTAATACTGAGTTGGTGTTTGCTATCATGGCTAAATACAGAATATCCTGGTTTAAGTTAATCCTACGGGGGAAGTGGTATTATTAATCCTAAGAAATCTGGATTAATAATACTGGGTCGTGGGATTAAACCGGATCATCCCCATTATTATTAAATAATACCAAACACTAGACTGATCTGTACTAAATTAGCTAATACAGTGTATTAGCCAATATCAAATAGAGGTTACATATTAACATAAATAAATACTACTAATATATTGCTATTTTATATTTTTAACTCGTCAAACTAATCTTCATTTGTAAATTAAATTTAAAGTAAATGAAATTAATTTAGTGTATCGTCCCTTCCAAATAATACCAAATCCAACGTCTTATCATTACCAAATAACCCACCCTCGTCTTGGCATGATCATCAGTTTTTTCAAAAAGAACTTCTCATAATACATCACAAACCTCTTTTGGCCATCTAATCCATATTCACCGACCTTGCCAAGTATCGCAAAAAGAACCAAAAAATAAATCCTTTAGTTTTTTCAATCAGATTTTGTATGTCAAGTACGATCAAATACCTACACTTTTAATTGATCGAGATATATAATTAGATATTATATGTTGCTAATATATACTAATTCAAATAACATTTATATGTTCTTTCAGAAAAAAAAAAACACACATTTATATGAAATGTATTTTCGTACATCAGACGGATGCAACTCTGAAATAGTTTTGAACAAAGACTCGTCATCCTTAATTTCATTATCAATGTTGTGTATAAGTGGTGGAGGAATCAATTTCGTAGCGATGAATTTGTCATTTTTAATTTGCACGAACCTGAAAAAAACTCAATATTATTTATTTGTTATAATACTAAACAAATAATACTCTCTCCGTCCATAAAATTTAATCAATTTTTGTCATTTTGGAACGTCCACAAAAATTATTCTTTCTACTTTTGAAACTTTATATCACATGGTGAACCATCTTCTTTACTCACAATACAATAAATTATAATTATTAACACTATATGTTATGTGAGACCCTTTATCTACTCACAAATTCACAATAAACTTAACAATTTTGATTAAAACCGTGTCGTCCCCCTGTAGGACTATTTTTTATGGACGGAGGGAGTATACCCATAAAAAATTAAGCCCGCAGAATAAAAAGCTAAGCCCACACAAATTCGTGATATGAAAAATTAGCCCCAAGTAGCAAGCCATTATTGTTCAAAATATAAAAAGAAAGTGGTAATTAAAATGAAGTATGGTTTGAGGTTTTGGATGCATAGGAGAATTTATATTATATTATATGGTTAATGTTATGTACAAAGATGGATGTGTGTAGTTACATAAGATGGTAGAATTGAGAATTCAGTAATTCAGTCAACTCGACAGTCAGAATGATGATCTTCAATGATGTTGAAGTAGAGTGAGGATAATTTGCCGTCAAACCTAGACACCAGCTGATGCACGGATAATCCACAGTAACGCTTCCCAAGCCGCGCAATGCAGATCTCTATGATTTTCTTGAACATGCTGTCGCTTTCTATCAATGGCTGCTTCACGAACTCCTCCAAACCCATCCACTACAAATACAAAACAATCACACTTTTGTATCAGATTTCAATTCTTCTTATACCTTATCCTCTGCTTAAATGTTGAAATTCAAAATAAAATTATCCACTTCCACTTGTAAAATTTGGGAAGCAAGAAAGAATCACATGCATGCATGCACTATATATGGTGAGCTAAATGGGTATGACATAAATATGTTGCTGTATGTTCAATCAAATCTTACTTACCTTGGCTGCTTGAATTTCAAGATCATCAACCACGATTTCTGCTGACGTCGGTCTTAACATGCACACGAAAAATAGATCTGATTTCTCAAAAGAAACATTCTGCGCATGCCTGGAGTTGGAGATGTATAGTGTTAATTATCAAAACAAGATTCACATAGTTAAAAGAAATAAAAAATTTAGGGGTGTTTACTTTTGAGAATTAACCTACTCAGACAAAATTACATAGATGGATTGAAATTTTGGGATATTCCCAAGACCCTTCATAACTAATATAATAAAAATACTCAGTCATCTATTGAAAGAGTGAGATTAAAAAAATCTTAGTAAATAGGATAAAAATACTCGGTCATCTATTTTTGTTGTAAATTGGTGGGCTCCAAGATACTTTTTTAGAACTTAAGACCATCCAAATCAACTTTATAAAGGTCGAGATAGAAATGAAGTCTTATTAATCATATTTGTAAATAGTAAATGATGCCAACATTAAAGATGTCGTTCAAATTCCTTATTCCTTATTTTTAGCAATCTTCTCGTTTTCTCTTTAAACCAAGGAACTCTTGAGGATGTGTTTATGCAGATTACTAATAGTTCTAAAATTATACAGAAAGCTATCTTCTCAGCATGATTAATATTATGCTTCTAAATGAGAGAAGATATCCTGGTACCTGAAAGCTACAACTTCGACAAACTCAGTGTCGATCTGGAAAAGCCAAAGAGCATTTCATCACAAAAAATTCACAAGTCTTGAAATGATAACATTCAAAGCAGAAGTTGATAAGCACTATAATCTTACCCCTGTTTCCTCCTTTACTTCTCTTACAGCTCCTGTGTAGATTTCTTCGGACTGATCAATAGATTAGTACGATATTAGCAGATACATTCAAACAATATATAGGCATGTATAATCAAGATTCTTGGTTGTACCTCAAGAATGAAACCAGTGGGTATTTTCCAAAGATGAAGAAGATCTGGAGCACAATGCTTTTCTTGTACCACTAACACCTGTATAGATTGAGGCGAATTACCGATTGTTGGTAAATTTTGCGTGATGAGGATAGAATGAACACTATGTGAAAATCATAACAAAAAAATAACAAGATGCAGAAAACAGAAGTAAGACTCTGTAATCAGGTTGTCTTTTCTGAATAAATACAGCTTTTAGCCTTTTGAGAATACTAACCTTAACTTGCCTAAAGGCCCTAAATTCATATGAAGAAATAGCTTTAAACAAGTCTCATACTAAATGTCTCCAAAAACAAAAGTTATGATGCAACTTCTGCAGGCAAAAGTTATAAGGTATAGATGATGAAGGTTTCCAAAGGAAAAAAATATGATGCAACTTCTGAAGAAAAATAAGTTATGGAAAATTCTTAGCATGTAAGATGGCTGTCACAAATAATATTCCTAACTACTAAGGTGATGATTTGTGGAAAGCATAAGATTACTGTGGGTTTGACAAAGTAGAAATATATATTTACCTCATCTTTATCATTGATCACAAAGGAACCAACTCCAACATGGTGAGAAGCATTCGAGGGAAGCAGGCTCGGTCCATCAGGAATCCAGTATGTCATCATCACATATGATCTCTCCGCATGATGGTACTCAAATCCTTCCTACATAAACCAAATCCATAACGCTCCTCACCACTCATCTACACACGAGATGCTATGGAAAGAAAACTGGACATGCATTTACAAGTATCCCGAGATTTAGAGGGTGTTTTTGGTTGATCTTATAAGCTCTTAAACAGAGTATGAATTGTTTTAAGTTGCTTATAAGATCTTGAGATGTGTTTGACAATATAAGCTACTAAACGGCTTATAAGCTCTTGAGACATTACATCTTATAAGCTCTGTAAAATAATATGTTGAAAGTCACCTGTATGGCAAGAGGCACGAGTTCAGACCTTTCGACAGGCAGTTTGAGCCAAACTCCCTTCTTCCCCTGAAGTTAATCGACTTAGAAACTATTAAAGAATACCAGAAAATGCGCACAAACTTGATCTAGCTAGCATTATTTTTTTTCATTTATAAACGAAGTCAAGCTGGAATGTACATTATATGTGAGAGGTTGGTTGCAGTGAAAACTACCTTTAGTTTCCAATGGTGTATAGATGAACGAAGTGCAGACGCGAATACATGAGGATTGGATGGGAGTTGCTCGGGATTTACTACAACTCCCTCATACTCATCATCAAATGCATCAAGAACTTTGTCTTTCTTGAGGAATGGGCTACAACTTGAGGCGCTTGCTCCATTGATTCTACGCGAATAAGAGTCTAGATGAAGATGGTTTTTGCTAGCCGAAATGGTGGCTTCATTAGGCGAAGTACTTGAGTATGAACCCTTCGGAGAAAGGCCTAAAAATTAAGGTGAAGGAGGTTCAGGGACGACCAATCTCTTTATGATAAACAAATCCATTTTGCTAGTTAGCACCATATGGTAAGGGATCACAATCAAACACATTCACCTATTGCAGACATCAAACATTTCCTTGTCCAAAATGAAATAGCACATTGCCTCAGATTCATAACTCGCGACTTGACTTTAACGAGTGTTTACTTTTCATGATGATATACAAGATTAAGTATTTTAATCCCTTTTACTGGAATTTCTCCAATCTTACCCCTTCCATTAGGATATGAATGGAGCAAGTTATTTCAAATTGCAAAGGTTATCAATTCATTCTATACTACTTTTTTCTATCTAGATTAATCATCAATAGCAAACTTCTCTAAGTAAAATAACAACACTAAACTAAAGTACTCATATACATTGCCTCACTTGATCCAACAATGGAAAAATTCAACCCCATTTGGAACATAATAAAAGCATTGAGATCAATAGAAAGAAAAATACTAAAAATTAAAAATTAAAAATTAAACAACTAATATCAAAATTGGATCCTTTTGCTCATTGTTTATACTTACTTTAAGTTCAAGCTCACAAATAATCCATATTATCAAATTTCAAGCTCAAAACCTTAAATAATAAGCAATAGTAAAAAGCAATAACTACCACCGACGGAAAAAAACACTACGGTGAGAAATTCCTGAAAGAGAAATTTCATAAAACAGTGAAAAAAAAAAAAAACATATTTTAGTCAGAAATTTCAACCCTTGTGGTTTTGTTGAGCAGAGAGTGTTTACCTCTGCGAGAATGAAGCTGGGGACTGGATTTGAATAAATGCGTGGGGTTAAGAAAAGGGCGTGAAAGCATCATATCTGAGGTGGAGGACAATGACTTGGAACCCAACAGCGTCAACTCCATCGTTAATTACTACAAATTGCTTTTTATCGCTTCCGCTATAATATAAGTATATGGAGACAGTTGCGCAGATGGATTTATCCTACAGTATAATCTTTGAAAATATTCCGAAAATCCCTCGAAGTTGCTTGAAAACAAGAAATCTTCTTGGGATTCTTCACCTTTCGGGAATAACTAAGGAACACATAATAATGGGGTGTGAAAATATAGAAAATGAAGAGAATGGATGTTTTGCTCTGGGTTTTAAATATGGCAATTGGTATTGGCAAGCACAACGAAAACAGATATCTGCAATCCATGTAGAGAGAGAGAGAGAGAGAGAGAGTGATAGTGGGGCCGGGGTCTCTAGTTTGTGGTGTCAGATTGGAGCGCGTTGAGAGTGACAAACAATGCATAAAATCTGCTTCCGGAAAATAGTTATTTTAAAAAATAACCTCAACTTTATCTCCAATCATACTTTTTATTTCAAATTTTAAATGATTATAAATATAATTTGCATTTATCTTCATAGAAATACTCTATAAACTTTGATTTCTATATAGCTTTATCTCCAATAATAACTCTTTTATTTAAATTTGAAATTATTATAAATATAATTTATATTTATCTTCATTAAAAGTATTAAAAGAATATGAATTTTGACTTCTATATGGCTTTTTTTTTATCTCCAATCATGATTTTTTTGTTCGAATTTAAAACTATTTTATATATGGTTGTATGTTTCATTTTTCATTTATTTGTTAACACATTTATGTATCTTGTAGTATAATTTATATTATGTTAAGCTGCATCATTTAAGAAAATTTATGTTTAAATCATATAAACAATTTTCATTTTCACCTTAATTAGCATTCATTCGTTGAAAATGTTCGTCACATATACAATTAAAAAGAAAAGAAATCGTGTATTTAAAAATAAAATTTCAAATTTATATGTAAAAAAATATGAAATTTCGTGTATTTAAACACTATAAGTCAATTAAAAATTTGAGCTAAAAATTTACCATAAATTCAAAAGTGAGAATTGACATTTGTAGCCTAAAGCACATAGTTTATGACTTTCTTGGCCACCCCTTTTAAAGAATGACTTTTCTAGCCAAAATCCCCTTAAAAGACAACTGCACCCCTAGGTCAACTGTGCACGTTAATAATCAACTGTGTACAATCAATGAAAAATGGCTTAATTATAGTGCTGATCCCCCGCTTCTCAAAATGGATTATTATATAATTCCTCTATAAACACTTTGTTTTTGTCCAACTATTCCGGTTTAGTATAAATATTTTCTTTTCATTTTTCAACAAAAATATTTGGAGTCGACACACAGCGAAGGAGGGAAACTGATTCCTAAAGGTGACCATTCGGCGAGTGTCGGAACACAGTGAAGGAAGAAGGTTGCAACCATCACTTGCGAGTGGGTGGTTGGACGAAGGCCGAGGAGGCAAGAAGTCCGTAAAACGCGATAAAAGCTCCTGAAGGTGACCAGTCGACAAAAGGTATACTGTTGATTTATGATTTGAATTATTTAGAAGTTGTACGGAAGCATGTTGGGCCTGATTAAATGTTAGACTGTTAAGATCAAAATGATTTGCTAAGGAAGCTTGAATGGTATATCGGCTGGAAACTTTCCTCGTGCCCGATAGATTACTTTGTGATCTGGGTCTGGACTGTGAGACAACGCCACGTACCTTTAAGCAAAAACAGTTTAATAAAATTTGGTTTGCATGTATTAATTAAGCATGATTATAGACGAAGGGCGGTTTGGTCAATTGATTGGCTTTTGGTTACTAAAGTCTTACTTTAAATCTTGTGGCTATATAAGTCCTTAACTATGTGAGTTTGGTTAAATGTGTCTTTCTCTCAATTCAAAAATTGGACTATTTTTTTTTAGTAGCTAGCAACTGAAAAGAAAAATATCCAAGCCTTCAAAAATAAAAATAAAAATAAAAATAAAAATAAAATATCTGAGTTAATAATGTGAGCGACAGCACGCAAAAAACGAGGTGGATATAAAAAATGGAAGTAAAGGTACGGACAAAGAGAGTGAAGTCCACATTGGATGATATTGAAATGTTTCTAAAATTGTGGACATGAGTCAGCAACTTCCTCATCTTCAACAAAAGAAGAGGCGCGTGGCCTCACCACAATTATCATTCCCTTTTTTGTTTTTTTGCTTCTTGTTCGTTTACTTACAGAGTTGGTCTTGGGTGAGGTCAACCTCACCCCATGAGACGGGTAGGGGCGCGGGTCGGGTGGGTTTGGGTGCGGGTCTGGCGGGTCAGGGTGTGGGATGGGCTGATCTGGAATTGCATGTTAATATATAATATCTGTTTCTTTGTTAACTACAAAATAGAGTTTGGTGCAGGGGTTAGAGAAAGTTCCCATTTATCAACTACAAGAGTTCGAATCTTGTCTATAACATTTTTTGTTTTTTCCCTTTTATTCTGTTTTTTTTTTTCCTCTCTTTTTGCGTTATTTTTTCTTTTTTTCTATTTGTGGTTTTTTTTTTTGCATAGTTTTTTCATTGTTTCCGTTTTTCTTTTTTCATTACGTTTTTTGTGTTTCTTATTGCATTTTGTTTCCACTTTTCTTCTTCTATAATTACGTTTATACTGTATTTTTTTTTTCATTTTTGTCATATCAATGGTTACTTTTTATTACAATAATAATTACTTTACTAAAGTGTTTTATTTATTTTTTCGTTTAATTTTTTATTTTCAAAATTTTTTATATATTTTTTCTTTTTCATTTATTTTATTTTTAAAAAAATTACATTTATTCATGTCAATGGTTATTTTTTCTAACAACTATAATTACTTGACCAAGTCATTAAAATTACAAGTTTTCGTAAGTGTAAATAACATTTTTTGTGAAAAAAGTAATAATTTTGAAATGTTACAGTTCTTCATATGAATAATTACTTTTTATTAAGACAATAGTTACTTTTAATAGTATAAAATATACATTTATTAGCACTTAGCACAAACTTTTAATAACCCTAATGGAAATATTTACTTTTAATAAGCATAAGATATACATTTGTTCACACAAATGTATACTTATATTAATATAAGTATAAAATATACATTTGTTAGCACAAATATAGACTTATGTTAATTAATGTAAGTATTTTACCTTCATTTAATATAAAGTATTATATTTCTAAACCCTAAACCATGTACACTAAACTTCAATAGAAATATTTACTTTTAATAAGCATAAGATATACATTTGTTCGCACAAATGTATACTTATTTAAATATAAGTATAAAATATACATTTGTTAGCACAAATGTAGATTTATGTTAATATAAGTATTTATCTTCATTTAATAAAAAATATTATATTTTCTAAACCTTAAACCCTGAACACTAAACTCTAAACACTAAATCCTAAACTCTAATAGAAATATTTACTTTTAATAAGTATAAAATATATACATTTGTTACTACAATGTATATTTATGTTAATATAATTTACCTTTCATTCAATATAAAGTATTATATTATTTAAACTCTAAACCCTGAAAACTAAACCTAAACCATGAACATTAAACCCTAAATATTAAATCATGAATCATAATAGGAATATTTACTTTTAAAATCATGAATCCCAATAGGAATATTTACTTTTAATTAGTTATAAGGTATATATTTGTTCCCACAATTGTATACATTTGTTCCCACAAATGTAAACATTACATTTCTTTATAATAATAATCACTTTTTATTACAACAATAATTACTTTTAAATTTTTAATTACAATAATAATTACAACAAATGTAATAATTATAAAAATTTACATTTTTGAAACATATTTTTCATCACATCAATAGTTACTTTTTATTACGAATTACTAGATCAAATATATATACAAAATTATAAGTTCTAACGAGTAAAAATAACATTACTTTTATACATATCAATAATTATTTTTTCTTACAATAAAAATTATTTGATCAAATAACGAAAAGTATAAATTCTCAAGAATAAAAGTAACAGTTGTCGTGAACAAATGTAATAATTTAGAAACATTATTTTTCATTGTAATAATAATTACCTTTTATTATGATAATAATTACTTGACCAAATTGTTAAAAAAAAAAGTTTTATGAGTGGTAATAACATCACTTTTTTTCATATTGATAATTATTTTTATTTACAAAAATAATTACTTAAGCAAATTACTAAAAGTAAATGTTCCCATGAATAAAAATAAAAATTAATATGAAAAAATGTAATATTATCAAAACATTACTCTTCATCGTATCAATAATTACTTTATATTCAAACAATATTTACTCGACTAAATAACTAAATAACAAAAGGCTCTCTAAACGACAGTTTGTATAGCATTCATGTTCATCTTCAAGAATCAAGAACAATCATCAAGAGTCAATCATTAATAAGTACTCCCTCCGTCCCAATAAAAGTGGCCACTTTTATTTGGGCACGGAGATTAAGAAACTTATTGTTATGAGTTAATTGAGTGTGGTCCACCAAGTTTAATTTGATAATTACTTTCCTCCATCTGACTTCTTCTCCTTCTCACTGCACCGTCAGATGACAGCGCCGGCGGCGCCGGCGACGGCGGTCGCCCCTCGCCCCTCGCCGTCTTCCCCAAACCAGAACAAAAAAACGAAAAGAAAAAGGAACCTGTATAATCAAAAATATGATCCAAATGACCAAATTCACGAGCACCACCACCACCCTTAGATTCAGGAGCACCGGCCACCGCTCCTTCACCTTCACAGGCGAGCGTCGGCTCCCATCAAAAGCCGTAGCCTTGAAATCAGCGCACAGGCAAGCTTCGGCGCCCCATCAAAAGCCCTAGCCCCCAAATCGGCCGCGGCGGCAAAGAGCGAACCTGCGCCGGCCTCGCGGCCCTCCGATTCGAGGAAAACCCAGAATGTATCGTGTTCTCCAAAGCCATCTCCAAAGTAGAGGCGGTGTGTTTAGATCGAGGGTTTGTGAGAGAAGGGCGGCGCCGTGGCTGGAGAAACGAGCGACGGTGACATCAACGATCTACGGCTCGCCGCCATCAACCACGCCACCTCAGATCTAGGCGGCGGCGGCCACGGGGTGGCGAGAGGGAGAAAGTAGAGGCGAGGGACAGGGAGTTCAGGGGTGGGGCGAGAGGGAGAGAGCAGAGGCCAGGGTGAGGGAGGTCGGGGGCGGCGACCGACGCCAGCGTTGGTGTCGTCTGCTTCTCGCCGGAGAAGAAGGTGGGGAGAGGGGAGGGGAGGTCCGCCGCGGTGAGGTAGAGAGAGACGTGAGAGACGAAAGGATTAAGACTTAACTTAATAGTGCTGATAGGTTAAATTAAAGAATGATTAAGACTTAAGTTAATGGGCTTAATTAAGCCAAATAATACCTTATTTGGAAAGTGGCCACTTTTAATGGGACACCCAAAAAGGAAATGTGGCCACTTTTATTGGGACGGAGGGAGTATAAAATATACATTTGTTAGCACTTATCACAAATATATACTTATGTTAATATAAGTATTTCCGGTCATTCTATATCTTGTAATTACCTGAACACTGAATACTAAACCCTAAATAGTGAATACTAAACCCTACACCTTGAATACTAAACCTTAAATAATGAATACTAAACCCTAATGGAAATATTTACTTTTATGTAGTCTAACATATAGTACATTTCTTTGTACAAATGTATACTTATGTTTCTATAAGTATTTCTTGTCATTTTATATTTTGTAATTACCTGAATACTGAATACTAAACCATAAACCTTGAATACTAAACCCTAAATAATGAATACTAGACCCTAATCCTTGAATGCTAAACCTTAATGGAAATATTTACTTTTATGTAGTCTAACATATACATTTCTTTGTACAAATGTATACTTATGTTAATATAAGTATTTTCTGTCATTCTATATTTTGTAATTATCTGAACACTGAATATTAAACCCTAAATAGTGAATACTAAACCCTAAACCTTGAATACTAAACCGTATATAATGAATACTAAACCCTAACCCTTGAATGCTAAACCCTAACGGAAATATTTACTTTTATTTAGGCTAGTATATACATTTCTCTGTACAAATGTATACTTATGTTTCTATAAGTATTTCCTGTCATTCTATATTTTGTAATTACCTAAACACTGAATACTAAACCCTAAATAGTGAATACTAAACCCTAAATAAATACAAAATATACATTTATTGGCACAAACATATAGTTATGTTAATATAAATATTTATCTTCGTTTAATATAAAGTACTCCCTCCGTCGTCCTTGAAATAAGTTTCTCTTTTTTCTTTTTGGAATATTCCCCAAATAAGTTCTTTTTTTCTTTTCATTTTTGGACAATTACCTCACCACTATTAATACTTTATTTATTCTTATTGTTCACTTTTTCATCACTCTCAATACTAATTATAACATATTTTTCTCCACTATCAATATACTTTATAATTTTTTCTTAAAACCTGTGCCGTTCCCAAAGAGGAACTTATTTGATGGACGGAGGGAGTATTATATTTTCTTGCTGAAATAGAAAACATCAAATTAAATTATGCAGAAACCTCAATTTTCATATTCAGATTTCAGATCAAGTGAAAATCCCCAAATTAACTCAAAAAAGTGAAAGAAAAAAAATAAAAAATAAAAAAATCAGATGGCGAAAGTTCAAGCATTCTTTCCTAAGAGCTCAATCCGGCAGCTCAATTGATTTCCTAAATCCAACTCTATGGCTAGCTAGTTCGCGGACAGATGAATTCTTAATGAACGTTGCAGATTTCCTCTTCCAAAATGGAGCCGCCGATCTGCAGCAAGGAGCCCTCCCCATCGTCGGAGCGAGGCAGCTGCCGGCGAGATCTAGGGCCCGGTCGTGGACCTCTGCCGCGGCGTAATTGATGTTTTCAAAGACACACACAGCAACGGCGGCATCAGGCGGAGCGACGCCCGCGTAGAGGCGAACGGCGGCGGCACGTGCCGGACCTTCGTCGGTCTTAGGCGGCGACGGAGGATATGGGAGATATAGAGAGAGATGAGCCCTGCGTGTGTGTGTCTGCTGTCGGCGGTGAGATTGAGAAAGAGAGAGTGACCGATACTTGAGAGAGAGAAAAAAGGAGGAAGATTAGAGTTTAAGGGTGATGGAGTGCGGGTCTGGGCGAACGGGTCGGAGCGCGGGTCGGGTGAACCCACCTCATACGATGAGGTTAACCTCACGCAAGTTTTTGCGTTACAAATTTCAATTTGATCTCGCTAAGTGGATAATTGCACCCAACCTAATAATTTGGTTTGGTATATTATTATACCCAAAAAAATTCAATTATTTTCGACAAGATTATATGTTTATATTTCTTTAACATTTAGATATATTTTTATTTGTTATCTCATATCTCATAGGTTGGATCCTACGTCTTCTATCATTCCTCCTCCTTTCCAGGCCTATTCCAAAGAGATTTATTTAGTACTTTTAATTTGATAGTGAATAGTTGAATTAATTGTTTGTGTTAAAAAATTCTTATTTGGACATATCATTACTTTTAAGAGTTAATTATGTGTAAATATACAAATTATACTCAAATTCTAACTTTTACCTAAATAAACAAACAAAAAAAGAAAAGGAAAAAAATGAAAAGATAAGCAAAAAAGTTGGAAAGGTGAGCCAAAAAAATTAAAAAAAATAAATGTGACTTTAATTTTAATTTGAGTCAAATTTCAAAAAATGACAAGTATATGTATTAATTGACCAATAATTCATATATATAAAAAAGTCACGCAAGAAAATTCTATCAACATTGGGTTAAATGTGGCTGGAATTAATTCAGATCAAATTCCATAAAATTCAAAGTATATGTATTGATTGACCAAAAATATAGTACTCCCTTCCTTCCCAAATAACTTTCTAAGTAGGAGGGGTATGAGTTTTAAGACGAAAAGATGAAAAAATAAAAAGTAATAATACTAAATTGAGTATTGAAAGTGGTAAATATGTGAAAGTAAGATTCAATGAAGAATTAATTGTAGTGAGGTAGTATTCAAAAATAGAAAGAAAAAAAAAAAGCTTTTTTTAGAACGGATCGAAAAGAAAAGTTAAAAAGTAATTTGGGATGAATGAAGTTAGAAAATGAAGTTTATGTATTTACATACAATTAACTTATTTTTAATTTTTTTTTTAGAAAAAACCTCTACTTTTGGTCATGATTTGTTATCATTCGTTGTTTTAATCCATTTTTGATATACCAATTATCGTGGTCACGATATTGGTTAAGTAGCCAAGTGTAGAGCGAACCAGGGGCTTAGTCCACTGGCCACCGGGTCCTCACTTAAGTGAAGTGACCCGGGTTCGATCCCTCTTGGGAGCGAATTGGAGATTGGAGATATAAGGTGGATTTGGTGAATGGAGAGATAAGGTGATTCTTGAAGTGGATGGGGAACTAATTACTAACATCTAACATGACTTTGCCCGAAAAAAAAAAAAAAAAAAAAAAAAAAAAAGCCAAGTGTAGAGCGAACAACTAATGAAAGCAGGTAAGAAGTGGTCATTCACTCATTCGGAATGGTCGAACAATTATCGTGAGTCATTCCATATTAGTGTTTTCGTATCCCAAAGCTTTCGGTAGCATGGTCGAAATATGTCATTTCTAACGCTAATTCTATTCCAATTATTTGCACCAAACTCTAACTCAAAAAAAATATTATGTAAATATTCTCTATACACTTATTTTTTGTAATTCTCCAATCATGCCTATATATTTCTTTCAAATTATACATTCACTCCAAAAAATTTAATTTATAATTTTATATAAAAATAAATACTATATTGAAATTAGTTTATGGAGTATTAAATAAGCAAAAAAATACAAAACTTTAAAATAAAATTCATTAAAAATTACATAACTTGAAAAATAAAATACAACAAACAAACCAACATACACATAAAATTCAAGACTCGATATTAGCATATTCTCCCACAAATGTTCAATTTATATTTATATTGTTTCAAATATTCTTTTTATTATACTTTTTTAATATGTCATATAATTAAAAATTGATCTATTTTTTTTTCAAATTAAAACTCTAAATAAATAAAATTAAATACCTGAATCAACAAAACAAAAACAAAAAAAAATTGTTTTGAAAACCATGATCAGCATATACAAATAGAAAATGAGATACTTCCTCCGTCCCGATTCAATAGGCCACAAGCCTTAGACAGATATGTTAAGAAATGAATAATTTATAATAAAATAGGAGATAAGAAGTAACTTTTGTTGAGGATATATGTGTCCATAAAGTAGGAGAGAGAAAAAAAAGAAGAAAAAAAGATAAGTATGTGTGAGGTACAATGACATTTGGTGTAAATAATGAATTATATGAAAATATTTATTATATGTATTAACTTTCCATTTTAATTAGTGGCCTATTGAATTGGGATGTCCGAATAAGGAAACATGGCCTATTGAATTGGACGGAAGGAGTATAATTATTAAAAAAAAAAAACTAAACTATGAGATATAATATGATATATAGGGAGCCCAATTTCTAAAGAGCCCAAGTCCAATAAATTAATAATTCTAATATAAACAAGAGAGCCCTAATCTTCTTCTTCAAGTGCCATTTCTCAACTGCTCTTCGGCTCGAAAAAAAAGAAGTTGTATGGGCGTGTTCTTCTTCTTCTTTATCTTCCTTCTCCAACAATTGATGGCTTCTCAATATTTATGAAGAACAAGGTGTAAACACAAATTTTTTGTATTTCAATTTGATAAACAAAACGCGTTACAAAGATAATTTGATAGATTTGAAGATAGAGTTTATGCGGGTTGCAATCTCTAGTTAATCCTCTGATTCTTCTCTTCCATTTGATTCTTGAACAAGCTCGAAGGTTATTGAAATACTTGATTTGATGACGCCAATCCAAGGACTCAAGTCATGATTTTGGATTGAACGTTGAACTTGATTTGATTTGGAGAAGAACGTCCTTAGAATTTTGTAAGAACGCCTTGAAGCTTTCGATCTTGGAGATTTGAAGATCTTGATCACTTGAAGATTTTGAAGATTTGATCACTTGAAGATTTTGAAGGATACTTGAAGATTTGAATGGTCAAATACTTGAAGATTCGAAGGATACTTGAAGATTTGAATACTCAAACGATTGAAGATTTGAAGGAGACTTGAACGTTAGATAGAATTCTTCAAGATACTTGAATACTTGGAAGAATACTTGAACTCTCCAATTCTCCGCCTCTTCTACTTGTGATACTAGAGAGAATTCTTTGTGCTCTTCGATCTTCCACTCCTTCACCTTGTCATTTATGAGCTCCCAACACCTCTATTTATAGATTTTAGAGATGGGCTTCGTGGGCTTTGGGCCTTTATGCATGGGCCTTAGGGCCTTAAGTGGCCAATAAGCCCATTAATTCATTTATATTAAATATTAATTATATATCTATTTAATTTAGGAATAAAATCCCATTTAATAAAATACAAAATATAATTGAATATTTAATTCATGAATTTACACGTGGCACGATTTAATTCGACGACAATTTAATTGTCTACACAAGGGTAAGTATGCAATTTGTAAAAACTGAAAAAGGTGTTTGGTGTGATGAATAGTGCAAACCCAAATTTGGTGTGGCACTATTCAAAATGTGGCCCCAAGCGCATTTTAGGTTTAAATTTGAAGTACAATTGAAGAGGATTTGATACTGCAAAATGAGATTTGCAGTACCGTTGGAGATGCTCTTAGGGGATAGAGTAATAAAAGCTTTGAAAATTAATCAAGAGGTCATTAGCTGTGAGACTACATATAAATTTTGAGGAAACACCTTATTTAATCAAAATCATATAATAATAGAAAGTTATACACTCTATTTTAGTAATAGTTCTTTTGAATTATTTTGTGCTTATAAATTACACACTTATACGAATTATACTTCTATTAGTGCATGAACTACGATGCGCTTATAAGTTACACACTTACATGATTCACACGAATTTTATATGTAACAATAATTAGTAATTTTTTGTTACGCACAAAATTTCTGTAAATTGTGTAAGTGTGTAAGGACATAATAATGCATATTATGTTAATAAATCATGCATGGTTCAGTTTTATAATATATATTATTGTGTTGTTCAATATATATGGTTCATTGATACAATATACATGGTATTTTCTACCCCCTACCTCCATTCTCCCACCCACACCCCTAGGGATGGCAGTGGATCCTGGACCCGGTCCAGATCCGTGGATCCAGATCCGATTTGACGGATCTGGATCTCAATTTTTTGGATCCGCGGATCTGGATCTCATTTTCTAAAACGGATCTGGATCTGGATCTTGACATTTGAGATCCGGATCCGACCCAGATCCGACCCGTGGATCCGATTTAATTAAAAATATATTATTTATTTTTTATATTTATTTTTTTAATAATATTAGATATATTAAAAAATAAAAATAAATAAAATTAACTTTGAAAACCTAATTTCTAATTCATCTTTTTTCTCCCTCTCGGTCTTCTCACTCCCCGCGCCGCACCTCCATCTCTGCCATCCCTAGACTCACTCCCATCTCCCATCTCCCTCAGTCGGCGTGCCTCACCTCCATCGCCGGTCGTCTTCTCCGATTCGCTCACCCGCCCGCCGCTGGAGTCACGCTCGCCGCTCGATCCCTGCTTCGCTCGGCTTCTCTGCCTCGCTCCCTGCTTCTCTCCCTCCATCGCCCGCCGCTGGAGTCACGCCGCGCTCGCTCGCCCGCCAACAGCAGCGGCAGTGCAGCACACTCCAGTTCGTGCAACTCCAGCCGCCGTCGTTCTAGTTCGGCTCGCCGCATTCCACCGCCGTCGCCGCCTCTGTCACTCCAGTCCGGCTCGCCGCACTCCACCGCTGCCGTCGTTCAGCCATGAGCTTGTCTACCACAGGATGCTCTGAATCAAAGGTTAGATTTTGATTTTGAGCATGTTTATATTCGAAAATTATACCGAGCGTTGCGTTGGATATACCGATCTGAAAGAATCGTTTCTGCCCCTGATTTTGATGCACTTGGAGTTGATTCTTGTGGGATAGGTTTAACTGGATATCTCTTGTATTGAAATGAGTTGTTGCAATTGTACTATAGCTTTACTGTATGTTGAAATATGCTTACATATTTTCATCTGGATATCTGGATAGCTTTGTATTGAAATGAGTTCAGCTGGATACCGAGTTGTTGCAATTGTATTGAAATGAGTTTAACTGGATAGCTTTACTGTATTTTCATCTTCACGATGAATTGTATTGTACAATATTTTCATCTGGATAGCTGGATAGCTTTGTTGCAATTGCAATTGTATTGTACAATATTTTTCATGATGGATATTAAATGTTGTTGATTTTGTGAATTTAATTTGAAAACACTAGATCCATGGATCTGGACCCGTGGACCCGCGGATCTGACGGATCTGGATCCAAAATTTTCAGATCCGCGGATCTGGATCCGGATCTGGATCTGGTATTGGCCAGACCCGGTCCAGATCCGGTCCGTTGCCATCCCTACACACCCCCCTCGCCCGGTCATTTTTTTTTTTGCATAACTTTGCACACAACAGAACGCTGCATATTGCACAACAGAACAATGCATATTATAAAATTGAATCATGCATCTTGTGTCAGTAAATCCTGTAACATGCATGGTTCAGTTTTATAATATTCATTGTTCTGTTGAAAAAAAATGAATTTTCGATAAAAAAAAAATAATAAAAAAAAGAAACTTGACGGGGGGATGGGATGAGTCAGCAGGAAAAAGTCAGATTTGTCGAAAAATGCAAAAAAAAAAAAATTGTACAATTTAATACATTTTTGCGTGTAGTTATGTATGTTTATGTGAAATATTATGTATGAAAAATACGCTAGTTTCAGAAAATCTTAAATATATATATTAAAAAATTAATTTTTTTTAATATCCAATTTTTGTTTTCGATTTTACCCCTGCACGGATTTTGCTTGGAAAGGCCTCTATCACGTGTCACAATGTTGATGCGCCACATGGAAAAAATGTGTAGTCCAGACTTGGATGTATATACTACCTAAAAGAACGAGATCTATAATATGATCCCTTCCAAATATATATATATATATATATATATATATATATATATATATATATATGGGGCCGCTCCAATGAGACCCCCTAATTTTAATGAGATCTAGGGCACGATCTGGTTCGTTTATTTTATCAATCCTATGGCTGATATTGTATCTGGAGGATGATTTTTTTCGCAGGGTTCGAATCCTAGAGGGAGCAGAATATTTTAAATTTTGTTATTCATCAGTATATACTGCATTGTTCATCAGTATATACGGCCTTGTTTATTAGTATATATGTCTTATTCATTACGAATTTTTTAAATTTTATTTTTCATCAATATATGCATCTTGTTCATTATATATACGTTTTGTTCATTAGTATTATATGCCTTATTCATTGTACTCATGTTACACAAAAATAGGGGGTCTCACTGGAGCGCGCCCCTATATATATATATATATATATATATATATATATATATATATATATATATATATATATATATATAGGGGGGGGGCCGCTCCAATGAGACCCCCTAATTTTAGTGAGATCTAGGACACGATCTGGTGCGTTTATTTTGTCAATCTTATGGCTGATATTGTATCTAGAGGGTGATTTTTTTTCGCAGGGTTCGAATCCTGGAGGGAGCTGAATATTTTAAATTTTGTTATTCATCAGTATATACGGCCCTGTTCATCAGTATATATGTCTTATTCATTACGAATTTTTTAAAATTTATTTTTCATCAGTATATACATCTTGTTCATTAGATATACGTTTTATTCATTAGTATTATATGTCTTATTCATTGTACTCATGTTACACGAAAAATAGGGGGTCTCACTGGAGCGCGCCCCTATATATATATATATATATATATATATATATATTGGGAGAGGTTCAAGAAAGAACCATAAATAAAAGAAGACCGGAGAACCATTTTCAGCCATTCGATCAACAAGATCTACGGTGGATGCATCATCATGTTGGATGAATACAGATCCTGGGTTCGAATCCTGAAGGGAGCATTTTTTTTAATTTTTTTAGTGCATTAATTTTAACAGCGAATGCATTAATTTTTACAGTGGATGCATTAGATTTGATGGTTCTCCCGTTCTCACAAATAATGTAGTTCTCTCTAGAACCACACCATATATATATATATATATATATATATATATATATATATATATATATATATATATATATATGGGAATGAGATTTGTAAGAGTTGATTTAATTTATTATATGGTTGATATTTATTCGGAAGAGAATTTTTTTTACCTAGATTCGAATCCTGCAGGGAACGAAAATTTTACTAATTTTTTTAATATCGTTATTCAGCAATATATACTACCTTATTCAACACTATATATACCGTCTCACAATCTCGCGAAAAAAAAAAAATCTCAGTAATTAAAACCTATCCCTATATATATATACATAAAAATATAAGAGCATCTGGATTGGTAATTTTATGGGAATCAAATTAATAAGGTGCAAAACTGCATATTTATATATGTTTCCGCAGATTTGCACAAACAATGAAAAGCAAATATTGCAACAACGTGGTAACCAAAGTAGCTAACGCATCTTCCTAGTGTTACAACTATTAATCCATCTACTTTCGGTCCATCTCTTGCTCCAATATTACTTGACTTCACGTCTCATAAAAAAACCATGAAAACGAAAACAGAGCGGTCTATAATTGGATAGAAATACATATATGCAAGTGGAGTTGCATATGGTGTTATTGAGTGTATCTTGAATAGCATGAATGAGCAAGTAACATAAATGAAGTTGGATCAGACAGTGTAGTGTGGGTTGACATCAATGTCTAACCCCCTTAACTTTGCAAACGACTCCACCTTCCCTTTGAGTGTGTGCAGCTCCCTCAACCTCGCAACTTCTGCGCGTCTCTTGGCTTCCTCCGCCATGATGCTCATCTCCCTCGACGCGTTCTTCTCGCTGAACATTTTCGTCTCCGCCGATTGCAGCCCGTGGATGGTTCTCTGTTCCGCCGCCCATGCTGCTTCTCGAGCTTCCTTTCCGAAATCCTTTTGGGAGTTGAACGCAGTCTGATAATTCAAACCAAATTAATTAGGGTTAATTATGTATAGTATTATAGTAGTATTATATATTGACAAACCCCACCCTTTGGTTAAGCAGGAGATTCCAAGCTCTGCCAGAGAGAGCATATCGGACTCCAAATTTGATAGGATCAAGCAGCATGTACGACAGAATATTATACAACCAGATCACACCAGTCCATCCCCACCCGATTTTCTTCACCCCAAACATGTCAGATGTCACCTCCGCAGATAACAAGGTTGCAACCTGTAATTTACCGCATCATAACTTATGTGAAATTAATTATGTTCAAGTTGGGGACATAAATGAAGAAAAATGTGCTGACCAGTTGTGCAACGATGAAGGCGGCGACGAGGAGCAGACCGGGTCGCTCGGTGTAGGACCATCCTCTGGAGCGAGTGACGAAAATCAAGGCTTGGCTGATGGTGCTCACTTGAAGGTACACAGCAGATGATAACTTGCCTTTCAATTCTTTGGAGCTCTCATCTATTAGCTCGCCAACGTGCTGGCTGAAATCTTCTACATGGAAATGTTTCTGATCAAGAATATATAGCACACAGTTAGATCAATCATGCATGTCTGGATTAGTGCTGATCTTTTTTATTAAAGTTGCATTCTCTTTAATTGTAAATTTATCTATACCAATAGAAAAAGAGCCTTAAGCACAACTTGTAAATTGCCTATTTTATCCCTATTACTCCCTCCGTCCACCAAAAAAACTCTCATTTGGGGTTCGGCACGGAGACTAAGAAAGCTGAAAAATGTGGTGTAAAGGTGGTGTAAAAGACTAAAATGGTAGAGTAAAGTGGGGCCAATAGGTAAAAGTGTACTAATTTTAAAAGCAAGGGAGGGTATAATTGTCCAAAAAGTAGAGTATGAGTTTTTTTGGTAGACAAATATTTAAGGGCAAGTAGGAGTTTTTTTGGTGGACGGAGGGAGTATATATTTTATTTTAAAATTATTTTACACATTACATATTTATAAGAATATATTAATTCAAGATATTACACTAAATCTATGTAATATATTTCTATAGCTATTGATAAGGCTTATAAATAAATATATCCATTCAATAAATTATCTAATAAAAGTAATGAATTAATAATTTTTTTAAAACAATAAATTATCAAATAAAATAACATTAATTACACGTACAACGTATGTTCTTTCTGCTAGTCATAAAAAAAAAGGAAAAGAAAGTATTGATTTTTTATTTTTTTTATCTCATATACTCTAGATTCGTAGAAAAGTTTATTCCATATTTTATACTTATGATAATATTATCATAAATTGAAATAAAAAGAAGAGAAGAGTGATTGCAATGGAAAAAAAATTCTATCATATTTGAGGAAAATTATCACCTACGAAATATGTGAAAAGAGTGGAAAAAGAGTGAACATATATATTTTCTACATTTTTCGATCAAAAAGAATGCACCCTAAAAAAACAATGCAAGTGTGGTATTTACCGCGAAAAAGGTTGTTTCATAGGCTAAATAGAAGAATATAACGGTCATTAGAGCAAGGTAAGCTCCTAGAACGATCCCAGTCGCGAAAATTTCACTCAGCTTCCAACAATCGGGCAATGGAGACGGCCTCACTCTGTCTTTTGATATTGTCATAATAGTACCTACAAGTAATCAAAAGTGACAGTTTTTGTAAATAAAAGTCATAATTATTCTAAATAAAACTAGTAATAGTTATAAATAAAAGTGACAATTTTTATGAATACACCCGCATCGTGAATGTGCCTCAAAAAGAAAAAAAATTAGTATTAGAGATGTGCAGAGCATATGTTGCAATGTGGATACATTCTTACCATCATTAAGAATTGCAATGACAAGAACCATAAACGGAGGGAAATCGAACTTCCAAAATGCTGTGAGCAACATGAATCCCATCTGTGTCACAAATTAAAGGACACCATTACTAATATTTATAATATACATTCACATTGTTGAAGAGGAGCGTTTGTAAGCTTACCACTATGCGTATAGTAATGGACACAGCATATATCTGCAAAAATAAAAAATAAAAATAGAAATCACAAACTCATGATATGCTTGCAACTATTGAGTATTAAATTAAGTTTGATGTTAACTGTGTAGTTCTTCATCCTCTGGAAGATGGCGCGGCTCGTTAAGACGGCGCTGATGATGACACTCAGCCCCGGCTCAGTGAGTACTATGTCGGATGCACTGCGAGCAGCATCCGTCGAATCCGCAACTGCGATGCCTATGTCTGCGATCTTCAGCGCCGGCGCGTCGTTCACTCCGTCCCCTGTCATCCCGCAGATGTGCTTCCTCGTCTGCAAGATCTTTACAATCTCGTACTTGTGCTCTGCAACCACGAACGGATCATTTAAAATGATTTGTTGAATAAGCAAAAAAGAAAAAGAAAAATGATGATGATGATACCTGGGAAGACGCCGGCGAATCCATCGGCTTTCTCGATGAGTTCCTCCACCGGCAGAGCCGCAGCCGAGGAGTCTTTGTGGTCACCGAGTAATGATGATGAAGGATACATGTTGGTGCCCATTCCAAGTCGCCGTCCAGTCTCCTTAGCAATTGCTAGTTGATCACCTGAACCATTTTCCCCATCAACATTTGTAATAATTCATAATCACAATTAATTCACAATCACGATAGTAACAAAATAGATATTTGAATGTATGAAGGTGGAGATGAAAATGTGGAGTTGATGAGTAATGAAGAAACCTGTAATCATTTTCACACTAACTCCAAGATCAAGAGCTTTCCTGATAGTCTCTGCGCTGTCATGACGGGGCGGATCAAAGAGAGGGAGAAGGCCAAGAAATTCCCAGGGCCCACCGGGGCTTTCTTTGCTTCCTTCCGGGACTTCCTGAAACCAGTATAAACTTGTTATTTCAAGGATAAGATGCTCAAAATTAATCAACCAATCATAGTAAATGTGATGAATCATTAAAAGCAAACAAGCTCAACTCGTTGGGAATGAATCAATATCACAATTGCAATTCAGGTTACCTGACGAGCAACAGCAAGTGATCTGAGGCCTCTCTCAGCAAACTTATCAATGATAGAATGCACTCTCTTTGCAATGTCTGATTTGTTATATGCCAGGTTAAGAATCTTCAACAAAATTTGGAAATCATGAGTCTTCTTTTAGCTTAGTAATGTAAATTAAATGTTGGGATTAGGCAGTTGGGAGGTACCTGCTCTGGAGCACCTTTGCTGACTCTATGCATTTTTCCATGAGTGTCTAAGTAGGTGAGTGCAGTCCTCTTGTCAGTCGGGTTGAAAGGGAGGAAGTGAACTTCTGTTA
This sequence comes from Salvia miltiorrhiza, assembly GCF_028751815.1. NCBI lineage: Eukaryota > Viridiplantae > Streptophyta > Magnoliopsida > Lamiales > Lamiaceae > Salvia > Salvia miltiorrhiza. The sequence goes on from NC_080387.1 coordinate 40,348,962, forward strand.
TCCCGGCACGTGCCTTCCCACCAACATACATCAAGTAAAGCCTAATTACTTCATTCCTTATTTAATTTCTCACCATAGATAAATTTGCAACTAATAATAGTATACATATGAAGTAGTTACCTCTTTAGGATCATCTAACATGGAAACAATGGCGCAGTCAATAGCGTCTTGATTCTCCAACCTTGAAGCTCTTGCAGCCATTAACACAACCATATCCTTGTCAACATCTTTTGCGAAGACCTCAACGATGTTCTTGTCGACCGTAAGCTTGTTGAGAGTTAGAGTGCCGGTTTTATCACTGCACAGAACATCCATCCCGGCCATTTCCTCGATGGCGGTCATCCTCTTCGTGATGGCGCCCTGTTGGGAGAGGCGGTGGGACCCGATCGCCATGGTCACCGACAGCACCGTGGGCATGGCGATGGGGATCCCACCGATCAACAGCACGAGAAGGTTCTCTATGGCGTCGCGGAATTTCCTTTTCTGGCATGCGAGCACGATGACCTCGATCACCATGCCGGTGGCGATGGAGCAGATGCAGAAGTTTCCGATGGATGTCAGGACCTGCTGAAAATGGCCAACATGTGTGGTGTTTTCAACGAGATGAGCTGCCTTTCCGAAGAAAGTATGAACTCCGGTGGCGATCACGACTGCTTCGATCTCGCCTTGCTTGCACGTGGACCCGGAGTAGACGCCGTCTCCGGGATGCTTGGTCACCGGAAGCGACTCGCCGGTTAAAGCCGACTGGTCAATCTTCAAGGGATCTCCTTGCAGTAATCTGGCGTCGGCGGGAATTATATCTCCAAGTTTGATGCTAATAATATCTCCCGGAACTAAAACTGCTGCATCTTCCTCCTTCCATTTCGAGTCGCGTAAAACCTGATCATATCGTAAATTAATTCACCTTATTTTGTCTATAATTCACAACTATGAAACTTGTTAGTTGAATTCATGACTATAAGAAGAAGTAACTAAACCTTGGCTTTGGGGGCGAGGCGAGCCATGAGAGCTGCAGCTGCATTCCCAGCATTGTTCTCCTCTATAAAACTTATAGTTGAATTGACTATAAGAAGAGCCATAATGCCAATGAAATCGCTATAATCAACACTGTTTTTCTGCAATCCAAACAATTTCCATTAGGCATACACATTTCATTTAATTTACATATAACTATATATATGCTACTGCAAAATACTTAATTACCTTTCCATGAGGAATAGCAATGGCCATAATAGCTGCTGCCTCCATAACCCACGAAAGAGGATTCCACATGAATCCTAAAAACTTGAGTATTTTACTCTCCTTCATAACATTAATTCCAAAAAAAATTAAAATTAGTTGAGGAAAAATATTGAATAATATACAACATCAAATAACATGGCGCAACACCTTTTTCTCTTCAAGTTTATTGTGACCGAACACTTCCAGCCGTCTATCCACCTCATCGGAGCTCAGACCGGCTTCTGTGCATTTCAGGTTATCAAGAACTTCTTCGATAGGGATATTCTCCTATAATATAAGACATCACACACAACTTTTAATAATAATATCATTCTTACAGATTACACTCTTCCACAAAATTAAAATTACTCTATTTTTTTGGGAATGTCATGACAAAATATAATCCGTTTTCTTAATTTGAATTGTATTAAATTTTATTTTATTAAAATAACCCTATTTAATGTTTGTGAAAAAAATAATATGTGAAGCAATAAATAAAGACAAAGTAGAACAGTTGCATATAAATTATAATTGTATTTTCTTAATTCATGTGAAAGATGAAAGGATACTACTTTGATGGGGATGGAGGGAGTATTAATTACCAGATCAATAGTTTCATTGTTAATGGCCTCTAGAGCTGCAGTGGTTTTGTCCATCTCCATTGCAGCAAGCTGGAGAAGGTGGTTGTCTTCTGCAATACCCCAAAATATACGATATTTTTACATAATCAATAAGAAGAAACATCAATCCATTCTTATGTTTGCCCACAACTTTGATCAGGTAACTAAACAAAGTTCAAATTCGAGCCCAAAATCTATATATCTGCTGCACCAAAACTTCAAATATATATTTCTCACCCTTAATTTCTTTTATCTCCATATATACAACTACAATAACCTTTAAGAGTGCGTTCTCTTTAATTAGTTCAAAATTTATTATATGAAAAGTTCGGAAAACTTGATAACATTTTCGTGGTCGTCACATTTTTATCTCATGTTCTCTAAGATGGAAAAATATGGAAACTATTATCACATCAATATCATATGGAAAAAAATTCATGTTGCCCGCAAAAACTAATCTGCCCTTCAAAATATATGAAAAAAGTGGGAAAATTGTGAAAATATATGCGTTCCTCCATTTTCCATCAAAGATAAAGCACCCTAAAATTCTTGACAATAAAATGTGCATACCTATAAACTCAAGAGAGAAATCTTCTTCTTGAAGAAGAGAAGGTGCAGCACAAGTAATTGTAGAGAAACGAGAGAATATATATATATATGTAGAAGGGGATATGGTGTTGGTTGGAAAAGATTTTGTGCATGCAAAGACAGAAGAGTGCGGTTGGCAGCAAACAGTAAGAGCCAAAGGAGGAGTGGACGAGGAGAGGGAGCGGCGCTGCCCTCTGTAACCTCCGCCAACAAAGTTAGCATGCATCCATCTTTCTTGATAATATATACATATATCTATCTGTAAATTTCTATTTTCATTTTTTCTAGGTTAATTAATTTGAGTCCTCAATTTTCAGCGTTATTTAAAAAATGTCTCAAACTCACCTTTTCACTTCAAAAATCCTCAATTTTATAAAAAATTTGGTTTATCTCCGGTCTTATAGAATTTGGAAATGGAATAATAAATTGCCTAACCATAATCTGCATTATTATTCAATTGCATAAAAATCCTTAAATTTACTTAAGAATCTGATGGGGTGACTCATCTTTCTATCGTCAAATTCTAAAAGGCAGCGAATAGATCAAAATTTTACAAGGTTGGAGATTTTTAAAATGACAATGTAAGAGTTGGGGACACTTTCTAGAAAGGATGATGTTAAACAGCCACATTATGGCCACCCATAAATTATTTAAATTGAAAAAATATTAATTTTTGTAACTTATTCTATACATTGTAACTTTTTTATTTTTATTAAAAAGATATATATAAATAAAAATGAGTTTGAGACATTTTTTATTTTAAAAAAATCCTCAATTAAATAAATCAAAAAATTCGGAATACAATGTGACTGCATAGATTTTATTGTTCAAGTACATAAAGTTCGGAATACAAATTAATTACTAGTATTAACTTTTTATAAAATTATTTAATCGAGAAAGCAAATTAAAAGGCTGTGGTGAGTGGAAGTAAAACAAATGAAGAAGAATCGTACGAAGTAGTGATATTGTCATGCATTTTATGTATACAATGTTGCAGTTTTGATATTTCAGCTCAAATATTCTTTTATTTTATTTTCTAGAAAATACGACAACAACTACCGGCTCGTGTGGAATATACTCATCCGTACGACGACACTCAAGATTGAAAGTTCTCATCTAACTTAGTACTTGAAATTTCATCAAAATTCTCATCTATCCAAGCTATGCATCGTTACATATTTTACAAATTTTGAAAGATACTATAAATTGCCAGTTATTCTTATGAAGGATGTGCGTAAAACATGATCCATATATATTTATAGTTCCAAGGTTTTGAGGACAATAATTTATAGTACTACTATTCTGGAAATTCGGATAAAAAAAATAGGACACTAAGGAGGTGATTGGTATGATGGAATGGAATGAGGGTGGAATGGAATGGAGGTAGGAATGGAATGAAGGGAGGAAAGGAATGACAAACCTTGGTGATTCCTTTGCTTGGTATGCACAAGGAATACAAAAGGAATGGAATTGTAATTCCTTGTTTGATTCCATTCCTATGATTGGTATCTAAAAATAAATTTTAGGAATGGAATGGAATTATTTTGTTTTGCTAAATTAGCATTTACATCATAATTTATCAAATTGGCATTATTTTGCATCTCTCTTCCACCTCTATTTTGTGTTATATTTGTAGGGACAATCCAAAATATGCACTGGGGTAAAATCGAAAAGAAAAAAAAAAAAGAATATTAATCAATTTTTTTAAAAAAAACTGACTTATTTTCCATGCATATTACTACTACACAGAAACATGCACCCGAAAAAAAAAAAAAAATTTCTTGCCCCCCACAACCCCACCCCCCACCCTACCCCCTATCTTTTTTTTTTTTTTTCTCGTCACCCCCACCCACCCCCAACCCCCAAATTTTTGTTTATTTTACTCACCACCCCCACACCTCCCCTCCCCTCCCCTCCCCCCCCCTCAATTTATTTTTTTATTTTCTAAAAAAAATCTCGCCACCCCCACCCACCTCCCACTAACCCCCCTCCCCCACCCCCCCCCCCCCCCCCCGTACCTCCAAATTTTTTTAGGGTAAATTTGGTTTAGAACATTAATAAATTTTCAAATTTTGGTTTTTCCCACAAACTTTCATTCTTGTTTCAAAATACATAATAAATCACTTTTTTTGAAATTTTCCATAGTGTGATTTTTCGGCGAATTTTTTAAATGACGTGGCGTCGAACTTGAATGATGTGGCATATTTAAGGGTTAAGTACCACTTTTCCCCTCAACGTTGACACCCCTGTCACCTTTAACACCCTAACGTCAGGGTTGACGTTGTTTACCTACCTCAACGTTTCAAAACTAAAGCAAAATGCCTCCACGTTTTAAAGGCCGCCCCAAGCGCTGCTCTAATGGGATCAATCACCGTTAAAACGCATGGGGCAATTCGATTGTCATGTCACATAATTTTCATGTAATTACATTGTATTGCCACGTTATTTAAATTTTTTATCGAAATATGTCATCGTGGGAAATTCCAAAAAAAATGATTTATCATGAATTTTGAAACAAGAATGAAAGATTGTGGGAAAAACTAAAATTTAGAAATTTATTATGATTTTATACCAAATTTCCTAAGAATTTGATCTTCTTGAGTTGCAATACCAATGGGGCATGTATCTTTGTCGCATTTCTGCATCATGAAGGATGGGTGGGGTAGGGTGGGGTGGGGGTGGCGAGTAAAATAAATAAATAAAAAATTGGGGGTGGGGGTGGGGGGAGAAAAATTTAAAAAAAAAAAAATAAAATTTTTGGGGGTGGGGTGTGGCGAGAAAAACTAAAAAAAAGGTTAAATATTTTTTTGGGTGGGTTGGGAGGGGTGGCGAGAAAAAAAAAATGAAATGTTGGGGGTGGGGGGGGGGTGGCAGGTGGGGGGGGGAGAAAAAAAAATTGGAGGGGAGGGAGGGGTGGGTGGGGTGTGGTGGTGGCGAGAAAAATAAAAAAATAAAAAAAAAATTGAGGGTGGGGGGTGGGGGGGTGGGGTGGCGAGAAAAATAAAAAATAAATAAAAAAAATATTTTTTTTGGGGGGGGGGGGGGGGGGCGAGAGGGGGCTGGGGTGGGGTTGGGGATGAGGGTGCAAAATATATAAGAGTAATTTTGTCAAAATCTAAATTTAGGTGGAATTAGAAATGGAATGGAATGGGTAATACCATGTTGGAGGGAAGGAATGATGATTCCTATATGTAAAGGAATGGTGATTCCCTTAAGAATGGTGATTCCTAAAATAAAACCATACCAAGCATAGGAATGGAATGGAGGTAGGAATCACCATTCCATTCCCACCTCCATTCCACCATACCAATCACCTCCTAAGTGATGTATACGTAAGACAATTTTCGACACATTTTAAGAATTTCGGGCTTACTTGAATTTAAAATAAGCAGAAAATTAAATTTTCGGGCTTGCAAATTAAAGTAGGACATTAATTAAAATGGTTGAGAATTGTCATACGGATGCATTACTTATTAATTAGTAGTGTCCTACTTTTGCAAGCTCAAAAATTCTTGTCCTAATTATAAATTATTGTCGTAAAAAATCCTCCAACTCCAATTTATGTGTATTAGATTATTCGAACCTTTGACCTATTAATTGAAAGGAAATTATCTTATCACTAATTGAGTTGTGTTTCTTCATCACGTAGCAATCAAAGAAATAGATAATATCTTATTGTGATTTTCTTTTAAATTAGAAACAATATGATTCCTATAAATTTATTATATCAAAATTTGTAAAAATATATACTTTTTTTTATAATGATAAATAGACAATTAGTAAATATATTGTACACTATTGTCCTTAAGCTATATATACTCTCTTCCATTCATTTTATTTGCATTCTTTGATTGTGCACATCTATTAATAAAAAAAAATTATATTCAACCTCATTTTATTTATATAATGATAATTTATTGTTAATGACATTCGTTATTTTGGCGTAAAAAATAAAAAGTACAAGTGCTGAATAGACTTAGCCAAAACACGTTCACTACAAAAAAACCTTATTTTTGTGACGGAATTAGAGACGGATCCCCAACACGGGTCGTCACGTACGACGGATTTTATGACAGAAATATGGGTTCGGTCGGATATGCTTTTGAGACGGAATTTAAGAAGGAATTTCCGTCTCAAAATTCTAAAGACGGATATTTTCCGTCTTAAATTTTAATTTCGAATTAATAATAATAAATTTAAAAGTTAACGACAGATAACTTCTGTCTCAAAATTTATTTTAGAATTAATAATAATAATAATAAAATTAACGACAGATTATTTCCGTCTCAAAGATTAATTTAAAATTTATAATAATTAAATTGAAATCTAACGACAGATTTATTCCGTCTCAAAATTTAATTTCAGCGCCAAATTTCTTTCTCCCTTTTCTCCACTTCTTTTTCCCTAAAATCCTAAATCTCTAAATTAATGGTGAACCCAACCGCCTCCAGCCACTCCACCGCCGTCCATTGCCTTCACCGTTCGCCGTCCTCCGCCTCCACCGGCTATTGCCGCTGAGGAACACCTTCGCAGCTCGCGCCGTCAACCTCTACCTCCGCAACGTCTGCAATCTACAATTCAAGGCCAGGGGATCTACGAGAAGAAGAACCGAAAGCGCCCCTCCGCCGCCGCCGCCGCAGCCTATTCTGTTTCGGCAGAAGTTAGAGGTATGGCTTATTCCGTTCAATTTCTGTTTTGCCGCAGCCTATTCTGTTTCGCTGCAGCCTATTTACAATTTCTGTTGCTTAAAGTTCAAATATGGCTTATTCCGTTCAATTTCTGTTTTCGTGGTCGTCACATTTTTATCTCATGTTCTCTAAGATGGAAAAATATGGAAAATATTATTACATCAATATCATATGGAAAAAAAATCATGTTGCCCGCAAAAACTAATCTGCCCTTCAAAATATATGAAAAAAGTGGGAAAATTGTGAAAATATATGCGTTCCTCCATTTTCCATCAAAGATAAAGCACCCTAAAATTCTTGACAATAAAATGTGCATACCTATAAACTCAAGAGAGAAATCTTCTTCTTGAAGAAGAGAAGGTGCAGCACAAGTAATTGTAGAGAAACGAGAGAATATATATATATGTAGAAGGGGATATGGTGTTGGTTGGAAAAGATTTTGTGCATGCAAAGACAGAAGAGTGCGGTTGGCAGCAAACAGTAAGAGCCAAAGGAGGAGTGGACGAGGAGAGGGAGCGGCGCTGCCCTCTGTAACCTCCGCCAACAAAGTTAGCATGCATCCATCTTTCTTGATAATATATACATATATCTATCTGTAAATTTCTATTTTCATTTTTTCTAGGTTAATTAATTTGAGTCCTCAATTTTCAGCGTTATTTAAAGAATGTCTCAAACTCACCTTTTCACTTCAAAAATCCTCAATTTTATAAAAAATTTGGTTTATCTTATAGAATTTGGAAATGGAATAATAAATTGCCTAACCATAATCTGCATTATTATTCAATTGCATAAAAATCCTTAAATTTACTTAAGAATCTGATGGGGTGACTCATCTTTCTGTCGTCAAATTCTAAAAGGCAGCGAATAGATCAAAATTTTACAAGGTTGAAGATTTTTAAAATGAAAATGTAAGAGTTGGGGACACTTTCTAGAAAGGATGATGATAAACAGCCACATTATGGCCACCCATAAATTATTTAAATTGAAAAAATATTAATTTTTGTAACTTATTCTATACATTGTAACTTTTTTATTTTTATTAAAAAAATATATATAAATAAAAATGAGTTTGAGACATTTTTTATTTTAAAAAAATCCACAATTAAATAAATCAAAAAATTCAATCTAAGTAATTTGTGGTTGACCACAATGTGACTGCATAGATTTTATTGTTCAAGTACATAAAGTGCGGAATACAGTTAAGTCCGCGTATAATATTGCCCAAATGCTGGTACTGATCTCCCTATTTGGCATTATTCTGCTAGTGGTTGTTATACAGTTAAGTCCGCGTATAATATTGCTTAGCTAAAGCTGCGAGAGATGTTGGCACGTTGCGTGTTTGGAATGAACCCCCGTTGTTTGTGGAGGGTCATCTCCATGTTCCATGTACGTGTGATGAATAATATATCTCTTTCTTCCTCAAAAAAAAAAAAAAAAAGTGCGGAATACAAATTAATTACTAGTATTAACTTTTTATAAAATTATTTAATCGAGAAAGCAAATTAAAAGGCTGTGGTGAGTGAAGTAAAACAAATGAAGAAGAATCGTACGAAGTAGTGATACTGTCATGCATTTTATGTATACAATGTTGCAGTTTTGATATTTCAGCTCAAATATTCTTTTATTTTATTTTCTAGAAAATACGACAACAACTACCGGCTCGTGTGGAATATACTCATCCGTACGAAGATTGAAAGTTCTCATCTAACTTAGTACTTGAAATTTCATCAAAATTCCCATCTATCCAAGCTATGCATCGTAACATATTTTACAAATTTTGAAAGATACTATAAATTGCCAGTTATTCTTATGAAGGATGTGCGTAAAACATGATCCATATTTATAGTTCCAAGGTTTTGAGGACAATAATTTATAGTACTACTATTCTGGAAATTCGGATAAAAAAATTTTGAGTTCCAAAAATAGGACACTAAGTGATGTATACGTAAGACAATTTTCGACACATTTTAAGAATTTCGGGATTACTTGAATTTAAAATAGGCAGAAAATTAAATTTTCGGGCTTGCAAATTAAAGTAGGACATTAATTAAAATGGTTGAGAATTGTCATACGGATGCATTACTTATTAATTAGTAGTGTTCTACTTTTGCAAGCTCAAAAATTCTTGTCCTAATTTTAAATTATTGTCGTAAAAAATCCTCCAACTCCAATTTATGTGGATTAGATTGTTCGAACCTTTGACCTATTAATTGAAAGGAAATTATCTTATCACCAATTGAGTTGTGTTTCTTCATCACGTAGCAATCAAAGAAATAGAAAATATCTTATTGTGATTTTCTTTTAAATTAGAAACAATATGATTCCTATAAATTTATTATATCAAAATTTGTAAAAATATATACTTTTTTTTATAATGATAAATAGACAATTAGTAAATATATTGTACACTATTGTCCTTAAGCTATATATACTCTTCCATTCATTTTATTTGCATTCTTTGATTGTGCACATCTATTAATAAAAAAAAATTATATTCAACCTCATTTTATTTATATAATGATAATTTATTGTTAATGACATTCGTTATTTTGGCGTAAAAAATAAAAAGTACAAGTGCTGAATAGACTTAGCCAAAACACGTTGTTGTATGCGAACTAAGATTTCTTAGGATTTAACACAACTTAATGATATAAATAAGAAACAGCTGGTTGGATGCCAAGATATTTATATATAAAAGGAGATTACTGTATACTTGTCGGATTTAATGACTTGTGTTATATTGCCAAAATTACTTTCCTATTTTTAGAAATAAACACAATTCATTGTTATTTTATTAAATATAGGGTAAATATCACTTTAAACCTCAAATTATTTTCGCACTATTAATTATATTTTGAACTGTCAAAAATAATTTTTTAAACCTTGAACTTTCAATTTTGTATCACTTGTACCATTCATCCATTTTTTTTAGCTTCAAAATTTTGACGTGGCTCACCGAATGCCACGATGTATTTAGAATTATTCTTTTTTTTACATATATTATATAAAACGACATGATTATATGCCTTACTAATTAAAATTTTAAAGGATGAAAAGTGGATAAAAGGTACAAGTTGTTATTGAAGGGTGTAGAAATGCGGACAGAATAACGTCGTGAATGTAGGAACCGAGGCAAGAGTTGGACTCTTTCTCCGTAAGACAAAATTGCCCCGCACAGTACACACGGTTCGATGGCAAATGTCCCCAAGATACAACGGTTTTAATGAGTACGAGACCTTGTACTAGGTACTCGAACTTCCAGCGAACTACTAAATGCTCGGGACTTGAGTATGAACTAGAAGGGAGATAATGAGTAAAATTAATTATCTGAATTAATTTTGATGTGTTTAATCTCATTCTGCAGGGATGTATTTATAGGAGAAGGAGGGGTGCTATGAAGAGGTGTCTGCCAGGGGGTGTCTGTTCGAACCAAACAATGGTCCGAACCATCGCATTGATTCGGTTCAAAGGGTTGCGAACCAACCACCCCCACCTTACCAGTTTGATCCAAACGCTGCCACGTTAGCAACCTCATCCACCCAAATTCTCCACGCGGTGCCACCGTTTCATTTATCAAAACTAAAGGCTCCTCAAAACTTCTCGCGACGACGCTCAATGAAAGAGCCAAATTCGCTCCAGAACAGATGTCGTTGTGCCAGAGCAGAGAAGTCCGCAGAGCAGACCAGAGGAGTCGAGACGCCAGAGGAGTCGAGACGCCAAAGGAGTCGAGACGCCAGCGGAGTCGAGGTGCCAGAGGAATCGTTTCGCCAGAGGAGACTTGATTCCTCTGCGCCAGACTCCTTATCTTTCCAATTGGCATTTAATTACTCATTCAAATTAAGCCATTTATTCCAACAATCCCCCACATGAATGATGATTAATGCAAATGCAAAAAAACTAAGTCCCGACGATCCATTAATGCATTAGGATAGGTAGTTGTTAGCTTTGAACCTTCCTTAGTGTAATGCCATCGGATTTACTCGTTGCTCGGTGAACATGATGTCTTGAACCGGTCAACTTTTGTGTAAATCTAGTCAACAACATACACACAATAATAGATCTAATATCTTTCGTTCTCACGTTGTGTCCATTTCGGCCTTGGACCATTTCTTGGATTCACAAGTGTTTATTGACAATTTGAAGCGGCCCCACTTCTTCACTTGTATAGGTGATCTCCTATAAAGAGTATCCTGCCATACTCCACCTAATAAGGCTATAGGAATCATTAAAAGCTTTTTATGGCTTACCCTTTACCACAAGCTGCAGGCTTTGCACTTGAGCAGCTATGAGAATGGATTTTGAAAGTTTCAAGTGCTCAACTTGAACTTCCATAATTTAGTTGTCTCATTGAACCATGTTCTTGGGATCTCCAGTCATCATGGTTGAGTTACCACTATGAAAGTTCTTAATGTGTGGATTTTAATCTCATTCCCTTCACTGCGTTATACAATTGATCACGATTAATACCTTTAGTAAACGGATCCGCAATATTGTCTTTTAACTTTACATAGTCAATGCACATTATTCCTGTAGTGATCAATTGTCTAACGGTATTATGTCTTCGACGAATGTGTCGAGATTTACCGTTATACAAACTATTCTTTGCTCTTCCTATGGCAGCCATGCTATCGCAATGTATCATAACAGGAGGCAAATGTTTTTCCCAACAGGGAATATCTTCTAAGAAGTTTCTTAACCATTCGGCTTCTTCGCCGGCTTTGTCTAAAGCAATAAATTCCGATTACATTGTAGATCGGGCTATACATGTTTGCTTAGAAGATTTTCATGATATTGCTCCTCCACCAATGGTAAATACAAACCCACTTGTTGATTTAGAGTCTTTAGTGTCGGATATCCAATTGACATCACAATTGAAGGAATATTAAATTGAATTAACGTTCCGTTTGCCCGATGATCGTTTCTTGGTTATTATTAATTTACCATACAACGATTAAATCCTAACATGCTCCTATGAATTTAACAGCTGCACGTTGGAGTTCAGAAATACCTGAAGAATTCAGAAGAATTCGTCAATCTGTCGCTGAACAGGTCAGCCAACTTCAACGCTCCGTTTGACCCCTCAAACGACCTCCAATCGTATTTTGTGCAGAAATACGACTTCTTCGTCTTCGAAAGAGCTTTCCGTGGCCGCCTAATTCGTCTGAATCGGAGTTCTGTGGAGGAAGTTATGGCCGTTTTACGGAGACTACCAGAACTTGGTTTCCTGCGAAAAACTGACTCCAGCTCTGATCTTCTCGACTGTATCCCGCTCAGCTTTCACCGTTGGATGGACAACGAGCTGTGAAAGTCCCAAGAGAGAATTATGCCTATCACGTCTGGTGCCACTCTAATCTGCTCTCTCAAAACCCTAATTAATTAGTGTGTATTTCCTGAGAGCTGACAGCTGTATTTAAATAAAATAAATAAGCTGTGGGACGCCAGAATCCTTGTGATAGGCGTGTTCTCTCTTTGCTAGGGCAAGGAGACATTGGGCCAGTCCAGGGACCAAATACAAGGAATAAAGATGGGCCTCAAATAAATTAATTATCTATGGTCAGCCCAGACCATAATTAATTTATAAATATCAGTTCATTCCACTAGAGAACCGATACTGACTTACCCCTTTATTGCCGGTGATGAGTCGGGGGCTTGTATTTAGACTTATTAAATCTCCGTATTTAAAATATCCGACATCCATTAATTAATTAGAGCTCTGACAGCTTAAATTAATTAATCTCTTAATAATTCCTTAAGCAGTACCACTCAAACTTTATTATTACGCCTGAACTTAATCAACCTGCAGGGTTTAGCGTAATGAACCTTATTGAGCTCCTTAAGGGGATGTCATTATCCTATACCGGATACGGGTACTAATACAGATAATCAAATATCATATATTAACCGCTATCACCCAAGATACAGAGTACTCGAGTTAGTATATAACTTTCACCCATAGTAAGTCAAAGTGATATACGAATTAATATATATATCTGAATACTTATTAGTATTAAGATTTATAAGTCACCGAGATCTTGATTCTTCACTTAAGTCAGATAGAAGAATACATCTCAAACTGTGGTCCTATCAATACGTAATGACGTACCAGTATAGACAAGTAGCCAAGACAAACTACTTCCATCTATACTGCAGCCTAAACCAATAACTTGTCCTAGAGTTATTTCGGCTGTGATCATATTATATCTCTTAAGGTTATTCCAATTATATGGTCTTCTGTGATCTACAACACACCATATAATCTACTTATATAGAGATAAAGAACATACATATGCAATCATGAACACAATCAGATAGGAGATTAGATAGTGAACTTAGGAAACATTGTATACAAGCATAAAACGTTCTTGCTTTCAGTATACAAATCCAACAATCTCCCACTTATACTAAAGCAAACTTTTAGTATACAATGCGTCTATTTACCAATCACCTAACACTTCTCCCACTTATACTTAAAGTTTCCTAAGTGGGTGGCATCAATCTGGCATCAATCGCATTCCCATCTTTCAATGACCATTTGCGATAAGCCTTTTGTGAAAGATCAGTAGGTTTCTCCAATATGTGAGAATTTATTCTTTGAGCACAACAACCTCGATTTACGAATAATCGTATAACTTGGTACTTACTCTCCATGTGTTTAACCCCTTGTGGTTCTTGGATTCCTTAGAGTTCGCAACTGCACTTGAGGTATCACGAAGGTGATGCTCCCACGCAAACTAGGAATTACCCTTAGATCCTGGAGGTAGTGGTCAAACCAAAAGGTTTTACCTCCCAAGAAAAAACACATAGCTCGAGGTAATTATTCTTTGTTCCGGTCAGCCTGGAAATCCGAAATCATATAATCCAAAAAGGAACTAAACTGTCTAACTGGTAAACTATCCTTATTCTCTAGTCAGGGACTTGAGAAAATAATTTACCACAATTCAGTGTCCTTAACTAGGACTATACTGATATCTTACAATCATGCTAACTGCATAGCAAATATAAGATCTCGTACATAGCAATCCATACATGAAGCTATCTACTGCGGAAACGTAGAATACTGCCTTCATTTCCTCAACCTTAATAGGCATCTTAAGACATAGTCTTTAGATAAAGGAACGCCATATCTAAAAGTTAGCAATCCTTTCTTGGCGGTATTCATACTACAACGAGTATTCACAGTATCAATGTAAGACACTCGAGATAAGCCCAACATCCTTTTCTAGTGATCCCTTATTACTTTGATCACAAAGATGTATACTGTACCTCTTTAGTCTTTCATATGAGACTGTTCGGATAACCATTACTTTATGTCTTAACAATAGCTCCATATTGTCGCCAATTAGGAGGATATTGTTTACATAAAATGCAAGATAAACCACATCACCGATGACACGAGAGCGATTGACACGAGATGTTTCTCTCCCTCCCTCACGTAACCTCGATGGTTTAAGTGAGCTGCTATGGGTAAAATGATCCGAATGTTCTGAGCATGGCACTGGCGAAAATATCATCATAACCTATACCTTCACACTGGGCATAACCTTTCGCCACCAGTCTAGCTTTAAAAGCTACGACCTTGCTCATTCGGACTTATCATTCTCTTGTATACTCACTTGCAACCTATGGCTTTACGGCATTCTGGTAGCAAGATTTTCTTAGTATACAACCATATTCTTAATGGATTGCTCCATTGAGGCATGCCAGAAATCTACATTCTCGTCTTCCACTAATTCCAAGTAGATATCTGGGTCGATCCTCATATATTCACTACCAGGGACTGAATCCAAAGATTCTCCCAAGAACATAAATCGATCGGGTTGTCCCACAACCCTCCCACTATAATGGATCTGTGGTGGCACATGTGTGTCAACAGTGCGTGCAGTGTCTTGTGGTACAAAACTCTTGCACACTTGGCTTGGGTGATGGAATCGCCTGTCTAATGTCTTCAATTTCTTGAAGTACACTATCTGACTTGGATTAGTGATTACTCCCATAGTCCACTTCTAAGAATCGTGTGTCATTGCTAATAACCACCTTCTGATTCTTTAGGACTAATTGCAAAGATACATAACTTATCATCGAACATATTTTTCCAAGAGTGACCTATTTCTTCTCTCCACCACACCATTTTATATAGGGATTACAAGGTGTAGTAAACTGGGTTGGAATCCCAAACACTGACAATGAATCAGAAAAGATCATTCCTAACACATTATTGGCCCTTTATCCCCTTTGTCATGAATGACCTGGTCTCCATCTTTTCCTCTATACAGGATTCGCAGGTTCGAAATAGTACAACCTGGATTGAATCCAATGTACTTATTTAGACACGAGCCTTTGGATCCTATTAAGATAGATGTGACCTATTTCTAGGGTATTAATATATGTGTAAGATCCTCATGAGAGATTAGCCTTAACTTTTCTCTTTCTTTTGTTCGATGATGTAAATGCAATATAAAGGTATTTTGTAGACAAGTTATAGTATGAAGAGAGATGTTCAAAATACCAGAATAGACAACTTTGTCATTTCTTATGATAGAAACACCACTATCAAAAATGACATAAGATCCATCTATTCAAAATTTTGGAACATGATAAGGAACTCTCAAAAACTAAACTATGTCTTTAGAACTTGAAGACAAGGCTTCAATTGCAACAACTGCGACTCTAGTCACGTTTGCCTATGAAGACAATCATCTCATCACTTCTCAGCTTCCTTGTCAGCTTAAAAAGCCATGCAAGGTGTAACAATCATTATCAGTTTCTCTCGTTATCCACTACTCACAACTGAGTAGAAAATGAGCTGATATGTCTCAGTTACTATAGCAAGTGAAGTACCTTAACCCTTTGCCTTGAGTAGTGAAAGAAAAAATCTTCAATACTCAATCTTATCACACCACTACTCCCACTATTTCCCTTGTCTTTCTTGCCCCTTGGACCCTTCTTCTTCCCGTCATTCGACGAAGAAGATGGCTCTCCTTTGGCAATAACAAGTGCTTGCACATCTCTTTCCCACAACTTCCTTAGCCGTAACTAGAGCATTCAACAATTCAAAAAGAGTATTATCTTTCTTGCTCATAACATCGTTGAGGCGGAAGTTCTTAATTAAAAGACTTGGGAAGAGAGTTCAGGATAATATCGACTTTTGCCTCACCGTCGATACTTCCACAGAGCAAGTCAAATCCGTCAAAATTTGCATGACATGCTCGTGCACTGAGCTGTGCTCACTCATAAAAATAACGAGATTACTCTCATCAAATTTAAATGAGCAGCTCAGTCCAACTCTCCAAACACTTTCTTGAGATTCAGCATAATGCTAATAGCATCGTCCATGCCCTGATGTTGGAGCTACAAAGTTTATGACATTATACTCATAATATAGCATATAGCCACATTATTCGTCTTATGCCACCTTTTATGTAATTCCTTTTTCTCATCAGTTGACTCATTGTTCGGACCATAAGAACGTGGAGTAGTAAGCAACACAAAAATTGTGTTAGTTTGTGATAAAGATAGAAATCCAAAAACTGCGTTTCCATTTTATATATGTGGATCGGTTAAAAGACTTTGTGCAAGAATAAAAACTATAAGAGACATAGACATATCTGAAAGTAACGAACATAAAGCACATAATTCATAACAATAATATTGTAACCTTTTGATAAAACAATATTAATGAAACCTCCAACGGCTCAAAGAATTCCATGTGCAAGCCACGTGGGGTGGACAGTTACACACGAACTCCTCAACCAGACTATTCACCTAGTCATTTAATTTCCATGTCAACTTAACCTTTTGACAAAAGAAATTAATAGTTGGCACCTTGACTAGACCATATCATCATCAAGAAGGGACTCCGTGGGGGAGTTGTACATTGTACTTGATATGATATCTAAGCAATGACCACATTTTAACCTTGAAAATTAAATTCTCGAAATTGACATACTCACTCGGACCATGCCGCTTTCAATTTAATTTTCTTGGTTATCTTATTTAATACCATTCTCCAAAGTACTTGTGAAAATTACACAAGTAAGCCACGTGGGGTGGACCGTTACTGCATAACTCCCACTACTTTAATGGTTTAAATACTTTTATAGAAACCTCTTCTGACAAACTTATGAGAAACAAATACGAAGTAAGCCACGTGGGGTGGACCGTTACTCATATTGCTAAACACTTTGTCTAGAGACCGCATGTGGAGGTCTACATAATTTTAAGAATAAAATTAATTAGAAATAACCACAATTTAACTTTGAAATTAAATTCTCGAATTTTGACATACTCACTCGGACCATGCCGCATTCAATTTAATTTCTTAGTTATCTTATTTAAATCCATCATCTAAAGTACTCGTGAAAAATTATACGAGTAAGCCACGTGGGGTGGACCGTTACTGCATAACTCCCACTACTTTAATGGATTTAAATATTTTTATAGAAACCTCATCTGACAAACTTATGAAAGAACAAACATGAAGTAAGCCACGTGGGGTGGACCGTTACTCATATTGCTAATCACTTTGTCTAGAGACCGCTTGTGGAAATCTAAATAATTTTAATCATCCATAAAATTATTAAGCTTAGTCTTTTTTTCTTTCAAAAGGTTTGTACATGCTCAAGCACATAATCCTAATCATGCTTTTCTAGAACGCAACATGTAAAACATGCTTACAGAATTCTAAAAACATGCTTAAGAAAACGATAAAACTAGCATGCTTGTCTAAGCGCAGTTAATAAACACATATTAACAAGCAGAGACAAAAACAGCAAGCAAAGAGCATAAAAGATTAACACCACGACATGCAAAGAACAGAATTAAAACAATAAAGTTCTTCGTGACCCATTCGTGGAACCCCATATTTCTAATCTATTACAAAGAACAGAAAAGAAATAAAAAATAAAACTAAAAAACGTAAACTCGGCCCGAAACGTTCATCTGGCCCGTCTTTGAAAAGCTAGGGTTTGGGCCCCCTAAGGTTTGAAAAATCGGCCACCTAGGGTTTGGAAACCCTAGGCGCTGCCGCCTCCCTTGGCAGCTGCCCCTCCACCGCGCAGCAGCCACCCGGCGCTGCAGCAGCGCCCCGGCGCTCAAGGCAGCCCGGCGCTGGCAGCAGCCTCCTCGGCGAGCAGCAGCGGCAGTCGGCAGCGCTCGGCTCCTCCAGCAGTAGCAGCAGCAGCAGCCCTCGGCGCCTCCAGCAACAGCAGCGCACGGCGACAGCAGCGACAGCGTGTCGCCCGCTGGGCGCGCAGCGCGCAGAGCGCGCACGCGCGGCCTCGGGCACGCACCGCCCCTACTGGCTGCCTCCTCTGTCTCGCCCAGCCACAGCGCGCAGCAGCTCGTGCAGCCTCGGCAGAATCGGCGTGAAGACAGCAGCCTCGGCAGCAGCGGCCGCGCGACGCCTGCTAGGCGCGCAGCGCGCAGAGCGCGCACTCGCGGCCCTCGGCGCGCACAGCCCCTGCTCGCCGCCTGTCCTCCCTCGCCCAACCTTGCTCGACCAGCCTCGGCAGCATACGGCGCACACCAGAGGCCACAGCAGCGGCGGCCAAGCATCGCCCGACCGGGTGCGCAGCGCACAGCGCGCGCGCGCGCGACCCTCAGCGTGCACAGCCCCTGCCTTGCCCTGGTCTGTCTCGCCTCTCACACGGCATCTGGTAAGTCTCAGCAGCCGTAGGCGCGCGACAGCGCCACCCGGCGCGCCTGCGGCGCACGCCGCCTCCCGGCGCAAACTTACCTCCGTGGATCTTAACTCCAATCCGTCCTTCGTTATTCCGGTCTGATCGTCGTCGTCTTCGTCTCGTTTTCAACAATTACAGATTACAACCGAAAAACAAAACAATTGAAATTCTAATCTAACCACGGATTTTCTCGTGGTGAAAAACGATTACAACGTCAAAACGACGTATCCCACGAATCAACAGACCACGAAGAACAGCAGCAGTAAAAACAACGCACATTATTAATCGTACACAAATTAATAATAGAGCCAAGAAATTAATCCTGGGCTCTGATACCAATTGAAGGAATATTAAATTGAATTAACGTTCCGTTTGCCCGATGATCGTTTCTTGGTTATTATTAATTTACCATACAACGATTAAATCCTAACATGCTCCTATGAATTTAACAGCTGCACGTTGGAGTTCAGAAATACCTGAAGAATTCAGAAGAATTCGTCAATCTGTCGCTGAACAGGTCAGCCAACTTCAACGCTCCGTTGGACCCCTCAAACGACCTCCAATCGTATTTTGTGCAGAAATACGACTTCTTCGTCTTCGAAAGAACTTTCCGTGGCCGCCTGATTCGTCTGAATCGGAGTTCTGTGGAGGAAGTTATGACCGTTTTACGGAGACTGCCAGAACTTGGTTTCCTGCGAAAAACTGACTCCAGCTCTGATCTTCTCGACTGTATCCCGCTCAGCTTTCACCGTTGGATGGACAACGAGCTGTGAAAGTCCCAAGAGAGAATTATGCCTATCACGTCTGGTGCCGCTCTAATCTGCTCTCTCAAAACCCTAATTAATTAGTGTGTATTTCCTGAGAGCTGACAGCTGTATTTAAATAAAATAAATAAGCTGTGGGACGCCAGAATCCTTGTGATAGGCGTGTTCTCTCTTTGCTAGGGCAAGGAGACATTGGGCCAGTCCAGGGACCAAATACAAGGAATAAAGATGGGCCTCAAATAAATTAATTATCTATGGTCAGCCCAGACCATAATTAATTTATAAATATCAGTTCATTCCACTAGAGAACCGATACTGACTTACCCCTTTATTGCCGGTGATGAGTCGGGGGCTTGTATTTAGACTTATTAAATCTCCGTATTTAAAATATCCGACATCCATTAATTAATTAGAGCTCTGACAGCTTAAATTAGTTAATCTCTTAATAATTCCTTAAGCAGTACCACTCAAACTTTATTATTACGCCTGAACTTAATCAACCTGCAGGGTTTAGCGTAATGAACCTTATTGAGCTCCTTAAGGGGATGTCATTATCCTATACCGGATACGGGTACTAATACAGATAATCAAATATCATATATTAACCGCTATCACCCAAGATACAGAGTACTCGAGTTAGTATATAACTGTCACCCATAGTAAGTCAAAGTGATATACGAATTAATATATATATCTGAATACTTATTAGTATTAAGATTTATAAGTCACCGAGATCTTGATTCTTCACTTAAGTCAGATAGAAGAATACATCTCAAACTGTGGTCCTATCAATACGTAATGACGTACCAGTATAGACAAGTAGCCAAGACAAACTACTTCCATCTATACTGCAGCCTAAACCAATAACTTGTCCTAGAGTTATTTCGGCTGTGATCATATTATATCTCTTAAGGTTATTCCAATTATATGGTCTTCTGTGATCTACAACACACCATATAATCTACTTATATAGAGATAAAGAACATACATATGCAATCATGAACACAATCAGATAGGAGATTAGATAGTGAACTTAGGAAACATTGTATACAAGCATAAAACGTTCTTGCTTTCAGTATACAAATCCAACAACAATACCCTTCCAAAACAGCGGGATATCTCGAATAGTGTATACTATGAGATATTGTGTGTTTTAAGTATCTCAACACTCTTATCAATGCGGTCCAATGATCCTTTCCAGGATTACTTGTGAACCGACTCAATTTGCTAATAGAATATGTTATGTCCGGCCTTGTACAATTTGATAAGTACATTAGGCTTCCAATAATTCTAGCATAGTCCGATTGTGATACGGGTTCTCCTCGATTTTTGGCTAAGTGTATACTTAAGTCAACAGGTGTTTTAGCCGGAGGCAGATCAAAAGCTTTGAATTTCTTAAGTACATTCTCAACATAGTGAGATTGTGATAAGACTATTCCCTTGGGTGTTCTAAGGATTTTAATTCCTAGAATCACGTCAGCTAATCCCATATCCTTCATGTCAAAGTTTCTCTTTAACATCTCCTTGGTTTCTATGATTATTTTATTGTTGATGCCCATAATTAGCATATCATCAACGTATAGACAAACAATGACAAAATTGTCGGATGTTCCTTTAATGTATACACATTTATCACATTCATTGATTTTGAATCCGTTTGCCATCATTGCTTGGTCAAATTTCTCATGCCACTGTTTGGGAGCTTGTTTGAGTCCATACAAAGACTTTACAAGTTTACAAACTTTCTTTTCTTGACTGGAAATCACAAACCCTTCGGGTTGTTCCATATATATCTCATCTTCTAAATCTCCATTTAGAAATGCTGTTTTTACATCCATTTGGTGTATCTCAAGATTATATAATGCGGCTATAGCAAGTAGCATTCTAATGGATGTAATTCTTGTGACTGGAGAGTATGTATCAAAGTAATCATACCCTTCCTTTTGTTTGTAGCCTTTAACTACCAAACGTGCTTTATACTTATCAATAGATCCATCGGCTTTATATTTCTTCTTAAGAATCCACTTGCAACCCAAAAGTTTATTTCCCGGAGGAAGATCAACAATATGCCAAGTGTGATTGGATAAGATTGACTCGATTTCACTATTGATAGCCTCACGCCATAGATCGGCATCAGGACCAGACAGTGCTTCCTTGATTGTCTTTGGTTCGTCTTCTAAAGTATAAACTACGAAATCCGGACCAAAGGTTTTCGCAGTCTTTGTTCGCTTTCCGCGTCTTGGTTGCGGTGTTGGTTCACGTGTTGGTCCATTATCCTTAAGTGTAATTTCATCATAAGTTCTCTTTTTCAAACTTATATCATTCTTCTCTTTCTTGGGGAATATATTTTCAAAAAATATGGCATTTCTTGATTCTATAATCATTCCCTCATTCATATCGGGTACTTCCGATTTGTGTACCAAGAATCGGTACGCACTACTATTGTTTGCATATCCAATGAAGATGCAATCAACAGTTTTTGGTCCTATTTTTATTTGTTTGGGTTTAGGTACTTCAACTTTTGCTAAGCACCCCCACACTTTTGTATATTTATAGGACAGCTTCCTTCCTTTCCATAATTCATATGGAGTTTTTTCTTGTTTCTTTTGGGGTAATTTATTCAAAATTTTAAGACAAAATTTTGTGTAGAAGATGACGACACCACCCAACAACAATGTTCCACCACCCAACAACAATACTCCACCAGTTCCGACCAACGTACCACATGCTCCAGCACCTGCTGCTGCCGAAAAGCCGGAAAAATTCGCAGGTTCTGAGTTTAAACGTTGGCAGTCTAAGATGCTTTTTTATCTTACTACCTTGAGTATGGCTCGTTTTGTGAATGAATCTCCTCCAACTGTGGGGGAAGACGATACTGATTCGCAACTGCGGATCGCATATGATGCATGGCATCATAGTGACTTTCTATGTCGTAACTATACTGAATAGGCTAGACAACACTCTTTATAATGTCTACTCTAGCGCCAAGACGTCCAAGGAACTATGGGACTCCTTGGAGACGAAGTACAAGGCAGAAGACGCCGGCTTAAAGAAGTTTATAGTCGGTCGTTTTCTAGACTTCAAGATGGTTGATAGCAAAATTGTTGTGGAGCAAGTGCAATAATTTCAACTGATCTTGCACGACATTCTTGCCGAAGGTATGGAACTGTCTGAATCTTTTCAGGTGGCCGCGGTGATAGAGAAATTACCACCACATTGGAAGGACTTCAAGAACTATCTTAAGCACAAACGCAAGGAGATGGGACTTGAAGACTTGATCGTTCGCTTGAGAATCGAAGAGGACAATAGAATCTCCGAAAATAAGACGAACAAAACTTCCATGGAGGCAAAAGCAAATCTAGCCGAGTCTAGCAACAAGAAGAAACGCAAGTTCAAAGGAAAAAATCCAGACTCAAAAGGTCAGAAGAGGATCAAAGGAGATTGCTTCAACTGCGGCAAACCCGGTCACATGGCAAAAGATTGTCGCAAACCGAAGAAAGACAAGCACAATGGTCACCATCAAGCCCACGTGACGGAGACAAAGTCTGTGCCCCTCGACTTAGTCGAACTTGACTTGTGTGCCGTCGTAGACGAGGCCAATATGGTCGGCAGTCCAAGAGGATGGTGGATCGACACCGGTGCTACCCGGCATATCTGCGCCGACAAAACAATGTTCTCCTCGTATGAAGCTCTCTCCGGCGACAGAAAACTGTATATGGGCAATTCTACCGCATCCTGTATCATCGGAGTTGGAACCATTGTGCTCAAGATGACGTCGGAACTCAAGGTAACCATACAGAAGGTGCTGCACGTTCCCGACATTTGCAAGAACTTGATCTCAGGATCCGCCTTGTGCAACGCCGGATTTAGACTAGTGTTTGAAGCAGGCAAAGTTGTAATGACCAAGAATGGTCGCTATATAGGAAAAGGCTACCTTGATAATGGCCTTTTCAAGCTTAATGATATCCCTGTACTTATACGTGATAATGAAATAAAGGAAAAAGTTACTTACTTGGTTGAGTCTCCTAATTTATGGCATGATAGATTAGGACATGCAAATCTAAACTGTAACAACCCGCTCTTTTATATTTATTTAAGTCCAGTATTGCGTGTTTATTAAATCTTTTTTTTTTAGTAAATGAAACGCTTTATGAATTCCAACTATGATTCTGAATTACGTAATTTGGAAACAGAGTCGCTACACTAGCAGTATGCATTTATTTATCTTCGCGTGTTTAAAATCGCGACGTTAATCTTTGAATCAATGAATAATTATTATTCAAGGTTATAACCAACTTAGCAAAGTTGTGTTATCTATTAATCAAGACGGAGGTTATTTATAATTATTCATATTGTTCCTTAAGCGTGAATTATTTCCGACTTTGTAGCTAATTAAATCTACGGATTTAATTTAATGATGATCGAATTAAATCTATGGATTTAATTTAGCAATCTACAGTTTTAAGTTAGATTTTTACAAGACAATATAGATATCAGATACAAGAATTATTCGATTAATCTGTATCTGAATACAAGTGCTCGACATTAGAAAAACTCAATACCAAAGTTCTAATACAGAACGACCAACACTGAAGGATTTTAGTTAAATCACTTCACAACTTTTAATCCCTTACCATTACAACCTTACAACCCTACATGTATACTACAACTCTATTCTACCACCTGCAACAAAAGAAATAATATAAGGAGAGAGGGGAGAATAAGATCAGCTGCGTCCCCTCCCCTTTTTCTGCAGCAACTGTAGCGGCAGTAAACACTTCACCCCTACCACAACACCCAAGTTTAAGAAAATGGGAAAAAGGAAAAGGGTGTGGAGACATGTGCTGCAGCAGCTGCACACTCCCCTATTTTCCCCTTCTCTTGAGCCTGCTGCACTTCTCACACTCCAACAATACAGCCTTCTAGTTTAAACTCCACACTTCACTCCTCAAACCACCACTCTCTCCATTCAACACTTAGCAGCAACGGCAGGAATCTGCACTCCTTCTCTGCCAAGCATTCTCAAGAAACACCTGCTGTTTGTCCAATTCAACTGCAATCTCCAACCAAAGCAAACTCTCAAGGTATTTTACAGTTCACTACTCTCGTATATACATTTCACACCCAACAGAGCATGCTTCATACATTAGGAAATCACAGTTCACAACCAACAACACATTTAAGTTCAACTCCATTAGGAATACAGAAAATGCGGCGCATAACTTGATCAGTTTCACAGATGATAAGAGAAACATTATATGCATACTTCACTGCACTCTAGAACACAAACATGAGAGAACCCCAAACTTCAAACCACATGTCATAATCACAATACAAAGTTCAGTGCTTGGTGATATTTATTGCATAACCATTATGAAAAAAACGAGACTTTACAGTAGAGATAGATTGACTTAGCGTTTAGAGGGGACGGGGCTACTGCCCTGTTCAGCTGAATCGAGTGACGTCGAGTGGGCGGCGGCTCGCGAGGACTACTGCCAACTCTGAATCGAGGACGACGGCGCACCGAACCAGAGCTGTGGCGACTTCACCGATTCTCGGAATCGGCCAGCGGTGGCGAATGAAACCCATATACGGCAGTCTCGCCGGAAATCACACGCCGAGGCGACGGACGGAGGCGCAGCATCCTTCAAGCGGCGGCTAAGCTGAGAGATGGCGTCGGGCTCAGGTTCTACATCGGCGCCACCAAGAAATGAGGGAGAACGACGACTAATAGGCGCTGGTGTTACAGGACGCGGCGGCGTCGAACAGAGGGAGGCGATTTCAGATTTTTGGAACGCTAGGGCTTTTACTCCCTTCTTCATTTGGGGATTTCGATTGAGAGGAAAATCGAGAGAGGGGGAGGTCTGAGGAGGCAGGTGAACGCCGGCCACGCCGGCAGCAGGTCGCTGGACTGCAGGAGACCGCGGTGGCAGCAGAAGCCTCGACGAAGGCGGAGCGAGAGAGAGGAGGGAGAGAGAGGCGTTTCTGTTTTGAAAAAGAGAGGAATCGTGAGTTGGGGGAGAAAAGAGAGGATTTGGGCTGATTCTGTTCTTGGGCCTGATTTGTTTTGTTGGGCCAATTTCGGCTGAAGCTTATTAGTTTAGTTTTGGGCTCTTATTATATTTATAATATTTGGGCTCCTACTAATTAGTTGATTAAATCCTATGAGATTTCTTTAGTTAAGTCCAATAAGACTTATTATTTTAGACTCTCTTTATTAATCCTAATTATTTTTTTATTTGCGATTAATTTTAATACTTACTAATTATTAGTTGGTAAGTGAGTTAAACTAATTCAAGATGAGTGGATTATTAAGAATAACTATCCGATTTCATAGGACGAGCTTTAATCCAATAGTTGGACCAATAATTAGAGGAATATGAGCCTTGCATAATTACATTACGCATCCTCATTCATTTGAGAATTTCCTTGTATTAAAATCTTGCTTATTTTCTCGTATTAAAGGTCAAGCACAAGAGTTTAAGGCTTAGTCGTGAGTCTCTACTACCAGGTGGGCTTTCTTACGTATAAACTAAAACTATATAGTAGAATTGTTAAGACTTTATGCTTATGAATTTTTGAATGATATTGTCAATGCCTAAATGCTTTATGTTTTGTTATTAATTGCCTATCTGATGTTAATCGAATTCGGATTCTGGATGGGACCGCAAATCCCTTCGGAATTAGTGTACACCTTGTGATCGTGAGTCATCTAGCGGGTTGGCCGATCATAGTGTCCGTAGAGGGAGGCCTCCCTCTCGGCACGAGTTACTGATATGGTGATTAATGATATTAAAATGCCTGCGCGGGTTATTGATGAAAGAAATGATATTATGTTTGGTAAATACGAGTCTTTAAAGGAAAACCCTCGTATCTTACTACTGTTAAAGGCTTGACAATAAAATATTATGCATGTATGTAAATTTCGGCAAGTGTCCACTAAGTACTCTCGTACTTAGCCCTGTATGTATTTTTAAATGTGCAGGTTGAGCTGTGATCGAGGATGTAGTGTGCAAGCGGAGCTTTTGTCAATCTAGGATGATTACCTCAGAGTAGAGTATATGTCTTCATACATATACTCAAACTGTTATTCCGCTGCGAACACTGATTTCGTTATGATATTATGTCATTTGTCAAACAATATGTATTATTTAATAATGTACTCAAACTCGTTGAGTACCTCTTTCGGATAATATTATGTACGTTTCCTTTTGACCTTCGTTAAATTCTAGTTAATTTAAATTGTTTTCCTTATACAAGTCGAGTCATCAAGAGACCAAATATGCCCCTTTCGAAATCCCGCTCCTAAATCCCCTCCCTTAGTCGCGGTTTCCCCGAATTTGCTATCATTAGCAAGTGCGGTCGCGACATAAACACACTACGTCGTTTAGTAAATTTAGACTTATTGCCAAAAATGTCCTTCAATCAACACAAAAAATGTGAAATTTGTGTTGAAGCAAAAATGGCAAAATCTCCTTTTCATTCAGTGGAAAGATCAACGAAACCTCTTGAATTGATTCACAGCGATCTATGTGATTTAAAACTTGTGCAAACAAGAGGTGGAAAGAATTACTTTATAACATTTATAGATGATTGCACAAGATTTTGCTATGTGTATCTTTTGAGAAGCAAAGACGAAGCATTCGAAGCTTTCAAAACATACAAAAATGAAGTTGAGAATCAACTTAACACCAAGATCAAAATGATTCGAAGTGATCGAGGTGGCGAGTACGTTGCACCTTTTGAGGAATTTTGTCGTGAAAATGGCATTATTCATCAAACGACTGCACCTTATTCTCCACAATCAAATGGTGTTGCAGAACGAAAGAATAGAACATTGAAAGAAATGATGAATGCTATGTTGATAAGCTCAGGCCTATCACATAACATGTGGGGGGAAGCTATTCTTTCGGCTAATAAAATTTTGTCTTACGATTGTTGTTGAAGGGTGTAGAAATGCGAACAGAATAACGTCGTGAATGTAGGAACCGAGGCAAGAGTTGGACTCTTTCTCCGTAAGACAAAATTGCCACGCACATTACACACGGTTCGATGGCAAATGTCCCCAAGATACAACGGTTTTAATGAGTACGAGACCTCGTACTAGGAACTCGAACTTCCAGCGAACTACTAAATGCTCGGGACTTGAGTATGAACTAGAAGGGAGATAATGAGTAAAATTAATTATCTGAATTAATTTTGGTGTGTTTAATCTCATTCTGCAGGGATGTATTTATAGGAGAAGGAGGGGTGCTATGAAGAGGTGTCTGCCAGGGGGTGTCTGTTCGAACCAAACAATGGTCCGAACCATCGCATTGATTCGGTTCAAAGGGTTGCGAACCAACCACCCCCACCTTACCAGTTTGATCCAAACGCTGCCACGTTAGCAACCTCATCCACCCAAATTCTCCACGCGGTGCCACCGTTTCATTTATCAAAACTAAAGGCTCCTCAAAACTTCTCGCGACGACGCTCAATGAAAGAACCAAATTCGCTCCAGAACAGATGTCGCTGTGCCAGAGCAGAGAAGTCCGCAGAGCAGACCAGAGGAGTCGAGACGCCAGAGGAGTCGAGACGCCAGCGGAGTCGAGGTGCCAGAGGAATCGTTTCGCCAAGGAGACTTGATTCCTCTGCGCCAGACTCCTTATCTTTCCAATTGGCATTTAATTACTCATTCAAATTAAGCCATTTATTCCAACACAAGTGATACAAAATTGATAGTTCAATATTTAAAAAATTATTTTCGATAGTTCAGGATATAATTGATAGTGCAAAAATAGTTTGGAGTTTAAAGTGATATTTACCATTAAGGGTTAATTACGCCAAAAAACATTAACTATACCCCAATTTCCAACTTTTCCATGGACTTTTTTTATCAAAAATTCCCTGAATTTAATGTGTTGAACAATTTTTTCATACTTTTTCTCCGGTGAAGCTCCGGGCTGACTTGTTGCCTACGTGGTAATATCGAGCTGACGTGGCGTCTATTTGGACTAAAACTTGACACTTGAAAAAAAAAAAAAAACCATTCTAATTTCTCTTCCCCCCTTCCATGTCCGGCGAACACCATCACCCCACCAGATCTGCCGCCCCCTCTCTCTCCACCGCCCACCGCCTTCTCTCCTCCATGTCCGGCGAACTCCTCATCCATGTCAGAAACATTTACACATGTATTCTCTTCGTTTGCACGGTGGTGGTCAGGTTGTTGTCCAATCGAAGCCCAGAGGAGGCGTAAGAAGGTGGGGGATCTGGAGCTCTGCGGCGACAACCCTATGGCTGTGTAGTCACCGGACTTCAAGGAGAGGGGGTAGGGTTTACAGCTTGGCAGAGCAGAGTAGAGTAGAGCATAACAGAGCAGATCAGAGTAGAGTAGAGTAGAGCAGAGTATAGAAGAGTAGAGTAGAGTAGAGCATAGCAGAGCATAATAGAGCGGCGTTGGCTCTTCGCCGATGGTCGTCCGAGGGCAGAGCAGAGTAGAGTAGATCATAGCAGAGTAGAGTAGAGCAGAGTATAGAAGAGTAGAGCAGAGTAGAGTATAGTAGAGCAGAGCATAATAGAGCGGCGTTGGCTCTTGCCGCCGCCCACCCCCAAACCCTAATTTCACCTCCTTCCACCCGCCGCCGCACTAGATCCGGCGCCTTTGCCGCCGTCCATCCCCTTAGATCCACCCCTCTATCCAAAATCGAAGAGACATCAATTGTTGTGATAAGGTTAGCGTCCGGCGCTGCACGAGAACGGGCAATAGCAAATTAAACCAGCACCGCGCGAGGTCACTGCTGCAAACCAGCACGCCGCTGCACTGCATCTCCGGCACTGATCCTCCGCCTTCGCCTCCACCAATTTCCTCCGCCTTCGCCTCCGTCGAAATTAGGGCTCAGAAAGGAGGGCTGATGTTAAACGACGTCGTTTACCTCCAATTAAACGACGTCGTTTCAATTCTCCGCTGGCGATGCCATATCATATATCCGGTCACTTAAAACATGCCATGTCAACTATGAATTTGGGGATTCTTGAAAGTTATGGAAAAATTGTTCAACACATTAAGTTCAGGAAATTTTTGATAAAAAAAAAAATCATGGAAAAGTTGAAAATTGGGGTATAGTTCATGGTTTTTGGCGTAATTAACCAATATAATACTTCCTTTTGTTTATTTTATAAAATTCTAAATTTTGAAGAAAATTTCAGTTTTGGTCCTTGATTGAAAATTCGATAATAGAAAACTAAAACAGTTTGTCAAATTATTACATGAAATCTATACACAATAAATATGCTAGATTTTTTTTAGGGTAAAAATATAACTTTAAACCTCAAACTATTTTCGCGCTATCAATTATATTATGAACTATCGAAAATAATTTTTAAAATCTTGAACTATGAATTATGTATCAATTGTATCATTCGTCCATTTTTTTAGCTTCAAAAATTTGACGTGGCTCACCGGATGCCACAATGTATTTAGAATTATTCATTTTTTTTACCTACATTATATCAAAATTACGTGATTATATGCCTTACTAATTAATTCAAAGGATGAAAAATAGATAAAAGGTACAATTGATACAAAATTGATAGTTCAAGGTATAAAAAATCATTTTCAATACTTCACTATATAATTAATATTGCAAAATTGATTACTAATTTTATAGTAACAAAAACTGCAACTAACACAGTGTAATTGTAGCACATAAACAGTAAGCAGAGTATCGTCTTCACAGGGACTGATAACCGAAATAACCCTAGCTACTCCCTAAACAAACTATCATAGTAGACAGGCAAACATAATATGAAGAAGATTTAACTAAAACTAAACTCAAATAGCAGCAAATAAAATTCAAGAGGAAAAATTCAAATAATGAAAATGACTGATCCTAGGGTAGTAATTTCATTAACTAAATCCACATAATCAATCTATTAATCCTATTAACCAGTTTAATCTAGTTAAGATGAGAGATCACTTAATTAATCAATTACTCTCGCTAGAGCAGCAACGATCGTAGATTAATAAATTCTCTATCTATGCTAGGTCTCAAGAAAATTTACTAACTCCCAAAAGCACATAAGAATAGCTCTCTATGATCCGCTAGGTCTCAAACCGAATAGCTACACATGCAAATTATTGATCAGAAAATTCACACGAATTCAAGCACCAAGAATTATGAATCATAAATTGGAAGGCAAATATGTATTAACAAATTAATCACATAAATTCAATTAACTATCTACAAACCCTAGAATCAGATAAGAAAACTAGTCAGACATACTGAAATAAAACAAAAACATAATTAAAAAGAACGCAATTGTAAAAACTGAATTAAATAAAATTGAATGAAAAATCTGGAATCTTCAATCTTCGCAGAAATCTAATCCAAACTCTAAAAACTAGAAAGTAATAATAATTTAAAGCTATGAAACTGAAAAACTAAAGTTGGAAACCCTAAATAGGTCAAAAGAAAACACACACACACACACACACACACACACACACACACACACATATATATATATATATAGGGGGCGGTTATTCAATAAACCACCCTTATTTTAAGAATTACGAACCAGCAAAAATGCATGAATTTTATGTATAACACGCATGAATAAACTGTATAAAGGCATGAATTGCGAAAAATAATTTTTTGCTACCTTTGGGATTAGAACTCAGGACCATTAATTTATCCAACAAGGTGATGAATCAACCGTAGATCTTGATGATCTAAGGGCTGAAAATGGTTCCTAATTTATATTTTAAGAAGCGTTCTTATTTTAGCCTTCCCCTATATATATATATATATATATATATATATATATAGTGTCAGGGTAAAAAAACAGAGTTTAAAACCCAGAAGAACTCTAAAAATCGGAAAAACTCGCAAAATTGCCCGTAACGGCGACCAACTCGGCGACCCGCCGAGTAGGTTGCCGTTTTTGTGCTAAAAAACCCCCAAAAACGGTGCCCGCCGTTTCTCCAGAGCGAAGCATGAAAACGAGATAGAAAAATCGGCGACCAACTCGGCGGGCGCTGTTTTGGTCGCCGTTTTCCTTCACAAAACGTTGATTTCGGTGACCTATACCAGTGGGTCGCCGAAATCAGACTACCGCGCGCGATGTTTTTGTTTTGGTCATATCTTCCTCATCCCAACTCCGATTTGTAATCCGTTTGCGCTCACGAACTTCGCTCGAGACGAACTACAACTTCTATTTCAGACCATATTTCTAAATTCGATCTCAAGATTCCTGTAAAATCCATCAAAATTCGAGCAAGTATCATATATCACAAGATAAAGCAATATACGCACAAAACAACTATCAAACACTCAATTTCCTATAAAATTAGCATAATATGAACACTAAAAACCATAGAAACATGAGTGTTATCGAGGGTAAATATCACTTTAAACCTCAAACTATTTTCGCGCTATCAATTATATTCTAAACTATCGAAAATAATTTTTTAAATCTTGAACTATGAATTATGTATCAGTTGTATCATTCGTTCATTTTTTTAGCTTCAAAAATTTGACGTGGCTCACTGGATGCCACAATGTATTTAAAATTATTCTTTTTTTGACCTACATTATATCAAAATTACGTGATTATATGCCTTACTAATTAATTCAAAGGATGAAAAATGGATAAAAGGTACAATTGATACAAAATTGATAGTTCAAGGTATAAAAAATTATTTTCAATAGTTCATGATATAATTAATATTGCAAAAATAGTTTGGGGTTTAAAGTGATATTTACCTTTTTTTTTATCTCTACATATTGAATTGTCATTCCACTCATTTATTGTACCTTACCAATGAATCTGACAAGAAGACTTAGCTTTGCTTTTCCATGGCATATTTTAGATCACAAAACACAATTTAAGCTATCTGTGTTAGGAAATTAATGGAAACATCCTACCCTTGATTTTGATGATCCCAAAACACTTAGATTTTTTTTTCTAGTCTAGAATGCTTCTGAACTTATGTGTTAGACTTCACCTTCTAGTTAGACTGAAGTGTGTCGAGCCATGGACTGAAGAGCTGAAGATTGAAGACTGAAGGTCTGAATAATCGAAGACTGAAGAATGAAGACTGAAGTCCAACTAAATCAAAATGGCCGAACCACAGGTGTCTGGACTCTAGGTCGTTTAGCACCTGCAAGCTAAACAATTTGATCTCTTAGCATTTGAAAGCTAAGAAGGAGAAGTCCAACCCAGTGTTTTGGCACTGAAACGAGTGTTTCAGTTGTAAGGTTTGTTGTGCACCCGTAAACACGAGCCGAATCGATTGTTAGTGTGATCTATTGATCGTGGACGTATGAAAGTATTTTCCGAACCA
The DNA here is from genome assembly GCF_028751815.1 of Salvia miltiorrhiza. Lineage (NCBI taxonomy): Eukaryota > Viridiplantae > Streptophyta > Magnoliopsida > Lamiales > Lamiaceae > Salvia > Salvia miltiorrhiza. Next base: position 40,381,845 of record NC_080387.1, read on the forward strand.
CATAAAAATTCTTTGTGTTGTTATTGCTTTCAGTATTTTCATTTCTATTATCTGTGCACAAACATTGCTTATACTGGAACTGATAACTTAAAGGAGAAACCCTAAAACTAACAAATTGATTCACTAAAAGCTTTAGTAAAATCGTTTCCGCTTAAGTGTTATCAATCTAACTGACAAGTGACAAGTCTTAGGACAATCAGTAAGATTTCTAACACTTCTCTGATTTCGAAAACTGATAAGACTGATCCTTTATTTGAACTTCAGTTTGTTGACCAGTTTTTCAAACTGAAGTTATCCAACTGATTCATCATCAGTAACAGTTTTAACCCTTTCCAAATTGATCTCACTTTTACACTGATCAACTCATATCAGTTTACACTCTTTAGTATCAGTGTTGATACTGACTTCATTTTTCAAAGTCAAAAAATAGCCACTTGGTGTATTTCTTCCCCCTATATACCAGTTCAGTCACTTCAGTGATCATCCGGAACCCAACAATCTGTAAAATTTGATACTTTTAAAAAATAATCAAAAATTTAGTCAATTTTTTATTTAAAATAATTTTAAAATTCAGACCATCAATGATACTTAACCCTCACACTAACAACAACAACTAATAAATTCAAAGGGCCCAAGAACGTTTTATTATATTTCTCCTATCTTTCGGTAATTTTAAGGGAAAATTGCACCTAAATACACAAACTTTGCCAAAAATCCATATTTGACGCGAAGTTAGGATTTTACATTTTAATACACCAACTTTCGTTGTTGTCCAAATTTGACACGACTTAATTCTTAAAAATTCAAAAACAACCCCTTTTTTGTAAATAATTATACAAAGACCCACTTATGTTATAATTTGGGAGATTTAAACCAAAATAAGATATTTCCTTATGATGTTTTCTTTTGAATCATTTTAGGCGCGGATCAAAGATTAAAAGAAAACATCATAAGGAAATATCTTGTTTTGGTTTAAATGTCTCAAATAATAACATAAGTGGGTCTTTGTATAATTATTTACAAAAAAGGGTTGTTTTTTGAATTTTTAAGAATTAAGTCGTGTCAAATTTGGACAACAACGAAAGTTGGTGTATTAAAATGTAAAATCCTAACTTTGCGTCAAATATGGATTTTTGGCAAAGTTTGTGTATTTTCACGCAATTATCCCTAATTTTAATATATAGTACAACTTACAGTTAATCTCAATCTTTTAATATACCAGTACGTCCATTCGTGCTATGCACGGCGAATATAAAAATTAAACGATATGTTTAAATAATTAAGTATAAATATTAAATAAAATTAAAATATAAATAAATATAAATATATTTTAAAAATAAAATAAACACATCAATTCCTCTAAATTAATTATTTGATAATAAAAATTAACATTAAACATTATTACATCATAATAAATAAATAAATAAATATTTTCATACACAAACATAAATAAAAAGTTGTAAAATTTTAAGGAAGAGAGAGAAAATAAAATATTTTAAATTTTTCATAATTTATTCGTTTTAAATTCATTTTTGATAATTTTTATACCATATTAAATATTTTGTCATGAACTTATAAATAATATGCATCTTAAATATTTATGCATAAATTAAATGTGAGGATGTTTAGAAAAGAATTATTTTATATATAAAAAATAAAGAAAAAAAATGATGGGAGAAGAAAGAGAAAAAAAAGTAGAAAAAGGAGGGAAAAAACTCCTCTTTTATAGCAATCATTAACCCGTTCTTAATTTACACATAAGAAAACTCAAGCCTTAGGGTGTGTTTGCTTTGACTTATAAGAAAATGATAAGCTACATTTATCACCTTGTACCTTGTTTGCTTTGATGTATGAAAAAATTCGAGCATGTTGTACTCCATCCATCCCACTAAAAGTGACATATATTCCATTTTGGGCCGTCCTACTATAAGTGGCATGTTTCCATAAATGGAAAAATTTAACCCTTTAAAAAGTGTAGGTCCCACCTCTTTTAATCAATTTACACATTCTCCTTAATTACCGTGCCGAAAAGTTTTGAGCCCATTATAGTGGGACAAATGAAGTATAATTTTTCGGGCAACTCATTATCCCTTGAGAAAGGGATAATTTTATACCTAAAAAAGAGTGGTATTATAAGGAGTGAATAAATATATTATTCTTCAAATCAAATAAGATATAAAAAAATATGATTCCCACTTTAAATGATAAATTTATACCTTATTCTATTATCCATTCATTTAGAGGGATAAAAAGCAAACACACCCTGGTTGCCATTCCATTTGTATTACTAATATACTCTTATCTTCTTGACATCAATTTTTTAATTATTCATTGCAAAAACTATTTCTGTAATGTTAAAAGTAATAGCAATTGCAAAATCTATACGCATATTCATTCCCCACAAGGCGCCATTACTTTGGGGGAAATATTGACTTGAAATATGGGAAAATACAAAAATAAAAATAAAAAAATGAAAAAGTCGTAGGTCCGAATGGAAAAAGGGCTGGTGTGGAATAAATGGCATAAGTAAGCGAAGCGACCAAATCATTATTAACTCAAAGCCGTTGAAATATATAGAAGTTGAATGATGCAAAAAGATTGACCAATATTAATAAAAATCAAATATATTCACATGATCATTGGAAACTTTTCAAATGACCATAAATGCACTTGAAGTTTGTGTATTAGGTCAAACCTAATTATTGTAGTCTATTTATGTTGCGTATATTTTGCATAATTGATAAAATATATGATCGGAGATTTTTATCTTCAAGAATAGAATTTGTTAATCTCATATTTTTAATAGAGTAAGAATCAAACAAAACTAGCTTAAATAATAGAAATAATAAGGAGTTTTGACAAATAAAATCATAAACTATTTCGAATTTGTAATTTTAACATGACTTTTGAAGTGTGGCAAATTAAATCACCATCTTTTCAATTTTTACAATTTCGTCCCCCCAATTTTTTTTCGATCGTCGGATTGTTGAGTTGGAGTTTACGTGGATTAATTTGCCACGTAATATTCATGTTACGATGTTATTTTCTATAAAATTGCTGGATATTTAAAATTATGGTGCAAATATAGGATACAATGCCTTTATAATTTGGAGAAATTTTTAATTGTAATTGTACGAAACGATATTGTTTATGCCTAATAAAAACGATGTCGTCTTTAATAAACCACGTAAACTCCAATTCAACATTCTAGCGAACGAAAAAAAATTAGGCAGACGGAATTGCAAAAATTGAAAAGGTGGTGATTTAATTCGACACACTTCAAAATCAACATTAAAATTGCAAATTCGAAATAGTTCGTGATTTTATTTGTCAAAATCTCAAATAATAAAGAGTCTTGGGATATCCCAAAGTTTCAATTCATCAAAGTAAACAAATGATTGCCCTTACTATTTTTATCTATCAAAGCTAATGCTCGAAAGTAAACGCCCCTTTAATTATCGCTCTGAGATGAAGCTAGATAAGATTCCATCCTCGAAATGTTTTTCATAGGAAAGGTACATCCGATTTTAATTGAAAATATATTTTACACAGATCAATTTTAATTGTAGTAGTAGTGTTGAAGAAGTGTTCATAAGTTACCTTGCACGATAATCTGTAAGTAATAATCGTAGTTGAAAAAGAATAAATAAAATAATGGTATAGATCTATTATAATCTTATAGTTAGGTTCAAAATTTAGAGGTGTTGAGTTCTAAACACTTGCGTGTGACATTGTTGAGGATGGAATTAATCTTAACATAAAATTTGTGGAAAGTCAGAAGATCAAGCTAAGAATATGTTGTAAATCGTAGAGAGAAGGTAGAGAGAAAAAAAGTAAAGAAATAAGAGAGGATTATGAATAACTTATGACATTTTAGTACACGACCTCTTTTTATAGCCTATGAATTAAACCTAAAACTAAAACTCAATACCAATGATCCATTGAAGAAGGTCCATAATCCAAACCTTATTGAAATATTTTTTGGCAAAAATCACGTTAATACCAATGACCCATGAATTATTTATTCAATTTCTAAGAAATTATTAAAGGAATAAAAACAATCATAATACGTGACCAATATTACTTTCTGCTTTTGGATACAAAAGGAAGTCCACTGCTCTTGTCTCCAATGATGAACCCAAAAGTTTTATCCACGATTCAACCTACAATAATCTAAAAACTTAGAGCAGAGGAATTATATAAGGGAGATTAAAAGGGAGGATGGGTCTATCACGAGGAATCACGATGAGATGGATAGTACTTTCAGGAGTCACTTCCAGACGCTCTTTATGGCTGGAGCGACCCATAACCCTTCGGATGTACTCCGCTTCATTGAACCAGTTGTAACCAATGATATGAACAGGTCTTTAACTGCTCCCTATACCCAAGAAGAGATCGTCCAAGCTCTCAAACAGATGCACCCCCTTAAAGCCCCCGGCGAACGGTATGCTTGTTATCTTCTACTCTTCTTGTTGGTTCTCTGTTAAGTTAGACATAATCCTTATGCTTTTGAGTGTGCTTAATAATAGAGCTAGCCCTAGAGCCATAAATTCAACTTTCATATGCCTCATCCCTAAAAAAAAGACGTGCTCCCTACCTGTTGATTTTCGGCCAATCAGTTTATGCAATGTTGTGTACAAATTGATTTCCAAAGTTATTACAAACTGTTTGAAAACTATCCTCCCTAACCTTATTCATGAGAGTCAGTAAGCTTTTGTCCTTGGTCGCCACGTAACTGATAATGCATTGTTAGCTTTTGAGTTATTCCACATGATGAAACTTAATAAAGCTAAGGATAATGGTGTGTTTGCATTTAAATTGGATATGGCAAAGGCCTATGACAGAGTCGAATGGAGTTTTCTTGAGTGTATGTTGAGTCATCTTGGTTTTCATGCCTCAATCGTTAATCTGATTTTACGATGTGTTTCAACAGTTTCGTTCCGTGTTCTTGTTAACGGCTGCCCTGGTGAGGTTTTCAAACTAAGTAGGGGGCTACGCCAAGGGGACCCTTTGTCGCCTTTTCTCTTCTTGTTTTGTGCAGAAGATTTATCGGGCCTTCTCTGCTAAACCGAAACTCAAAGGTTAATTCATGGAGCTCGAATCTGTCGTACAACGCCTAGGATCAGCCACCTGCTCTTTGCCGATGATTGCATTATTTTTTGCCGAGCTAATGAGAACGAAGTGGAGGTCATTAGTGCTATCTTGAGAAAGTATGAGGGAGTCTCCGGTCAGAAAGTAAATTTCTATCTCTTTTAGCTATAGGTGTAATAGAGGACAAGAGGATGGCACTCGCTGCAAAGCTTGGGGTTTCTTGTCAGGGTCATAAGGGTGTGTATCTTGGCATACCTAGTGTGGTGGGTAAATCAAAAGCGGAGATTTCCAGATACTTGTTGATCGTACCAGGAAAAAAGTAAAGGATTGGAAGAGACGTTTCCTATTCGGAGCGGGGAAAATAGTTTTTATTAAGGCTGTTTTGCAGTCCAGACCTTCATATTTAACGAGTTGTTTTGCCATTCCCAACCAAATATGTCAGCATTTGAATAGTGTGGCTGCAAGTTTCTTTTGGGGACATAAACACGAAGAGAGAATGATCCATTGGAAAAGCTGGAAGAAACTTTGCATGAAGAAGAATGATAGAGGACTTGGATTTCGGGATCTCGGTCGGTTTAACTAAGCATTATTAGATAAACAGGTTTGGCGAATACTTCAAAATGACTCTTCTCTACTGGCTCGTTCTCTCAAAGCTAGATATTTTCCAAGATCGGACATGTTACTCGCTAGTAAAGCCCATAATCCTTCCTTTGCATGGACTAGCTTACTAGTTGGACGTGATTTGTTGATTGAGGGAATAGCATGGCGGTTAGGAGATGGAGCTAGGATTAGAATTGGGGTGGATGCATGGCTGCCGGATGGCCGAGGAAGATTTAAACCAGCTCAGGTTCCAGCTGAAAGAGAGCAGATGCGGGTTAGTGAGCTTATTGATGAAGAGACGATGCATTGGGATATGGCGAAGGTTATTGAAATTTTTCAGGAGATGGAGGCCTGGAAACTTTCGGTCTAGTTGTCTGTTGCACTCGAGACGAGGGATAGGGTTTTTTGGCCGTATGATAAAGGAAATATGTATACGGTGAAGTCCGGGTATTTACTGGGGGAAGAGATTCATAGGTGGGGTAATGTTTCTACGTCCTCAAATGATAGCATTGTGTGGAAATGGATATGGGCTTTGGAGGCTATTCCCAAAGTAAAGCTCTTTTTGTGGAAATGTCTCGTTAATGCCCTTTCGACGACCGAGGCTCTATGTTGCCGATCTATTGATGTTGATCCTATATGCCATAGGTGAGGGGAAGCCGTTGAAACACTGGAACATGCATTGAGAGACTGTGAATGGGTGGCTTTTCTATGGGAAGTTTCGGCGCTGAGGCTGCCACGAAGAGAGGCTCATGTGAGTACACCCCTACCCCAATGGTTTGATGAGATTAGAACAAAGTTTCCGAGAGAACTACACAACAAGTTCGCTGCACTCGCCTAGTTCAATCGCGAGCGACTAGTATTGTTTGCAGTCATGCAGGTTATGTGAAATTATGGTGTGATGTGGCTATTGAGGAAGATGTTGGCCTAGGTTTTGGTGTTATTCTCAGGGATGGGGATGGTCGGCTGTTGGGCAGCAGGTGTGGTTTCATCCAAGGCTCCTACACGGCGGTGGAGGCAGAATCAAGGGCGGTTCTGGAGGGGTTAGATTCGTGTGGGGAGCGCCATATCTTGGATGTTATCATTGAGGTGGACTGCCAAGCTCTTTTCTGGAAGTTGCAGATGAATGATCCTGACCTATCTTACTTAGGCAAATGTGTGGATGAAATCATAATTGCTGATGCGACTTTACATCACCATGTTTCAGCTGGACTCCCCGTGAAGGGAATGAGATTGCCGATAGATTAGCAAAGTATGCTCTGTGTAATCGTTTACAATCTCAGTCTGATAAGGGTTGCCCTTTTGTGTTAAACTCCTCTTTTGATTAGTTATGGAAGTTTCCTATTTCCCTCAAAAAAATATAAAATATTTACATACACTTAGACTTTTAAAATGATTAAAAATATTCCAACTCGTAAAAAAATTAACGATAAAAATAAATGAATTACCCATGTTTTGTACTCCTAATTAAATTTTAACATTTTTCAAAAATTATCATCATTTTTCATTTTTTGTTCAAAATCTGCAATTTTTAATATATTATAAAGGGCAAAGGTGCACATTAGCCCCGAACTTGACACCCCTATAGCTTTTACCCCCCCAGGATCGGTCAAGGCGCGTTGACCTCCCTAAACTCCCAAAAGAAATGGACATTTAAACCCACTCCGTTAAACAACCCTTTAACGTCGTGTAACTTTTTTTTTAAACGGCTCTCTCTCTCTCTTCCACCAGCACGGCCGCTAGCGGCAGCGCTTCGGCGGTCATCACAGGTGCACCAGCCGCTGCAGCGCCTCCCACCGCCGCCATACCCCAACCAAATTGCAACCTCATCGCCCCCATCATCATCCCGCACCCGAAATCAAACCCCATCCCAATAGGAAAACCGTAGCAAAATCCGCCGCCGACGACGCCGGAATCGCGAAATTCGTCGACGAAGAATTCGCCGCCGGAATCTCCGAAATCAAACCCCATCCCGAAAGGGCATTCGCCGCCGGAATCGCCGACGACGCCGGAATCGAATCGCGAAATTCGATTCCTTTCTTGACCTCGTCGTCGAGAATCGACTCCACGTCGAAATTTTCCTCAAATTCAGCACAAATTTGGAGCAACTCCGACACGGCTTTTCTGCTGTAGGCAGCGGCGGGCGCTGCAACAAGCATCCCTTGTCGCGGTGGTGGAAGGATGAGCAAATCTGACGGCTCAGACAGAAAGGGGCCTCTGTTATCGTGCAATTTCGTGAGCTTGAAGGGTTTTGGGAGGTTTTTGGCTGGGAATAGCTTGGGGTAGGCGGTGAAGAAAATCGCCGCCGCCTCGTTGTAGGTCTGATTAGGCCGTTTCCGCGGCGTGCGGGGTTTTCTGGTGAAGATTGAGAGGGGGAGTTGGGGTGGGGCCCACCGCAAAAAAAATAATAATAATAAATTAAACGTCGTTAAACAACCGTTTAACGGGGGGGGCAATCTGCACCATTGTTTCGGGAGTTCAGGCAGGTCAACGCGCCTTGACCGATCCTGAGGGGGTAAAAGCTATCGGGGTGTCAAGTTCAGGGGCTAATGTGCACCTTTGCCCTATTATAAATAATGTCCAGCTATACAAATACAATAATAAAATGATGAGCCAGCTCACCAGATTCGTAAAATTCTTAAGGTGGATTTTTTTCATCCCCACACAATAAAACAACTTCGTTCTACCTAAGAATTTGACAAGATGATTCATCCTTCCATCACCAAAATTTTTATAACAAGATATTTTATAAAAATCCTAAAAATTTAAAGTTTTTGAATTAGAAATTTGAAAATTAATTATGAACACAAAACATGATTAACCCAGAGGTGGATCTACTCAAGGGCAGCACTGGACTACAGCCTAGTGTAAGCCACAAATATTTTTCTTGTATATATTGAATATATTTAGCTTAATATCTACACAGGCCAGGCCAGGCCAGCCTAGCCTCCAAAAAAAATAAAAATCTTCAGCATAGATGAAAATTATTTTATTTTTATAGAATATAGATTATTATTTTTTTTTAAAAATGTATAGATGTAGCTCTTTATATGCTTTCAATGTACCTATTATTGAATCAATATATAGAAAGAGTGCAACTATTTATTATTATATGATTGGTTTTTAATCCTAAGTCCATTAAAATTTTATTTAGACACAAAAACGAACTTTACGGACTATCCAAAAAAATTTTGCTCGGGGGGATCCCCTTGCAATACCTTCAAGTTCAGCCCCTCTTATCGATAAATCTTGAATCCATCCCTCGATTAACCCTAAAAGATATGTTATAACCCACAAGTTCTAACAATTTCGATTACAAATATTTAATTTAATTAATTAATTACATTTGAACATTCAAAATCGATATATTAACAAGATTACGCCTCATTTAATTTATTTACAATTGGTTGTGGACGCGTAAAAAATTCTTCACTTTCAAATTTCGGTGCGTACCTTTAACATATCTCTTGTAGCAAGCTATATATAGAAGATAGGACATAAAACAAGTAAATTTACTACAAATTGTAAACTAGCTAGTATAAGTTGCAAGTGCAAAAAAACTTACGTTGAATGAAATATTCAATTTGAAAATTGGAATAAACCAAAAATAATTGTTGTTTTCCTAAATAAAATAAAAAAATACAAAGATATAACCAAAGAAAACAAAGATTTAGAAGAAAAAATTGCAGTCATGTCCTCTTAAGATGGTCTAGTGGTTAGAGTCCGTAAGGTTCGAATCTAATTACTGCACCTCTCACATTTGGTTTTCCAAATATCCATATTGTGTGGTTAATTTGCAGTCACATAGACGTCAATTTATTCATACATACCAAAGCTACCAGCCATGAACCAGAAAAAGAAGAAGAAAAGAAAATACTTTCCGTCTCTTAAAAATATGTTTGGCGTGTGGGTGACACTAATTTTAAAAATGTTAGATAAAAATGTATCGCAAAAGGAAAAAAGAGATTTCACTTTATAAAAGATATAAATAAAAAGTAAAAAAAATTATAATGGGGTAATATTCAAAAATAAAAAATATATATTTTTGTGATACAACTCAAAATGATTAAAAAAAGTGTATGTTTTTAAGAGGAAAGAATTAGAAATTGCAATTAATCAGTTGAAAACTAAAGAATATGTAAGACTTTCAAGGGAATCTTAATAAATGTTTGAGTGGGCCCAACGTAAATAGAAATATGGATGAGAAGAAGAAAAATAAATGATACTATTCCCTCCATTTTATAATAAGTGTCCTAGTTTCGCCATAAAAATTTAGGCGTGTATGATTAAAAAGTAAAAGAATAAAAAATGGTGGAGTTCACTTTTATTTTATCAGGAAAATATAATTAAAATGAAGATGATTAAAAAGTAAAAAGTAATGAAGCCCACTTTTTTATTTTAGAAATATGACACTTGTTGTGGGACAATTCAAAAAAGAAAGTATGGCACTTGCTATGGAATGGAGGGAGTAGTAACAAATAAAACAATGATTTATAAATTTTAGTAGAGACTTTATATTTTAAAATTAAATATTCCCTCTGTCTCATTATAGGTGACTCAAAACTTTTAGCCACGAGAATTAAGGTGAATGTGTAAATTGGTTAAAAATGATAGAGCCTATACTTTTTTAAGGGTTAATTTTTTTATTTATTTATAAAAATAGATTTATAATAGAACGATCCAAAATAAAATTCATGCCATGTTTAATGGGACGAACGAAGTGGTATAGTACAATTTAATCCCCTTTCAATTTGCTAAGTTGGAGAGAGCTACCCCAGGCGAGGTCTCCTCACCACATACTTCAACATCCATTAGGTCTGAAATAAATTTGTAGGACAAGGTCAACTTAAATGTTGGATGTCTTGATTAGTTAAATCAGAAAATTAAAGTTAATTTCTTGGATGTTTGGAGCTGGGTCTTTTGTCTAAATTTTCTTTTACTGATGTTGTTCTTAATTAATTTCAGGTTTCTTTTTTCTTTTCCACTTTTATATTTACTCCCTCCATAAAAAATTTCCTATAAAAAAGTGAAATGAATTTTAATAAAATATTCAATAATGCTATTTGAACAAAATTTGTCCGGACAAAACATGAGTAAATATTTTATAAAATAAATTTATTTAAAAATTTTGGTTCAAAATAAAAATGAATTTAAATAGTTTTATTGTTTTCTTCATATTGTAATATTTTTGTAATTTTTTAATAACTTTTTTAATTTTTATTATTTTTAAAGTACAAAAACTACAAAAAATCAAAAAAATGTTGAAAAATTAAAAGAAAAACTACAATATGGACAAAACAATAAAACTAACTAAATCCTTTTTAACCTTGAACTAAAAACTTTAAAGAAATTATTTTTTAAGAGTTTTTAATCTTTTTTATCTAGACATATTTTGTCCAAATAGCACTACTCTAAAATATTATTCCCTCTGGTGTTTAACGAAACCAACACCTAAAACTATACGATGAAACAGTAAACTATACCTATTGGGACTGATCGGAAGGAGCGAAGTAGAATGATCGGAAACTTAATACGAGAGAAAAATGACTGTTGTATTTGGAAAATAAGAGATAGCGTAAGAAATAATACACGAGCTCGGACCCTATTTATAGATTTACAAGCGGAGGGGTAAAATAGTAAAAACATCTTCGGTGCATGCGTCCTGCGTGGTGGAAGGGTACGTTGGTAATTTCGATAATACGCGGGAGACCTTCCCGCGCGTTTATTGGCTCCTCTGATGGAAATGTCTTCTCTGGCGAAGGCGTCTTCTCTGGTGATATTGACATCTCTGGCATGAGGGACTCCTCTGGTAAACACGTCTTCTCTGTCATGAAGAACTCCTCTGATAAACACGTCTTCTCTGTCATGAAGAACTCCTCTGGTAAACACGTCTTCTCTGGCAAGGGCGTCTCCTCTGGCGGTAGTGACTTCTCTGATGGAGTTGACTTTTCTGATGACGATGACCTCCCTGACGATGGTGACCTTTCCGGCGCGGATGATTTCTCTGGAGGAGAGGGCTCCTCTGTCAAGAATGACTTCTCTGGTGCGGATGACTCCTCTGGCTAGAGTCATTCCTCTGATGGATGAAATCCTTCTGGTATAAATGGTTCTTCTGACCCATACGGCTCCTCTGATGAGAGTGGTTCCTCTGATTTGTACTCTCTCCCTACTCTGCATATATTGCTCCTCACCAACCACTCCCCCCTCTAGTCTGGTTGAACCGGGTATTCTTCGTGTTCAACCAGTGGTGTGTTATTAGCATCAAAGCTTTGTTATTTTCCTTGGCCCCTGTAAATCATAAAGACATAAGCATTTTGACATTATGAGAGAATAAAAAGAAGCCCTGTAAATTGTTCTCTGGCGTTTTTGTTACTTCCACCCCCTGGTCTGGCTAGTTCACTCTGGAGAGATGCAACTAGTCAGAGGACTCTCCCGCGTGGATGACGTCATCCGCATTAAATGTCTGCCCAGTCTACAGTATTTTCCCCGTACCCCGAGGTTACTTTTTAACCTTCGCGTCCTTTCGCCTTTCCGTAAAAATTCTCATCCGTTGATTTCTTCCGTATGCCACGTGCCGTTCATCCCGCGTGCTGGTGGTTACCCGCGTACAATCTTACTTAGCCGATTCGAACTCCCCTTTTTTCCCTATTCTTCTTCTCCAAGTTTTCCGAGCGAATTTTCTGCATTTTTCGGCGATTTCCTCACTGTTCCGGCATTCTCCCGCGACCTTTCCGCTCCAGGTTTTACCGTCCATCTTTCTCCGGTCTAGGTAACTCGCGTATCCTCTTCACTGCAATTTTGTGTTTAATCGTAGTGTAGTGGTATAACTGTTGGTGCTCTGATTGAGCGTGCTAGAAACCCTAGGGTTAACATCTCCCATCATGGCCTGCACCTCCGCCCCTCAACCCTCTCGTTCGCCCTCTCCTTCTGCCCAAGACCCTTCATCTTCCTCCCCGTCGCAGCAAGATCTTGAAAATCTTCCCTCCCCTTCTGTTTCTGATGAATCTCAAACTACACCCCCTCCTTCTCCACCTAAGAAAAAAGGGAAAAAGCCCCGCCTACCCCCCAAACGTATTCCTCCATCCCGCCTTAGTGTCGCGGAGGTGGAAAAATTGAAAAGCAAATGTAGGCGTCCTGATGGTTTAAAATTCGAGGCCTTTTGTAAGGATTCAACGCCTCCTGAAAGCCTTCGTCATCCCAAGGTGATAGTTGTTTGGAAAGCTCAAATAGATGCTGGTTTGAGACTCCCTCCTCCTACTCTGCTGGTTGATGTTTGTAACTATTTTCACATCCCCTTTTTTCAAGTCGCTCCTTCTGCTATTCGGAGATTATATGCCTTTCATGTTTTGTGCCGGGCTCACGGTGTTGGGGACACCGCCAAATTGTTCTGTCAGACCCAGACCCTTCGTATGCAGGGCAATCCCTTGTATAGCTTTGCTGCCCACACGAAATATCCTATCACCTTCCTTTCCTCTCTGAATTCTTTCGATAAGGGCTTCCTGGAATACTATTGTTATGTGCGCACCCCTTTCGGCAACTGGCGCGATTATGGTGCTTCGGAGCTGGAATGGCATACAAGTCGCACTACTTATAAGCCAGCCTCTCCCGAAGTCCCTTCTACCCGTGACCAGAGTATTATAACTCACCTTAATGCTATGAATAAAGCCCAGACTCTAGACTGTAAGTACCTGGCCGAGAACAATTCCTCTCTGGCATATAATGGTCTGTTTCCCCTGTATCCAGCGAGATCAATAGGTAAAAAATATACATTAGAAAACACATTAGCTTTTGTTACCCTGCTTTTAATGATGTGAACTTTTGGTTTGCAGATATGTCTTGGAGATCGAAATGTGGGGACAATTTGCCTGACACCCCTTCTCTTGCTGGCAGCGGAGCACATGGCCCAAGCGGTTCTGCTTCCAGAACAAGTCCCTCGGAGCAGCCTGCTGGTTCCCAACTGATCCCCATTCCCCCTGTAGTTGAAATCCCAGAGGGAAATGTGGAAGCCTCGCACTCCTTTGATGCGGAGGAAGTTGATGTGGGGGCTCTTGTTCACAGAAGTGGGCGCTCCAGTGCTGGTGATGCCGCTGGCTCCCGCGAAGAAGATATCCAAGTCGTGGATATTACCGATGAGGTTCCTTCGCCTGATTCGGCTCCAGATGCCACCCTTGCTGATCTTACGAAGAAGCGGAAGAGAGGTTCCCTGATCTCTATGGGTGAGAAGGAGAGACAGGAAAGCCTGAAAAAGACTGGCAAGTCCTCAGAGCCAGCGAGGAGGTCTGCTGGTGGTGTGAAGATTCTCACTCCTGCTGGGGACAAGGGCAAAGGGCCAGCGAAGAAGTCAGCTGGTGGTTCCAAGGTTCTCCCCTCTGTCGGTGGAAAGGGTAAGGGCAAAGCTGCAATGCCCTCGGCTGACGAACCAGAGGATCTTGTTCCTGGACCGATTTCGAGCTTATCGGGGCAGGAATTGATTGACGCCTTGATAGCTCGTGTCCATTCAAAGGACCAAGAGAAGATGGGGAAGCTGACCCGACCGGCTTTAGCTACTCAGCTCTGCCGGTTGGCTCTTCAGGTATCCTGCATGTTATGCTCTTTATTAAGAATTTTTTAAATTACTAACCTTTTTATGGTTTTGTTGGAACCCATTTTATCTTCTTGCAGGTGGAGTCAGGGATGTGGGGGGCTGTTAAATGCATCCATGACTACGAAATGGCTGAGAAAGAACGGGAGAAGGAACAGGCGGACATCGCCAAGCGTGATGATGATGTCGCCGGGGTAGTAGAGCGTCTGAGTAAAGCTGAAGCGGAGATCGCTGATCTGAAAGATAAATTAGCTCAGGTGGAGGTGGAGAGAGCATCCTTGGCCTCCGAGTTGTTGAGAGCCACAAAGGAGAGCCACGAAAGCTTAGTCAAGTTCAAAGCTGGTTATGAAAGAGACTACAGGGAAGCCAGGCGGGGTTGGAAGAGGATACTTGTGGAAGCTCAGAACCGCGCGTTCGTTCTGGGGGCTCGAGATCAACGCCTGGAATATTTCTTGTCTCCACGGGGTCAACATTTCCTGGGGTTGATGCTGGAAGGTACTCTGGATGCTTTCAAAAAGACTCCCGAGTATTTGGCGGATTTTGGACCCCTCTTTGCTTATGTGATAGAGCAAACAGCTTCCAAGGCATTGGAGATGGCGGGGGCCACCCCGGAGCAACTTGCCACTTTGAATTTCAAAGCCCTGATGGATAATCTCCAGGATGAGGAGATAAATAAGCGGATGGGGATCCCTGCACATTCTCCAGAGAAGCCAGAGTGGTGGTACCCGGTGCTAGAGAAAGCCATTCCCTATTTTTCTCTTGGGATTGGATCTGACTTGCTACCTTCTGCTCCCATATATGCGCCTGCGTTCTCTGCTACCATGGCGCGCTTTGTGAACCGGCTGCGGGATCCCTCTGGCGAGAGTTCTCGAACATTTTCTCAGTTCGGCCTGGAGCCTCCCCTGCCCTCTGACTTAGCGGCTTCTGCCTTCACCGACTCTGCCTCTTCCTCTGCCGCGGTGGAACAACTGTTCAATCTGTACCAGAATGAGGATCTGTATGTGCAGGAGGCTGCACCGTTGTTGGATTTGGGAGTTCGTCTTCCCCAAGCGAAGGAGACTGGCCTGTTGCCCGTGTTCTCAGAGAAAACTATTTCGGGTCATGCTTCTGCAAGTGGTGTTCCTTCCCGGGCTCCCTCTGCCTCTGCTCCCGTCTCCTCTGCTGTTGCCCAAGCTGCCCCTGTTCCTCCCTCTTGATGTTTCCCCTTTCTCTCCTGACTTTACCAAAAGAGAATTTTGTAACTCTTTAATTTGTACCAATTAAACACTTACCGCCGGTTTTTGATGTACAGCTTTGCTTCTTGAGCGTGCTTTAATGAAATTTCGTTCACCTCCTTGCTTCTTTTATCTCTGTTATTTGTGTTGTTTTCGCTGCCTGTTGAGGTGGGGTTTATATTTCCGTCTTTCCCCTGTTGATTTGAATTGGTTTATTATGATTGTTGTTGATGCTTCTCTAATCCCCTCCCTTGGAATTGCTTTAATTTCTTGTGATGACTCCTCTTCTGCGGATTGAGACGACTCCTCTGGCGAGGATCGTGACGACTCCTCTGGCGAGGATTGAGATGACTCCTCTGGCGAGGATTGTGATGACTCCTCTGGCGAGGATTGTGATGACTCCTCTGGCGAGGATTATGATGACTCCTCTGGCGAGGATTGAGATGACTCCTCTGGCGAGGATTGAGATGACTCCTCTGGCGAGGATTGTGATGACTCCTCTGGCGAGGATTGAGATGACTCCTCTGGCGAGGATTGAGATGACTCCTCTGGCGAGGATTGTGACGACTCCTCTGGCGAGGATTGAGATGACTCCTCTGGCGAGGATTGTGATGACCTCTCTGGCGAGGATTTGGTTAACTCTTCTAGGAAGGATTTCACCGCCTCCTCTGACGAGGATTTGGTTGATTTCTTTGCTGGCGATTTCGTGCTTCCCATCCATGCTGCTTCCCATCCATGCTTGAGCACTCTGCGCGGAGCATGGAAGACCCGGAGGGTGCAACCAACTTTCGCGGCTTACGATTAAATAGTAACCCTCTGCGTGGAGCATGGAAGGCCCGGGTGGCGCGACCAACTTTCACGGCTTACGATTAAATAGTAACCCTCTGCGTGGAGCATGGAAGGCCCGGGTGGCACGACCAACTTTCACGGCTTACGATTAAATAGTAACCCTCTGCGTGGAGCATGGAAGGCCCGGGTGGCACGACCAACTTTCACGGCTTACGATTAAATGAACACCCTGCACGAGGCTTGGTAGACCCGGGGGGTGCACACCACCTCTCGTGACTTACGGTTAAGGACAACCTCTGCGCGGAGCATGGAGGACCCGGGGGGTGTAACCAACTTTCGCGGCTTATGATTATGTGCCACCTCTGCGCGGAGCATGGAAGGCCCGGATGGCGCGACCAACTTTCGCGGCTTACGATTGAATAGTAACCCCCTGCACGGAGCATGGAAGACCCGGGGGGTGCGACTAACTTTCGTGGCTTACGGTTAAAGGTCCACCCTGCACGGAGTTTGGCAGACCCGGGGGATGCACACCACCTTCCATGGCTTACGGTTAAGTGGACACCCTGCACGAGGCTTGGCAGACCCGGGGGGTGCACACCACCTCTCGTGACTTACGGTTAAGGACAACCTCTGCGCGGAGCATGGAAGACCCGGGGGGTGTAACCAACTTTCGCGGCTTACGATTATGTGCCACCTCTGCGCGGAGCATGGAAGGCCCGGTTGGCACGACCAACTTTCGCGGCTTACGATTGAAAGAACACCCTGCACGGAGCATGGAGGACCCGGGGGGTGCCACCAACTTTCGTGGCTTACGGTTAAAGCAACCTCTGCGCGGAGCATGGAAAACCCGGGGGGTGCAACCAACTTTCGCGGCTTATGATTAAGTGCTATCTCTGCGCGGAGCATGGAGGGCCCGGGCGGCACAACCAACTTTCGCGGCTTACGATTGACAGGAACACCCTGCACGGAGCATGGAAAACCCGGGGGGTGCGACCAACTTTCGTGGCTTACGGTTAAAGCAACCTCTGCGCGGAGCATGGAAAACCCGGGGGGGTGCAACCAACTTTCGCGGCTTATGATTAAGTGCTATCTCTGCGCGGAGCATGGAGGGCCCGGGCGGCACAACCAACTTTCGCGGCTTACGATTGTCCGCAACCTCTGTTCTGGTTGAGCATGACCCCTCTGCTCTGGTGGAGCGTAATTCCTCTGGTTTGCCCTAATCTTGCTGAGAAGCAATTTTTGAATTTAAAAATTGGGACCTACGGGTATACACCCTACTCCCCCCTCTGGTGACATGTGCAATACTCTGTTATGAACATGTTGGCCCAATTATTTCTTACTCCCTTCTCCGACCCATAAGCTCATGCGGGCCCATTACCCCTTGGCCCATTTCTTGATCCCAGTATCGCTTCTATATATATCCTCTTCCGATCCTTCAAACCCTGGATCTGTTGATGTTTTGCCTCCCTAGATCGGTTGTAAGGCACTCAAGTAAGGGAATTTCCCCTCTAAACACTCACATCCCCGAGGGCTCCGCCTTTTCCCCTGTGCTTCTGGTGTAGATCTCTAACTTTGTGGTTGTAACGAGTGGAGTTCCCTTGCTTGAGTGTTTTATAACCAGGCTCCTCAGATCTAGACGTTGATTTCCCAGATCTGGGCGTTGGGTTTCCGGATCTGAGCGTTGGCTCCTCAGATCTGGCCTCTAGTTTGTTCCTCCTCTGTATTCTTTCTTTTTGGCATTTTGACTTGTTGTTTTTCTTGGTATTCGGCATACACAGAGTAGAGTTGGAGTAGATCTGAAAGGTGAGCGTGTCCCAGCCACGAAGAAGAACTCGGAGTGTTGGATCGTGGAAAGAGAGATGTCCATCCCTGATGCTTGTTTTCCCTTTGGCCTGCTAAGAAGCAGTTTTTGTATTTTTTTCTCCCTTGTCCTGCTAAGAAGCAGTTTGCATTTTGAATTTAAAAATTGAGGATTATGGGTATACACCCTACTCCCCCCTCTGGTGACATGTGCAGTGCTCTGCACGAACATGTTAGGTAGCATATGTAATGTAAGAAAACAAAAATTGAAATAAACAAACACAACACCAGGGAATTCCCTAGAACCACATATCTGTTTTATTGATATTATGGCCCCGGACCTCGTTAAAACCCCTGTGGGGAAAAAGAGTATCCGGTCTACAAGTGATTACTCCTGCTAAGAAGCAGTTATACATAGAACTTTTTGAGTGTGTTTATATTCCATGGTCTGGGTAGAGCTCTGCCGTCTGAATCCGACAATATGTACGCACCGCCTCCCAAAACCTCTGTGACGATGTATGGCCCTTCCCAATTGGCTTCGAACTTACCCACCGCCTTTAATGCATCAGCTCGCTTGAGAACCAAATCTCCCTTCGACAATTTCCTCACTCTGACCCGTTTATCATATCCCGCTTTGATAATGCCTTTGTACTTGGCCGCTCTAACACGGGCTTCCTCCCTCTGTGCCTCCACCAAGTCCAGCTCTGCTCGGCGGAGCTCCTCATTGTGCTCAGTGTCGTACGTGGTAATCCGGTATGATTCTAGTCGTGCCTCTGCTGGTATCACCGCATTGGATCCATACACCAGTGTGAATGGTGCCTCCCCTGTCGCCGTTTTTGGACTAGTTCGGTAAGCCCAAAGAACGGTATCCAGCTCCTCCACCCACTTCCCTCTGCTCTGATTTAGCCTCTTCTTGATGCCCTCACATATGGTCCTATTAGCCAATTCTACTTGTCCATTTGCCTGTGGATGAGCCACTGAGACAAAACGATGTGTGATATCCATTCGATCGCAGAAGTCCGCAACCCGTTGCCCTGTAAATTGAGTCCCATTATCAGACACGATGATGCGTGGCACTCCGAATCTGCAGCAGATATTCCTCCAGATAAAACGTTCCACTGTAACTTCATCGATCTTGCTCACGGCCTCAGCTTCGACCCATTTGGAAAAATAGTCCACTGCCACAATGAGAAAGCATTTCCCTCCAGGTGCTGTAGGCAGCTTCCCAACTATATCAATGCCCCATTTATCAAACGGACAAGCGGCGTACATTACACCCATGGGCTCCCCTGGTATGTTGATTTTCCCGGCATGCCGCTGGCAAGCTTCACACTTGCGGACAAACTCTCTGGCTTCCTGGTTGATGTGAGGCCAGTAAAAACCTGCCCGAATGATCTTGCGTACAAGGTCTCGAAATCCAGTGTGCCCGCCGCAGCAACCTGCATGAATCTCTTTCAGAGCAAAGTTAGCTTCCTCTGGCGATAAACATTTTAGCAGAGGTTGAGTAAAAGATCTTTTGAAGAGTTGATCATTGATTAGGCAGTAATTTTCATAGCGGGCCCTTTGGTTGGATTCTCTGCTTAGTCGTTCCCCTGTCTTCAGAAAGTGTATAATCGGAGCCCGCCAATCATCTCTGATCTCTACCGAGAACACCTGCGAAGTTTCCATCTCTCTGGTATCACAGAGTAAAATGATCTCGTCGCTCCAAGTTTGCTCTACTGCGCTAGCCATGCGCGCCAGTAGGTCGGCCTTCGTGTTCTCCTCCCGAGAAATCTGTTCGAGCTTAAACTCCATGAATTTTTCTTTCATTTCGCTAATTTTGGTATGGTACGCCTTCATCCTCTGATCCTTGACACTGTAACTTCCCGAGAACTGTTGTGCAACCAACTGGGAGTCTGTCTTTATAATGACACACTCAGCTTTAAGCTCTGACAGGATATGAGCCCCTCTGACCACGGCCTCATACTCCGCCTCATTGTTAGATAACCGACAGGTGAATTTGATGGCGAACTGGTATGTCCCATAACCTGGCGAAGTAATATAAACCCCGATTCCGCACCCCTCTTTTGTCACTGACCCATCCACATAAGCCACCCAGAACTCTGGTATGGGACGACGAGTTGTTTCTTGTATGAAGTCTGCCAATGCCTGCGCCTTGATCGCCGTTCGTGGCTCGTACTCTACATCATATTCCCCTAGTTCCACAGCCCATTTGACCATTCTTCCCGACAAATCCGCGCGCCCCAAAACTTGTTTAAAAGGTAAAGACGTGCGTACCACCACTCGATGTGAAAGGAAATAAGGTCTCAGCTTTCTTGCCGTGATCATGACCGCCAGAGCCGCCTTCTCGATCTCTGTGTAGTTGAGCTCAGGGCCCTGAATAATTCTGCTGACAAAATAGATGGGTCTCTGATGACTTCCCTCCTCTCTGATTAGCACAGAGCTGATTGACTCCTCCCCCATAGCTATGTATAGATACAACGTTTCTCCCGGAACTGGCTTGGTCAGAGTTGGGAGTTTTGCTAAGTATACTTTAAGATCCTCAAACGCCGCGCGGCATTCCTCTGTCCACAAAAACTTGGTTCCCTTCCTCAGTACTTTGAAAAACGGCATGCTCCGTTCTGCCGATCTCGATATAAACCTGCTTAAGGCAGTGATACGCCCGTTCAGAGTCTGCACCTCCTTGATTCCTCTAGGCGGTGTCATTTCCAAAATAGCTTTGACCTTGTCGGCGTTGACCTCAATCCCTGTTGGTGTGACTTTATACCCCAAGAATTTCCCTGTTGTGACCCCAAAAGTGCACTTGGCTGGGTTCAACATGAGTCTGTGATCTCTGACTACCGTGAAGATTTCTTCCAGATCCGCCACATGGTCCTCTGCCCTGTTACTCCGTACGAGCATATCGTCTACGTATACTGAGATATTCTTAGCAAGCTGTTCTTTGAAAATTTTCTCCATCATCCGCTGATATGTGGCTCCTGCATTCTTCAAACCGAACGGCATACTCTTCCACCCATATACGCCACAACAGACGGCAAAGGCCGTTTTGGCGATGTCTCCCCTGTTCATCTTTACCTGATGATACCCTTGGTACGCATCCATCATGGATAATAAAGCACATCCTGAAGTGGAGTCCACCAATTGGTCAATCCTCGGCAGAGGATAATGGTCCTTCGGACAAGCGGCGTTCAAATCTCGGAAGTCCACGCACATTCTCCAGGTGTTTGTCTTCTTGGGTACCATCACTGCGTTTGAGATCCACTCTGGGTATTGCACTTCCACAATATGCCCAGCTTTCAATAGTTCATAGACCTGCTCTCTGATGGCCGCGTCCTTTTCAGCCCCTAAAATTCCTTGTCCGTTGCTTTACCGGCTTGACCTTAGGGTCCACGTTGAGGCAATGCTCTGCCAACCCTCTATTGATTCCCTTCAAATCTGCGGTGCTGAAAGCGAATACATCCGCATTTCGCCGGAGACAACCAATGAGCTCCTCTCTGACTTGATCACTCATGGCCGATCCAATCTTAGTTTGGAAACCCTCTTTCCCTGGAAATAACTCTATCATATTGCAAACATCGCTAGTGGACACCAGCGCGGTTTTCTCTGTGGAGTCTCTGTCTTTTAATAAATCCGCCAACTCTTGGCGCTCCTCTGCTGGGGCATGCACCTCGCCCACTTTCCCCCTCTTCCGGGCGTTCGCCCCCTCTGTCCATCTTTCCCTTTTCTGCCCTGCTGACTGTGTGAGCATTTGCACGTGGCATGCTTTTGATGTCGTCTGATCGCCACAAACTTCTCCCACTCTTCCACCCTCGATTGGAAACTTCATTTTTAGGTGAAACAAAGAGATAACCGCCTTGAACGCCGTCAAGGCGGGCCGGCCGAGTATGACATTGTACGAGGGTTTGGGCATATCCACCACTAAGAAACGTACCATCCTTGTTTTGTTGCCCGCCACTGTACTGCCAAGGATCAACGGCAGCTCTACATACCCTAGGGGCATGACCATCTCTCCTCCAAACCCAAACAGAGGAGCATTTGTCGGCTCAACATGAGCGTTAATTCCCATATTTTGGAGACATTCCTTGTACAAGATGTTTACAGCGCTGCCCGAATCCACGAAAATACGGTGAATAATGCAGCCGGCGATGTCTGCCGTGATGACCAGCGCATCATCATGTGGATACATTAATGTGCGTATATCCTCTGCTCCAAAAGTGATTGCCGGCTCCTCTGCCGCGCTGGTGACTTCCATGACCCGTTTAGGATAATACCCTGCTTTGACTGCTCTGACGACTTGCTTTTTAGCCCTATTTGATGTGGGCATCCCGTTTTCCCCACAAATCATGTGAACTTCCCTTCTATATGGGGGGGGAGGAAGATTTTGTCTATCTGCCCCTTCTCTGCGATTATCCTGGTTATCATCGAGCCTGCGATCTCTGTTGTTGTTCCCCTGCTCTCGTCGCTGATCCCGGTTATTTCTTTGATCCCTCTGATCTCGCTGATCTCTCTGATCCCGCTGATCCCTCTGATCAGTCCTCCTCTGACCTTCATTTCCCCTGTCAATGAAGTGGTCGAGACACCCCTGGCGCACCAATAACTCCAATTGGTGCTTAAGATGTCCACAATATTTCGTGTAATGCCCGAAGGAATTGTGATATTCACACAACTTATTGTTAGGCCCTTCCTGCGGCGGCCCAGTCCGGTAGGTCCCTGGTGCCCTAAAGAACGGCTGATCCTTTATTAGATGAAAAATTTCTTCTTGTGGTTTAATCAAGGGCGTGTATTCGGTAAACCGCGTTACTTCATTCACTGTGCGCTGTTGATTAGATGGCATTCCTCCCTGGGGTGGGAGTACCCTAGGAGGCAACCCTCTGAATGGGGCCCTATCTTGCTGTCTTTGTCGTTCGGGTGCTTCCTCAGCTTTCTTGACTCTGTGTTTCTCATTTTCCACCTTCCTCGCCATTTTGGCGTCCTCCAACTGTAGATACCCCGGCAGCCTTGCCATGATGTCATCAAAATCCCTTGCTGGTCGAATTTGTAATTCGTCAAAAAAGATTCCTGGCCTGAGTCCTCTGACATAGGCGCAGTTTTTAATTTGCGATTCTGCCTCTGGCACCTCCAGAGCAGCAAGATTAAACCTTGCTGTGTACTCCCGAAGCGTTTCTCCTTGCTCCTGCTTAATATCCATCAGCGAAAGGGCTGATTTCCCTACCCTCCGTGAACTCGCGAACTGACGCAAAAAACGAGTCTGTAATTCTTCGAAAGAGTGAATGGAATTTGGGGGCAGCGTCCCAAACCATAACTGGGCTGGTCCAGTAAGGGTAGTGGAGAAGATCCGGCACTTGATGCCCTCCGTGTACATGTGCAACGTAACCAACCCTTCAAACCGATTGAGGTGTACCTCCGGATCGGTAGTGCCATCGTAATCCAGTGAGATGGGCTTGTAGCTTCTAGGTAAGGCATCTGCCAAAATATCGTCCGAGAAAGGACTGCGGTTGTGGATCGGGTGGAACCTCGATGTCTTAGCTCTCTTGTCCCCCTTATGCCTCCCCTGTTCCCTTCTGTCCCTGGGTACTTCATGAGCGTGGCGCTTGTGGACTCTATATTCATGTCTGCCAGAGGAATACTCCGGCTCTCTTTCCTCTGACCTCTCTGTGTAGCGTGATTTTTCCGATCGATGGGACTTTTCCACCCGGTGCGATTTTCCTGACCTTTGTTCCCTGTCCTCCCTTCGGGATTTCTCCCTCAGTGATTCCTCCAGATCCTGGAGTTGATGTTTTAGCTGAGACACTTGGTTTTTTAGCCGAGCTTTCTCCCTCGGTCTCTCTTCCTCGAACACCAAAGAGACGGATTGACTATCAGACTCGTCAACCCTCTCCTTTCTCACCACACTGTTAAGTCTGACCCGGCTCCCCTCTGGTCTTCTTTCCACTTCCCTGTCAGCAGGGTCCCCTTGTACTTCCAGAGGCACCGCAGCTTGTTTGTTGATTGCTAAAGTGTTTACCTCCTGAGCAGCGGGAGGTGGGGCCTCAGCGCCCTGCAGAGTAGCCGTTCCCACCAGTGGAGCTACAGTGGGAACAGCGGACAACATGGGAGTTCCTAGTGCCTGACGCACAGCGGAGTAGTGAAGCAGCGCCATCATCTGTTCCATCGATCCAAACGTGATTTGTCCCGCTCCAGACGCGGGGGTTAAGCATGGCATGTCAGATCCTGGAGTCACCAGAGCAGATCTCTGGAGGCTTGCATTCAACCCTGTCAACGGAGTGGCGGGGATAGCCTGAAACCCTGGTGGGGCAGTGAAGGTAGCATTGCCCTGGAGGCCCGGGAACAATGAAGGTGGCATCTCAGTGGTGAGAGCAGCGGAGTCGAACTCCCTTTCTAGGTTGCGGTGTGCATCTGATGATCCCATGGTACCTACACATAAACAAAGTGAGAAGCTATTCTAACGACGAAAGAATAAACCCCTTATTACCGATTGGGGTCCCAATGTAAGAAATCCAATAAGAAATCCCGGCTTCCGGTGCAGAGACCGTTAAAAAATTCCCTTCCAAGTAATTCTACACTCGGGGAAATAAACCCAGAGTATAGATTGAGAAAACAGAGCCCTCAATAAAACTTCAACAGACGCAAAATACCCAGGGATAAATACAAACAGAGCTACCACCAGAAGATACGTTAGCACGATTGCATTAAACATGATAAGAAAAGGAATTATGTAAGAGACGAAGCTAATAATTTCGAAGATTAGTCAAGGAAAACATGGAGAAGCATGAATAATCATTTCCCATAAGTGAAGATCATTCACAAAACAACAATATGGATCTCACCATAACTAAGACAAAGTGTTTAATCATCATATTATTGAGGTAAAACTCTTGTATCAACGACAATAAATACTCTCGACATCGACGATTAACCACAAAAACCCATAAATCCGCAACAAAGAACTCCAATACATCAGGATCAAAGCATAACATCCCAATTCAATCACCGAAATCGAAGATTAACCACGAAAATCATGGAAAACGCCCATAAACCCCCTCCCTTAAACGAAAAGCGTCTATAAACCCCCAGCACAGAGCCAACAGAACAAAAACAGGGCAGCAACTCCGATCCAACGGTATAGAACGAAGATTTGTCATTCAGGCAAATGAAGTAACGGTAATTATCAACCTTAAACGGAGAAGACCCACAGATTTAACCACACGAGCCCAAGCACAACGAAGACTAACCATAGAAACCATGGAAACACTGATAAACATCCTTCTTAAATGAAAAATACCAGTAAATTAACAGTATCAGCCTCATCATAACGGAAACAAAACACCATTCCCCGATCCACCGATAAAACACGAGGATTAACCATAAAAACATGGAAAATACTGATAAGCACCATCCGCGAACAACAAACACTCACAGATCAACCACGCAAGCCCAATCATAACCAAAATGGAGTGCTAACTAACACCCTATCGCTGCAAACCCACAAATCCCCAACACAGAGCCAATCATTAAGCAAAAACAGAGCTAAAATTCCATAATTCACCGATAAAACCGTTAGATCTACGAATAATCTCTCCATTCTCCAAAGGAAACTCACATTTGCCCATAATTACCCCGATCCACAGTGAAGAAACGTAAATTTTCCCTAATTCATAATTTATAACCGTCGCCACCTTTTCCCCATGCACAAAAACACAATTGAACGTAGATCTCCCGAACTTGTAAGTAAATTTGCACGAAAACATAAAAACTGATCTACAATAACTTGAAACCTCCGAATGATGGCGTAATTGGGACCTACGCATGCAAATCCGGCGACGATTCCGGATCTGCATACGCAGGGGGTGGAATTCTCACGCCTTAGCCCATTTTTTCCCACAGACGGCGCCAGTTGGTGTTTAACGAAACCAACACCTAAAACTATACGATGAAACAGTAAACTATACCTATTGGGACTGATCGGAAGGAGCGAAGTAGAATGATCGGAAACTTAATACGAGAGAAAAATGACTGTTGTATTTGGAAAATAAGAGATAGCGTAAGAAATAATACACGAGCTCGGACCCTATTTATAGATTTACAAGCGGAGGGGTAAAATAGTAAAAACATCTTCGGTGCATGCGTCCTGCGTGGTGGAAGGGTACGTTGGTAATTTCGATAATACGCGGGAGACCTTCCCGCGCGTTTATTGGCTCCTCTGATGGAAATGTCTTCTCTGGCGAAGGCGTCTTCTCTGGTGATATTGACATCTCTGGCATGAGGGACTCCTCTGGTAAACACGTCTTCTCTGTCATGAAGAACTCCTCTGATAAACACGTCTTCTCTGTCATGAAGAACTCCTCTGGTAAACACGTCTTCTCTGGCAAGGGCGTCTCCTCTGGCGGTAGTGACTTCTCTGATGGAGTTGACTTTTCTGATGACGATGACCTCCCTGACGATGGTGACCTTTCCGGCGCGGATGATTTCTCTGGAGGAGAGGGCTCCTCTGTCAAGAATGACTTCTCTGGTGCGGATGACTCCTCTGGCTAGAGTCATTCCTCTGATGGATGAAATCCTTCTGGTATAAATGGTTCTTCTGACCCATACGGCTCCTCTGATGAGAGTGGTTCCTCTGATTTGTACTCTCTCCCTACTCTGCATATATTGCTCCTCACCACCCTCCGTCCGCGATATCGTTTCTACATTATGGAGGGCGCGAGTTTTAAGAAAAGTGATAGATAGCAGTAGTTGATAATAGTGAATATTGTAGTGAGTGGAGTTTGAGCCCCACAATAAAAGCACTTTTTGATGAAAATATAAGGTTAAGAGAATAAAGTGTTATGTGGACTCTACAACTATCAATGAAAGTGAAAATGATATTGCGGACGGATCGAAATAATAAATGTGGAAACGATATCGCAGACAGATGGAGTATTAAGCATATTGACGATGGTACTTATGTTGATTAGTACGTAGACTTTTTACACAATCAATCCTTAGGCAAGATGATCATTGAGAAAAATTGACAAATCCATTTTCTTCAATTATCTATTCTATTTATAATTCCAATTGACCAAATGTTCTTATGAAAATAAGGCCATAAGTTTCTTTTTGTTTGATCTTCGTTTTCGATACAGTACTGTTTAATTCAAAGAACTTATAATTATAATCGATTTTTTTCAAAAAAAAAAAATATAATTATAATTTATCGAATTAAATGTTGATCATTGTAAAACTAAATTTTCCTTCTCACTTTTGAGACAGAAAATCAGCTGAATTCACATCGGATGCATCCAAGTGTGTCCATTTTTAGAATATAAATAAAATAGTACTCCCTCCGTCCCACTGTATCTGAGACTCTTTCTATTTTGGGCGTCCCACTGTAAGTGAGACTCTTTCCTTTTTGGATAATTTTTTTTCCCTTTAAACACCTTTTCACTTTTTCACCTATATACACACAAAATACATCTTTCTTAATTCTCGTGCCCAAAAAAAAGGTCTCACTTACAGTGGGACGGAGGGAGTAAAAGAAGAAGAAGATAGGAAATAAAGTCGTGTTTATGATTGGGTAAAATTAGGATGGCATCTCCTGACTAAGTTAGGAGAGTCTTTAATGAATATAGTTGAGAAGTGGTAAGTTGCAAGTTATGAGGGAAATCGTTTTAGGAGATTTTTCTGCAGAGTCACACACAAGTTGAAGGCATCCTTCATTAATTCTTTGAAAAAACCATATCTGACTTTAATTATATCTGGACATAACTCGTCAAACCAATTTGACGCAAATTTTTCTCTCACTATATGTTTGTCAATTTGACCTTAGCCAATATGGAAACTTGAAGTTATGTTCCATGTAAATAGTAAACTTAAGTCAAGAGATCTTTCTAAAATAATATTCCCTCCCTCCATAAGAAATTGTAACATTATGGATGACACAAATTTTAATAAATTGTGAATGGAATTATATATAGATTAAGGATCTCATTTTAAAATGAATTATGTGGACCCTACTATTATAAATAAAAATGACAAATTTTTCGTGATCAAATCAAAAAGAAAATTATGGTAAATTTTTCGTGGATGGAAGAAATAACATATATTCTAAAACGAAAAAATTACGATATATATAAATTCAGGGTAAATATACTTATCCTCCTAACATACAAATTTTTAATGTCTCTATCCTAACGTAAGTGACAAACATGGTTTTCGTGTCTCAATTTTGTATGAATTGGGTGTCATTCCCTTCGTATTTTACTTATGAATTGCGTTTTTATGCTCATTTGTTATGTTTTATGATGAGATGCTTGGTGGTAATTTACTAATTTGATGAGTTTTCAAGGAAAATCAACTAAAAATTGGAGAGAGTTAGATGAATGAGGTTGAAGTACATCTCAGCAGCAGACCGTGAGAGAAAACAGTGAATGAATCGAAGTTCGGACGAAAGAGAACGGAATCGAGAAAGTCGACTGTGGTTTTAAACCATATATGAAATTAATTATTTTATTAAATATTTATTATTTAATTAAAATGATTATTGGATGTTAATTGATTAACGTAGTATACTTGAAGTCTCAAAATCGATATTCGGTGAGTGGGATATTGTATGTCAAAGTTTGGATATTATGTAGGGAAATAACACTTTGAAAGTGTTATTTGTCCCACATTGGGAAATGAGAGATGTTCTCTCTAGTATAAGAACGGTTAAACTCATGGAGCTAATAACTAGTGGTCTTGGATGAAGCCCTTGGCCTCGCGCACGCGCGCACACACACACGAAGAGCATTATCGGGGCGATATTCTTCTTGTGGGAAGAATTCCACTCGACTCGACATACTAGTTT
The DNA here is from genome assembly GCF_028751815.1 of Salvia miltiorrhiza. Classification (NCBI taxonomy): domain Eukaryota; kingdom Viridiplantae; phylum Streptophyta; class Magnoliopsida; order Lamiales; family Lamiaceae; genus Salvia; species Salvia miltiorrhiza. The sequence goes on from NC_080387.1 coordinate 40,410,739, forward strand.
GTATGTTTATTTGTAATTCAATTTTTATCTCATTTGTGTTTTGAGAAACCAATTTTTATCTCATTGTTATTATTGATTTCTCTATTTTTTTAGTACAATTTTCCATACTTTGTATATTTCTTTCTATTGTAATATCCTGGTGCTTACAAAAACACTAAAGACTAGCTCGAAGCCTCGAACGGGGTGCATGTAGGGGTGAGCAAAAAATCTGAAACCGAATAACCGAACCGACCCAAACCGAAATTTTAAAATATGGTTCGGTTTTTTCGGTTTTCGGTTCGGTTCGGTTTTTTTTTCATAAAATTTCGGTTTTTCGGTTCGGTTCGGATTTTTTAAAACCGAACAAAACCGAAAAACCAAATTATATTTATAATATATATATATATATATATATATATAATATTTTAATTATAATTTTATAATATCTAGCTTCTAATATTTTTTTTAATTTTATAGTTTCTTTTTGGAATTTTCGGTTTTTTTTTTCGAAAATTTCGGTTTTTTCGGTTTTTTTTCGAAAATTTCGGTTTTCTTCGGATTAATTCGGTTTTTCGGTTCGGTTCGGTTTTAATTATAAAAAATTCGGTTAATTCGGTTCGGTTTGTTCGGTTAATTCGGTTCGGTTCGATTTTTTTTTTAAACCGAACTAAAATATGGATTGGTTTGGTTTTAGCAAAAACCGAACCATATAACCGAATGCTCACCCCTAGGTGCATGATTCACTCCAACTTAGCACAAATCTACACTTTAAAATACAGCCAACTACCAATTCGCGCAATCTCCTTTGCTTTTGTTCTTTTGGATTTTATTATGCTTTTCTAGTAACTAGTAATGCATATTTGTGGCATTATGTTATTTTGTTGATATAAAAAGCTGATGCATATTTATTTGTACTTTTAAAAAAATATTTTTATATAAACTAATATGAATGTTAATTCAAATTATTTTAATAAAAAAATTAAAATATAGTACTCCTTCCGTCTCAATAAATGTGGCCACCTTTCCTCTTTGGTTTGTCCCACTAAAAGTGGCCACTTTCTTAAATAGTAAAAATTAGGGCTTCATTAAGCAATTAATCAAGCTGTTAATCTATTCTTAAAATAATCCTACAATTTTCTTATTCCTACCTAACCCTAGGTAAATCATTTTACCTCTCACACTCTCTCTCTCATCCGCCGCTGAGTTTCTTTCTCTCATCTGCTACTCTCACTATGAAATCCAAACGAGTCTTCGACCGTTCGCCGTGGAGGTTTGAAACCGTGCCCTTCGATTTCACACCACTCATCCTCGATGTGGTGTCGGAATCGAAGCCTTCTCCATTTCACGAGGCCTGCAACCCCCTTTCGCCACCGTCCGCCGCTGATTCCATCGATCTGACATCCGCCATGATGAAGGAGCATAGCTCCTCCGTGTCGCCGGCATCTCCGGTGTCTCGGCCCTCTCTGAGCGAAGTTTTATCCCCTCGGTCCTCCTCCCAGGAAACCCTAATCGAAGGGGCTTTGTTCTCGGCTGACGCCGATTCCACAGATCCGGTGCCCTTCTCCGAGACTTTGGCATCTCCGGTCTATGTCGCCTCTATTACCGGTGTTCTTTTCCCCCGATCCCCTGTTAATTTTTCCTAGGAAACCCTAATCCAAGGGGCTTTGCTCTCTGTGCCCGCGGATTCCACAGATCCGGTGCCCTCCTTCGATACTCCGGCCTCTCCGGTCTCTGTCAAACCTCTGAGCCATTATCTGGTTCCCCCCTTGCCGGAGCCCTTTTCTGAGGAAGCCCTGCTCGAAAGGCTTGAGACGGAAGATCTCTATAGGATAGTGGTCGCTGATACACTGTCTACTTGGTCAGACATGGAATTCGGCAATGAACTTGAGACGGAAGGGTGGACGGCAGTCCAAGAAACAGAGCCGACGCCGGTTACAAAGCCGACAATCACTTCCATGGTCAGACATGGAATTCGGCGATGAGGACCTTGCTTCCAAAGTGTACAGATTTATATAGTCCATCTCTAATTGTTCGAAAATTTTACTGTTCAAAATTAATTAAAATTTCAGATTAAATTTTACTGTTAATTAAAATTAATTAAATTTTTAATCTCAATTTTAAAATTAAATTAAAGTTAGAAATATAAAAAGATGGAAAAGGTTGTTATAAGTAATTAACTCACTAATAAAGTCATTAAAAGAGTGGACCACACATGCTTAAAGCTTAACTATCACTTTCTTAATCTTCGTGCCGAAAAGAAAGTGGTCATATTTATTGGGACGGAAGGAGTATTAAACTATAAAATTACAACAATAACTAATTAACTTTTTTTTTGCAATATTATTATTATTATTTTACAGTAATTATAATAAATTTCACCTATATTAATAAAAATAGAATAATTAAAAAAGTATCTTATGTTATTTTTTTTTATATTATATAATAAAGGAGATGACTGAAGATGATAATGCGCTATTTTACTGTTAAAACTTCTTTATTATAGGGCTGAGCATTGGAGATGTCCTCGATGAAATATAAAAGGAGGAGAAGCGGACGATATTTACATCAAATTCAACTTGGGTTTTGAAATAATATACGTAACTCATCGGATAAATTGCTGACCGATTCTAACTTATGGTAAAAAAAAATTATATTATTTGCCGTTGAGGCAGAGATCATGGTTTTCCCGTGACAAAGAAAATGGGTCAAACTTATACCATATAAAATTAATGGATATCGATACCGATTAAATTTTGCTAAGTTTGGCTGCGAGTCGAAGAAAATAACCACTGAAAATATATAGTTGGAAACTCATATCGTTTCTGAACTGTGAAAAAGAAGGGCTATATTGATTCAACTATTCCCTCTCAAAAATAAAATAAAATTAATTGAACTATTTTTAAATGTATTTGGGTTACACGTTGTTGGTTTTGTTGTAGTACTTGGAGATAATTTCACAATTATTTCTGCAAACTATTCCACATAGGCTAATTTCCTTTAGGCGTTTTCGTAATTTCGTTGGCTATACAAATTTAGTATAAGAAAATAAAAAAATAATACTAAAAGATGAGAAAATTTTATTACTCCAAATAATTTAGTAACCTCTCATTTTTTTTATCCCATATTTTTAGGGTTTATAAAGAAGTTTGTCTTACTTTTTTTTATATGATTTAGGTGAAAAAATATTATTATATCAATATTAATCTATGATTATATTATCTCAATTGGAGTGAAAGTAGAATGAAAGAGGCTATGCAAACATTTTTTTTCATCATATTAAAGAACTATGGAATATTACTTAAATTATTGAAAATATATATTTTTCACCATGTTCCATTGAATATATATATGTTGAACATAAACTTCCTACTAAAAAAGAAAAAGAAAAAGAAAAAAAATGAAGAAGAAGACAAACTAAACATATGATACGAGAGATACGTGTGACACCTAGGAGGTGTGTGTGGGGAGATACCAACACAAGGGCGTAAGAGGCGCCGCCCATTCCCACTCCGCCGTCTCACATTTCACCATCTTCTGCTGTCTGAGCTCCAACTCCTCCTCTCTCCGCCGCTTCCCTCCGCCGCCAGCAGCAGCTGCCTCGCGCTCCCGCTGAATCTCCAGCGGGAAGTTGAGGATCGCCTTGCTTCCCCGCATCCTGAACGCCGCCCTATCATAAGCCCTGGCCGCCTCCGCCGCCGTGTCGAACGTCCCCAGCCACACCCTCGATCCGCGCCGCTTCGGGTCACGTATCTCCGCCGCGTACTTGCCCCACGGCCGCCGCCTCACCCCTCTGTAGTGCTGCTGCTCCTCCGCCACCGCCGCCGCCCCATCATCACTCGAATTACCGCTCCCGAACTCGATCCACTCGAGCCTCTTGGCCGGCGGCGGCGGCGATCCGAGCTTCTGATTCCGATCAAAATCAAAGACGTATTGGGCGGCGAACAGCTCCGAATCGGGGGAGCCAGATTCGGAGCTGCTGCTGCTGCTGGCTGAGCTCTCGAATTCGAGTTCGAATTCAAATTCTCCCAAGAGATGCATTCTGATTCGTTCAATGGCCGAAACTTCGTCACAAAACGCCATGAAAACTTTCGATTAAGCAGAACAATTTTTAATTTAATTTGAGAGTTAAATCGATAGGTTTTTCGAGAGAGAGAGAAATAGGATTATTGAGTGTGGATGAGAGTGTGGAAATTGTGTGTGTATATATATGATGATGGGGTGCTTGGTCTGGTCAAATCTTTTGCGAAACTTTGAGCAAGTCTTGTGATATGTATTGGCCGTTGATTCAGATGATTTTCTTGACCCAATGACGCTTCACGGTTTAGATGTCAACTCATATCATTATCATCTTGTTCTTTTTCGTCGTCAACATATAATAAAAAAAATTATTATTATTTCAATGTCCAATGCCCTGATAACGTACGGTGGTTAATATCCAATACCTGAAGTCTTGGTTCGAGTTCACTATGATGCGGTCTTAATATTTTTTTTATAACTTGTGTAATTGATAAATAATAATATTAATAATAAAATAGTGGGTCTTTTATGTTTATTAATTTATGTCGACTGCAAGTTCCTACAACAACAACAAAAATTAATGCAGTGTATGTATATCTTATTATTTTCCATATTTTGTTTAAGGACTATATAGATTTGGCTTTTTTTGTGGTTCGAGGGAAATAGGGAAAATGCAATTTTAGCCATGTAATTATTTGTGATACATTTTTTTTTTTTTTGTGGTGAGAAATAGTCAAATAATTTTGAAAACATGGAGCTTTAGTTATTTTAAACCCACATTTGTTAGAAACTTAGGTCATTTCGTTGACAATTAATGTTTCGATTCTGGATACTTTTCAAGAAATTTAGAGAAATAGGGCGGAATTGCGGCTAGCTCTTTAACTGAAAGCTATTCCAAAATGTGTAAATGTTGCAACATGCAAGTATGGAAGTTTCTAAAACTATATATATATTTATCCCCTTATCTATATTGTTGAATATACAGATTATTATTCTCTTTTTATACCCAAGAATCTTTAATTTGTACATATAATGAATGGGAGGAATATTATTTATTATTTGAATCTCCAAGTAATAATCTGGAATGATCACATCTTTTCATTATGATTACTTTACTTGCCTATGACCTTTGAAGGCATCTTGCGCTTCTAGAAAGCCAAAAAAGAGCTTCAATATCACAACTTTTCTAGATTACAAGAATGGGTTCTTTGCAGGGACAGGTCAAACAAACCCTCGCTTTTACAATAAGAGTGTAAAACGAATATCTTCATCTACGCACATTATTGTGATTCAAATAATACTTAATTTTACGATTTTTAAATTTGTAAGAGGAATCAACACAATTCATTTTACGGTGAATTTCTCAGTTTAAATGTAAGTAAATCTGATTCAAAATCAATTGAATGAGAGAACTAATATATTTACGTTGTATCGAGGCATTTCAAAATCTTGAATACATTTTTTACTCGTTCAAAAAAAGTTTTTTTTTTTTTTTGAACACGAGTTGACATTGCATGCTTTTGAAAAAGATTGATAAACTCTAGTAATAGAACTTTGACAATTGTTTTGTTACTTTTTCCATTACTAGATCACTTCGCGAAAATTTGCCCATCTTTAAAGAGGTCAAGCACGATAGCCAATTAGTTGCCATATCTTCTAGCACAAGATTTCATTGCCCAAGAGATTAACTAAACTAATTAAATTACTCTTATATTTGATTGAAATCAATCTTTAAATATTCATGCATATCTAACTCACGTCTTAGATGTACGGTTAAAACTCTAGACCACGTGCATTCTTTACGCAGGAATGATCTCACGGCTTAGCTAGATGTCCACAGAGGGACCCAATCGAAATTTATTTTGACGATTGATTAATTTTGAGTGATAGGATGAATAGATAAAAATAACCATTTAATTTGATGGATTGATTAATTTTGAACATGTTTGACCACCTTATCATTAAAAATTTAATTGTAACAACTGCTTAACTTCAGACTTAACGATTGTCCCACAGATCAACACGAGTTTCTTCTAGCGTGTTTTGTCCCCACTTGCACGCTCACTGAGAAATTTCTCAGGGGATCATCCATCACGAAATTGCTCCAAGCTAAGCATGCTTAATCTTGAAATTTCTTCGATGTGGTCATAAGAAAAGAAGATGCATCTTGTTAGTATGAATAACACCAATTAAATCATTTAAGCTCTTTCAAATATGCAGTTCCATACTTGCATGTTCTTGGAATCCATCACTATCTGGTATGTTTCAATTAGTTCATGTATCCCTCTGTTTTCAAAGCCTTTGCATATTCTTGGAATCCCTCTCTTTCTGGTGTGTTTTGGTTTGTTCATGTGCCCTTCGGCTTCGAAGTCTTAATATGAACCGCTCTTTGCCCGTGCCTTGTGCACCGGCAACCACTACTCCTTACTTCCATCTCTTTCTAGTGTGTTTCGGTTCGTTCCAGAACCACACTGTAGTGCGAGAACTTCGGCTTTGATACCACCTATAATGACTCGGCTTTCGACTTGACGACTGTCCCCACAGATCAATACGAGTCTTTTCTAGCGTGCTTTGTCCTAACTTGCACGCTCCCTAAAAAACTTCTCAAGGGTCACCCATTATGGAATTGCTCTAAGTCAAGCACGCTTAATCGTAGAGTTTCTTCCACGTGGTCACTAGAAAAGAATATGCATCTTGTTAGTATGAGTAGCACCAATCAAATCATTTAAGCTCTATTAAGTATGTAGTCTCATTCCTTCTCTCTTTCTGGTATGTTTTGGTTCGTTCATGTACTCATCCCCTTCGAAGCCTTAACAAGAATCGCTCTTTACGGTACCTATGCCTTGTGCACCGGCGATCACTCATTAGTTCTGCCTTGGGCGTCGCATGCCCACCATGCTTTCGCTTAGTTCGTCCCCGAACTTATTAGGATTATTTAGAGTATTTTCGATTATCTGTCTCTGTGGATACAATACTCGGTTGCCGTTTATATTTCAATTACACCGTGTTAATTGCAGTATTTTTGTTGCTATTAAAATAGTGATCAATCACATGGCTAGGGCTGGGAATCGGGTCGGGTTCGGGTACCCTACCCGAAAAAATCGGGTACCCGAACCCGAAAATACCCTAAATTTGCTACCCGAACCCGAACCCGAAATTGAAATCGGGTACCCTAATACCCGACTCGGGTACCCGAGTCGGGTATTCGGGTACCCTAAATTACCCGATAATGAAATTCAACCCAAAATCGAGCCAATTCAGTCGAAATTCCCAGCCCAAAATCGAGCCAATTCAGTCGAAATCAACCCAAAATTCCACCAAAATTCAACCCAAAATCGAGCCAATTCAAAGCAGATCAAGAAAGCTCAAATGAATTCAGTCGAAATTCCCCATTACCCGATAGTTTTTACGCCATTCCCCAAATGAATTCAGTCGAAATTCATACAAATCATACAAAATCATACATAGAAAATCTGTATTTAAAAAAAAAAAGAAATAAAAAAAGAAGAAGAAGAAGAGAAGGCGTAGAAGCTCGGCGGCATGGCATGGCTGGTCTGGCGCGCGGCTGCTGGGACGACGGAGGCAGCTGCGTGGCTGGGTCGACGACTCGCGACGGAGGAAGCTGCGTGGCTGGGAGGCGAGGGTCGCGACTCGCGAGAGGCCGACGCCGCTGGGTCGTGGCCGGTGGCGGGTGGGACGACGGCGAGAGGCCGACGCCACTGGGTGATTGGGTCGTGGCCGGGTACCCGATTACCCGATCCCGAAATTCCCACCCCTACACATGGCCACCGACATCCGTTTGATTTGTTCCCAAATTACACTGTATTGCGAGAGCTTCGACTTTAATACCCCCGTAGTCCATAATTAGTTCATAATGAACTTCAATTAAGTTCTAACTAATTATTTATTGATAATCAATGATTGTTAATCGGTGCCGTCCCCCAAGTTTTCTCCAAAATATACTTAGCTTGATTTTCATTTACATTCTTGGGGTCCATTGAACTTTATGTTGGACATAATCGAATGTACATCCTATTACTCCGTCCACGCCTTTATAGTAAAGATAAAACACTTACAAACATGAAATATTTTATAGATTATTATATGGTTGATTAAAACATCTTTAGAGGCCGAAGCCTTCCGATTCCAAATTAATACATATGTTATAAGGAGTAAACAACAAAAAAGCATCACGGGCAATAACCTTGCTACAATATAACAATAAATAATAACTTAGAAAGATTGAGGTCTTCCAACGGTCTTGCTGCCATATTATACATGGACTATTTCCACGCTCTAAATGCGTTGATTAACCTAATCAAGTTTGCGGTCCATAGGAACGGACCCACCCAATAAACATCCTGTTTCCTCTATAAGGGTTGTATTTTTTTAAATTTCAAGTTCGAGATTAAATAAATAATAATAATAATAAAAAAACTTAAAATTTGATTTGCTGATGGGGCTTTTGCAAAGAAAATTAATAATTTGGTGAATATATATATATATATATATATATATATATATATATATATATATAGGGTGTGGTTATAATGAGAACCACACTTATCGTGAGAACATAAGAACCATTAAAATCAATGCATCTGCTATATAAATTAATGCATTCGCTATTAAATTTAATGCATCCGAAAATAATAAAAATTTTGCTCCCTTCAGGATTCGAACCCAGGATCTGCATTCATCCACCAAAATGATGCATCCACCGTAGATCTTGATGATCGAATGGCTTAAAATGGTTCTCCGTTCTAATTTTATTTAGTGGTTCTTATTTGAACATCTCCATATATATATATATATATATATATATATATATATATATATATATATATATATAGTTGAGATCTATGAAGAAGTTATTATATTTCGTTCTGAATAAGTCAATAACTTTACCGAATAAATCAAAAGACCGGATGAATAGACATTTATTCATAAACACGTCACCTTTAGGATTTGAACCTCAGGCGGCTTTCATTAAATTTATTATGTTCAGTAAAATTATTGGCGTATTCAGTAAATTTATTGACTTGTTCAGACCGCCCTTTTCCTTCTCTTAATATTTAGCCTTGTCTATTGATCTCTTTCATATATATATATATATATAAACAACAAAAAAGTTGATGGGGGCTTAAGCCCCCTCCCCCCGTACCTCTTATTACTATTAGGTCCTCCTAGTGGTGGATGCCTTTTAAGTTAACAATTCAGATGATTGACATTTTTGGCAGCCTTAATCTCTTAAAATTGTCACGTATCCTTCATCAAAATATGTAATAGGAGATACCACGTTAATTAGCAATATAGAATTTTAAATGGCCTTTTAAAGTGTTGAATAATAATATTCAGTTAATTAATAAAATTTCTGCGCCCTTATATATATACACACACTTGAGTTCACGCATAGTACTCATGACTTGGATAATATAGTAGTCCTCAATCTTGATAATTGGTAATATATATAGAGAGAGAGCTAGAGAATGGTTCCAATGAGAATGAACAAATGTGGTGAGAACGTTAGATTTTCAAATCCTATAGCTGATATTTAATTACTTGGAGAAGACAATTTTTTTTCTTGGATTCAAATCCTAGACACTACAAAAAAACGCGAAAATAGCGGCCAAAATTAGCGACGGCGAAGCCGCCGCCGGCAATTACCGACTGCACGGCGGCGGCAAAAACGGCGACCCGCCTTTTGCCTATTACCGGCGCATTACCGACGGCAAAACAGCCGCCGCTAATTAACCGCCGCTAATTTAAATATATGTTAATTTAAATACAAATTATTTATTACCGACGGCGTTGCCGTCGCTATTTACCGGCGGCAAGAGGCCGCCGCTAATAACCACCGCCAGTGACATCCGGCGATAGCACCACTGCCGTCCGGCCAAAATTACCGACGGCATTTTTCCGCCGCTAATTACCGACGGCAAATTCCAAATTTTTTTATTTTATTTATTTTTTTTTATTTTTTTTTTCATTTATCATCTAATAAATTGGTCAAAGATAATAATACAAAAACATTAAAATTAAATATACATGGGTTAAGTACCAAATACCCCCCCAACGTTGGGGCCCCTATCGCGTATAGGACCCTATAGTCAGGGTAGGCGCTGTTTACTACCTCAACGTGGCTAAACCTAAGCAAATCCGCCCCCCAACGTTGGGGCCCCTATCGTGTATAGGACCCTATAGTCAGGTATTAAGTACCAAATGCCCCCCCTAACAGTGACTTAACGCAGGGGGGATTTGCTTAGGTTTAGCCACGTTGAGGTAGTAAACAGCGCCTACCCCTGACTATAGGGTCCTATACGCGATAGGGGCCCCAACGTTGGGGGAGTATTTGGTACTTAACCCAATATACATTGAAATACAAGTGAAAATTTAAACATTGATTATTACTAATCAAAGATTATTACTAAGAATTCAAGATTCCTAGTAAGAAACTTATAATTATAACTTAAGAATGTTAATTTGATTAGTGATCCACTTGATTAGTGATTCACTCATCAATCATCACTAATCTAATATTATTACTAAGCATTCAAGATTATTAGTAAGAAACTTATAATTATAACTTAATAATGTTAATTTGATTAGTGATTCACTCATCAATCAACACTAATCTAATATTATTACTAAGAATTCAAGATTCTTGGTAAAAATCTTATAATTATAACTTAAGAATGTTAATTTGATTAGTGATTCACTCATCAATCATCACTAATCTAATATTATTACTAAGAATTCAAGATTCTTAGTAAGAAACTTATAATTATAACTTAAGAATGTTAATTTGATTAGTGATTCACTCATCAATCATCACTAATCTAATATTATTACTCAGAATTCAAGATTCTTAGTAAGAAACTTATAATTATAACTTAAGAATGTTAATTTGATTAGTGATTCACTCATCAATCATCACTAATCTAATATTATTACTAAGAATTCAAGATTCTTAGTAAGAAACTTATAATTATAACTTAAGAATGTTAATTTGATTAGTGATTCACTCATCAATCATCACTAATCTAATATTATTACTAAGAATTCAAGATTCTTAGTAAGAAACTTATAATTATAACTTAAGAATGTTAATTTGATTAGTGATTCACTCATCAATCATCACTAATCTAATATTATTACTAAGAATTCAAGATTCTTAGTAAGAAACTTATAATTATAACTTAAGAATGTTAATTTGATTAGTGATTCACTCATCAATCATCACTAATCTCATATTATTACTAAGAATTGAAGATTCTTAGTAAAAATCTTGTAATTATAACTTAAGAATGTTAATTTGATTAGTGATTCACTCATCAATCATCACTAATCTAATATTATTACTAAGAATTCAAGATTCTTAGTAAGAAACTTGTAATTATAACTTAAAAATGTTAATTTGATTAGTGATTCACTCATCAATCAACACTAATCTAATATTATTACTAAGAATTCAAGATTCTTGGTAAAAATCATATAATTATAACTTAAGAATGTTAATTTGATTAGTGATTCACTCATCCATCATCACTAATCTTGTAATTATAACTTAAGAATGTTAATTTGATTAGTGATTCACTCATCAATCAACACTAAGGTTATGAATGGTGTATAAACTAGATTGATTAAAAAAAAAATTCAAAAATTAATAATAAATTAATTAATAAATATTTTTCCGACATAAAAATAAGAACGGAAACGAGCCCAATCCGTGATTAACAACATTTTTTGTATATCATCTCGACATATTCTAAGGTTATGAATATATATGATATTGTATATTGAAGTAGACTTTAAATGAATTAATAGATACTATATATATCAATAATACGAGTGTTCTGTACTGGTGACCATTCGAAAAGAACTTCAAGGTTAAGCGTGCTTGACTTAGAGCACAACTAAGATGGGTGACCGACTGGGAAGTTCGTCTAAATTATGCAATACTGTATAAATACCGAAATAAATTGTGGATATACAATAAAATAAATAAATAAATAAAATAAAATGAAAAAATAAATTAAAAAATATTACCGAGGGCAAATGCCGTCGGTAATTACCGACGGCATTTTGCCCTCGGTAATACTGTGAACAACTCCGGCGTGTGCGCCACCACCGTCCGGTGGAAATTACCGACGGTGATCTCACCGCCGCTAATTACCGACGGCATTTGCCGTCGGTAATTTTCCGGCAACTCTCCGCCGTTCAACGGCGGTATTTAACGGCGGAAATGCCGGCGGCGGTCGATCGCCGTTGGTAATGGCGTTACCGACGAGCCGGTTAGCGACGGCGAGTTGCCGCCGGTAACGCCGCCGGTAGCCTTTATCACCGGCGGCCGTGTCTTATTACCGACGGCAAAATGCCGTCGGTAATCGTGCGTTTTTTTGTAGTGAGAGGGGGCGAAAATTTTGTTAATTAACTGATTATTGCAATATTATTCAATACTATATATTAACTTATTCATTATTCTCATTTCTCACAAAAATAGCATTCTCACTAGAAGTTAATCCGATATACATATACACTTGAGTTCACACGTAGTACTCATGCCTTGGATAATATAGTAGTATTCAATCTTGATAATTGGTAGTGAAAATTTGGACAATCAAGATACATTTCACATTAATCTCATTTCCCCCTCTTTTTAAAAATCTAATGGAGGTGTTATCGCAAAAATGCACATCCCATAAATTTAATTTATACATTTATATATGTATTCAACAATATGTTATTTATTTTTTTATTTTTTTGGTTAAAAAAAAACAGTATGTATTTTTTTTTGTTTAACCTTGTGGTAAATAAAAACTTTGACTGCAAGACGAATTTCCGTTAAAATTGAAAAAAGATTAGTTCCAGAAAAAAATGTGAATTTTTCGAATTTACTTTATGCATTTTATAGTTTAACGATATTAATTCATTCTATGTTTAATCGTATAATTTTTTTTTATTTAACATATATTAAATACTCCCCCCCGTCCCATGGAGCTTAAGCAGTATTCTTTTTCGGGTTGTCCCGCAAAGTTTGAGCAATTTCCTTATATGAAATTTTTTTTTCTTTATTCACAAATTCACTTTTTCACCTATCACACCCAATACACAAAATACTACTAACTCCTTAAAACCCGTGCCGAAAAGAAAATTTTCAAGTTTCACGGAACAGAGAGAGAATTAAAAATACTTCTTTACCTTCTCGCCATTATAAATGCGAAAAAATTTCAACCATTAATGGATAAACAAAATCAATAGATAAGTTAGGCCTCAATATTATAATTATACGATATATATTTAGAAAAATATAGAGATGATTTGTATAATCTTGAAGAATCCAGCATTTAGAAAAATAACCACAATTATTAATTAGTACTATTTATTTACGTGTTCATTATTATTCTCCTCATTGACCCATACAAATATTTATTTCTTTGTTTTGTTGAATTACAAATGTGCCTACAGTAGAAATTAAAGAAAGCTCAACAAAACATGTAGCTCAAGACATGACATGATCAGTGACCCCATACTAATATTTATCTCTTTATTTTGTTGAATTACAAATGAGATTCACCTGGATAACTAGATTTAAGAAAGCTCAACAAAACATGTAAATCAGGACATACTAATATAGTATATAGTATTTTTATTGAATTACAAGTAAAATTCAACTTACAGTGATGACATCGGGAGGGATCAAAAGTTCAACAAAACATGTAAATCAAAACAAAATGAAAAGAAATACTGGTTTCTCTCTCAAAAAAAAAAAAAAAATACTGGTTTCCCAGTCAACAGACTACTCTATAAATTAACCAAAGTCGTCAGTAGGTGTCATTTTTCTTGACTTGGAAAAAGACAACAAGAAATTATTTAAAAAAAAAAAAAATACCAGCTAGCGGTAAGCCGTCCTATATAAACAATTATATAAGCGTTTCTTTCCGTGATTAATTTTTTTTATAAAAACTGTAGTTGAGTAGGTTGCTAATGAGATTCAGGGGAAATAATTTTTGAATTACACGTACATTAAGTTATAAATATAATAGTACAATACAAGTACAGTTATATTGGGAAAATTAAGTTATACTAATAAAATAAGTAGGACATAAACAAACATGAAAAAGAGGAGCAGTCCACCCACAAGGTTGGGAATTACACCAATTTATTAGAATTGAAAGGATTAAATGTCTATAACTACATCAAGTATATTCAAATTTTAATTTGTAATTAATACTATTATTTTTTGGGTAATTAAAAAGAAAGGATTGTTGTCGGAAAATGCTCACAGTTTATCCATTTTTTGATTTATAACACGACCTTATAATTTGATCAGAAAATATATCAAGTCTCAATTTAATCGTAATTATAATATGATCTTATATTTTGATAAGAAAATACATCAAGTTTCAATTTAATCGCAATTGTGACATAATTGATCAGAAAATACCCACAGTCGCATACTCGCACGCAGCAGCTCGTTGATGGAGGCGATCTGTGAGCAAGGGACGAGGGCTCGGAGCGGCGGCTCTGCCGTCGTTCCGTCTGGAGCAGGGGAGAGGAGGCGTCAATTATGTTACAATTGCGATTAAATTGAAATTTGGTATATTTTCTGGTCAAATTATAAGGTCATGTTATAAATTAGAAGAATACTTCTTCTGTCCCCCAAATAACTTCCTAATACGAGACAACACGAGTTTTAAGGAAAAATTGTTAAGTGTATTGATAGTGGAGAAAAAGTGTTATAATTCGTATTGAAAATAATTAAAATGTTATAATTAGTATTGAGAATGGTGAAAACTTGAAAAATAAGAATAAATAAAGTATTATTAGTGGTTGGGTAATGTTCATTTTGAGATAGGAAATTATTTGGGGACGTCTCAAAAAAAAATATAAGAAGTTATTTTAGGGACGGAGGGAGGGGGGAGTAAATGAATTTTTAATTTTTTAGAATTCGACCGTAATTAGAGTTTCGGCCACATTTCATCTTAGACTATTTTTACCAACAACCTACATCAATGCAATTTTTTAATAAAAAATTTATTTATCTCTCTTCTACATACAATTTATAATTTAACAATTTTTATGTGTTATCAATAACCTACTATAACCTAAATATTTTTTCTTTTTTTTTTATTATTTGTTGTCATATTTTTTAATTATAAAATGCCAAATGACAATATCTCATTTAATTGAAAAAGGTGAATGAACTCGGTTGGTCTGCAAATTTTTTCACAACCGGTTATTATTAAGTTTGTCAATATTTTATTATTATTTTTATTTAAATTTTTTGTCTTCTAGCGACGATCGATTGTATTTGGTCATAGATAAATGTAGTCTTATGTGGTGACAATTTAGAAGTCAGAACAAAACAGATCTGTTGAACCAGTATTGAAAATTAGGTTTGGGTGTTGAGCTTAGTTAAATAATAGGCTGCAGTTTAATCTATTTAAAATTGGACTGCAGTTTGAATTAAGAAATGGGCTCAAGTTTTGGTTGTCAATTAAAGAGTTGGGCCTGCTCATTTAATATATGTTGAGCTCTTTAATTTAGATTGAGTTGGCTAAGGTGAAGTTGGTTTAATTATCAGAATAAAGTTACGCTTATTATATGTATATTTATTAAGCCTGAATTACTTAATTATATGATTTAAAACATGAAGATAAATTGCATCAAGTATAATAAAAGTATTTAAAATTAAATCGATTTTATTAAATGAATTCAATCTTTAAAGGAAAGTTGAATAAGAATATTAATGGTACCTTTAGTTGAAAATTTGGTTTTCAAGATTAATAATTGAGTTTTAAAAACTCGAGCATCATGAATCAGAAATTAGTATGTTTATTTTATAATTCTATTCATACCCCCTATTTTACTTCTCGTAGCCTCTTAATTAAAATAAATAAATAAATATTAATAAAGTTACTATCTTGCCCTTGTAATCATAAATTAAATTCTTAATAAATGGAGTATAATTTCATCTTCGTAGCGCAAAAGTTCATGTTTACTCTGAAATTTGTGACTTTACTGAATAAAAACCCACACAATTTTTATTCTCGCTTTGTCAGCCAACTGTAAATTTACAAGATTTGCCGCGCTTTGGAATTGGAGAAAATAAACAGAAAAAGAATTTACGGGCATTGTTGATTATTATATTCACTTTTTGTTCTCTTATCTTCTTATTCTTATTACCTTGTTTCCACCCTCTTAATCTTCATTTTATTTTCTTTGTTGTTTCTGCCGCAATAATTCCATGGACACTATCCCCTTGAATAAGACTTCCACATAAACTTTGGGAAATAAACCACTTCTGATTATATGATATAATGTGAATGGGGATCTTCTTTCTCAAATTCTCCATTGCCCTTTACCATTGCTTCCAACATTCTCATGTTCCATTAAATTGTTGGCGATACTCTCTTGTTTCTAGTGTTTGATTTAATTCCGAAAATTTCGAGAGCAATCAGATGAATTTGCAATGGAAAATGGATTATAAGGGTTTGTTAATGACGAGAAAAAGGATTTAAATGAAAAGATAAATTAGGGCTATAAGGGTATAATAGTATATGTATTAATATTTTTATTATTATTTTAATCAAGAGGCTATAATGAGTAAAATGTGGGCTATGTTTAGAATCACCCTTTACTTTTAATTGAGGTTAGTGTGATTATACTTCATTCGTCTACCAATTAGTGTCCTAATTATTTTAGTCCGTCCATTAATTTGTGTCCTAATCCACTAATTAATGTATTGATCTTTACTAATTGTGAGTCTCCTTCTCCACTCAACAAATAAATAATACGCTTTTTCTTAAAGCTCGTGCCCCCTTCCCCTAGGACACGAATTGGTGGACAAATAGAGTATTATTTTGTAGGTCTTGTTGAATGAAGGGATTAATGTTGCTTTCTTGTAGACGAGTACCAAGTTTGAAGTGGTCCAGTGAGACTGGTCAAATTGTTGTTAGAAATGAGAATGAATATAAAACGTCAAATTTTCACTACGACTAATATTAGTTTATTCAAATTTATCGCGTAGAAGGATATTAATGAATAAACTAGTACTCTCTCTGTTAGGTCCGGGGGGGTCTCGAATAGGTGTATGGGGGGGGGGAATACACCTATAGGCTATTTTTATGACTATCTACAAACCTCAATCAGAGGGATCTCAGTCAGAGATAGAAGCGAAACTTTACACGCAAACAAGACACCTGTTTAACCGAAATAAGTGTTGACCAACAGGGTTGACGACTGATACTGAAAGCTCTTCAGTAAAGAGTTATCAGTTAAGTCACTGGAACTTAACTGATCCACGTAAGGGCTTCAGTCGTGTTTGCAAAGATGAAGATGATATCTCTCTTCCTTACTATCAGAGGATAGTGAGTCAGATTGATATCATACGCAGCGGAAATTAAACTTAGTTTCGAATAGCCTCGGTGGAGCAGATAGTTGGATTAAGGTTTCTCTTTTCAGTTAGTCAGCATTCAGTTTTATCAATTGAAATAACACAGTTATGAATGTAAAACTGAAAGCTGTAAATAACACAGAGACTTTTACTGTGGTTCGGAAAAACTCTTTCCTACATCCACGGCTGGTTGATCAGACCAACAATCCACTCCGCAAGTGCTTCCCTGGTGCACTGCAAACCGTGAACTGAAGATAAACTCTCTCTTCAGCACCTACAGACCTCGCGTAGGGTTTCCCTACCTACACACCTCGCGCAGGATTTCAGCACCTACACAGCTCGCGCAGGATTTCCTTGCTAAGCACACCTCGTGCTCAGACTTCCCTATCAGAGTTCAGAACACCTTCTGAAACTCCGAGTCACTCAAACACTCTTATGGGGGAGAGGTTTAAACGAGCGCCAACTATACTTACAAAGAACGAGTTCTTTGAAGCAAGTTTGACCTTTGGCTTCTGGGTACACAGAATATATGCCTAGGGTCTAAGAGAATGTATGTAATCAGCAGTGACTGATTTTGGCTTTGGAATTCTCTTCTTCGATTCAAGCTTTGGGCGGTTTAAGCTTTAGGCTGAGTAGCTATTTCAGCAGAGCTTCAGCTTATGTCGTTGAATCGGTGAAGATTGAAGTGATCCTCGAGCGCTATTTGTAGGAGAACTCTTGAATAGATCCGTTGGCGTAAATCGTCCTCAAGATTTCTTCCGTTGGAGAGCAATTCGAATTTGGGCTGAGGCTTCAATCTTCGAGGTTCCTTGTCTGTGTGGAAACGGCTCTCTTTGATGGACAGGAGATGTGACATCTCTGAAAAGTAACCACCAGATAGGAATGACCTCTGCAGAGATAAGATATTGAGATATCTCTGCATTTAATGCGGCTGTACTTGAGCGTACGTGGCTTCCTCTGAACGTTGGAAGATCAGTCATAGGAGGAATGTTCAACTGATACTTGACTTTAGTATCAGTCCATGGCGCGCATTAAATAATCAGTCTTCAACTGATTCTTCAACTGATACTTCAGTTGGTAACTGCAGTCTTCAGTCTTCAGTCTTCGTTCTTCAGTCTTCAGTCTTCAGTCTTTGACACCGCAACTAAACTAGAAACGAACTCTAACACTTGAGTTCAAAAACGATTCTAGTCTATTACATTTAAGTCCTATGAATTTTGGTATCATCAAAACAAGGGTTAGGATATTCCACAAGGTTCCCAACAATTTCCCCTTTTTTGATGATGCCAAAACCACACAGCAGTTCTAGACAGCAAAAAGACCGAGCTCACAGTACAAGTTCTAGACAAGGGGTGAAAGCTGTTCCCCCTTAACAACAGAACCTAAATAACTTGTACTCAGAGCAAGAACGAAAACAGTTCTAAACACAGAACAGCAAGAAGACAGAAAAAAATAACCATAAATCAGAGCCTGGACAAAGAGTCATTGTCTTCAGGGTGAGATCAATAAGAAGTTCATTTCATTAAACGGACTGATAAGCCATCAGTCTAGGTACAGAGCAAGACTTACATTGGAGTAAAAAGTAAAACTAAAACATCATGGATAAACCATGGACTCCAGCAGTCTGCTTGGCTGCGCCTTGAACTTCTTGATCTTCATCTTCTGTCTTCGTGTCTTCAATGTTCCTAAGCTTGTTCCACTCTCACTTGTTTTCCGTTGAATTGAGGTCTCTTCCTCTTGGTGTATCTTCCTCATGATCATCGGATGAAATAGAGTCCAATGATCATGTTGCTTATCCGACTTAAGTCCATTAGATTGTTCTTCTTTTCCCCTTTTTGGCAACATCAAAAAGAAGGACGAACATAAGAAGGAAGCACATATCCTGCGAAGGAAAGTTCGCAAGAGGAAGATATTGGGGTCATGGGGGATGAAGAAGGCGAAGGCTTAGAAGGAGGTTAGGAAGAAGAAACAGATGACGAGGAAAAAGAAGAGAAGCAGAGGTTTTGAGAGATGAGGGGTTGTCAAAACCGAGGAGATTGTGAGGGTCTCCCTGTTGACATAGCGCCGGCTGACAATGAGTTCCTGCTCATTGGTGTTGCTCCGCATCGGTTCTCCACAAAAAGCGAGAAGCCTTTCGGTGAAGACGATGAAGTCTGTCCTTTTTCAGACAGGTACTTCAAACCGATGCACCGGGCATGAGGATGGAAGACGCTCGCTTCGCTGGATACAAGTGAGGGTAGAGCAAACTTTGACGCCGGAGAGACGATGTGATCCAGTGGAAGGGTCCGGTGAAGACCAAGACTATGAGCGTCATTCTTCCACTCCATGACTTTGCAGTCATAGATTTCTCCGTTAGTCGGAACAATTTTTCTGCAACTTTGGAAACAATTGAAACTTTTTCTCACAGTGAAAGCTGTGGAGAGTTGTTAGTTGATGTAGAAATACTATGAAGACAACATGGTATAAATAGACAAGATGTGAACCATGTAGAAGATGAAAAGGTTTTTCGAAAACTGTGCCTTAAATGCAATTGAAGAAAAAATTTCGCGTCCGCCGTCACTGCGAGGGACTTCAAAAGGCATCATTACATATGTCATGTCAATGAGCGTTTCAAGAAATTTTATTGCAGAGGCAAAAAGATTGGAAGGATTTTTGGCAAAAAGATCAGGACAAGTTCAATCAAAACAGATTTTCACTTTATAAA
Source organism: Salvia miltiorrhiza (assembly GCF_028751815.1). Taxonomy (NCBI): domain Eukaryota; kingdom Viridiplantae; phylum Streptophyta; class Magnoliopsida; order Lamiales; family Lamiaceae; genus Salvia; species Salvia miltiorrhiza. The sequence goes on from NC_080387.1 coordinate 40,430,838, forward strand.
AATCTTGTCCTATTTCGGATATTCCAATTCCAACAATTCCAATAATCAGTTAAAGTTTTTGAAAGAAACTGATCAGTTAGAGAAAAGATTTTGAACTAAAAACTTAAAGCTCTAAACTGAAATAACTGATTTTGAAAAGGTAAGCATTTTAAAATACTTACTGATCAACTGAACATAGTAGTCAGTTGATACCACGTGATCCTGGATGATTCATCAGGATGACTTCCTCTTCAGATGAGCACTTGGACTTCATTGCTTTTTACGTCGACGATCGTAGAAGCAGCAGTTGGTTGACCACCAGTCAGCATGACTGTTTGAGAAAATCTTCAAACACAGCATCACTCTTCAGGGTTGATGAGGCCAATCTTTGCACAAAGATCGTTGAACCTCTCTTCTGGAAGAGCCTTGGTCAGCAGGTCCGCTCTCTGAATAGCAGTGGGAATCCATTCCACAGAGACATTCTTCTTTTCGACATGATCACGAATGAAGTGATGTCGAATCTCAATATGTTTGACTCTGGTGTGATGAACTGGATTCTGGGAGATTGCAATAGCACTGGAGCTGTCGCAATAGATAGGAACTTCCTTTTCCTCGATCCCATAGTCCTTTAGTTGATGGACTAACCACAGGATTTGTGAGCATCAGCTTCCGGCAGCAACATATTCAGCTTCAGTTGTAGAGGTGGCGACTGAAGTCTGTTTCTTAGAAAACCAAGAGATGAGCTTGTTGCCTAGGAATTGACATGTTCCGGAGGTTGATTTGCGATCAAGCTTGCATCCACCGAAGTCGGAGTCTGAAAATCCGGTGAGCTTGATGTCGTCCTCTGCTGGGTACCACAATCCTAAATTGGGTGTGCCCTTGAGATATCTCAGAATCCGCTTAGCTGCATCTAAATGAGCTTCCTTAGGATCTGATTGATATCTTGCACAAACCCCGACTGCAAATGCGATATCTGGTCTGCTCGCAGTCAAATACAGCAAAGATCCAATGATTTCTCTGTACTTCTTCGAAGAGACAGAGCTTCCTTCTGAACCTGGATCAACTTTCCAGTTTGTGTTCATTGGGATCTTGACTGACTTCATGTGCTGAATACCGAACTTAGCTATCAGCTCCTTGGCATACTTGGACTGGCTGATCAGTATTCCTTCTTTGGTCTGCTTGACTTGCAATCCGAGAAAGAAATTCATTTCTCCCATCATGGACATTTGGAATTTGTTCTTCATTATGTCAGCAAACTTATTGCACATGTGTTCGGATTTGGATCCGAAGATTATGTCATCGACATAAATTTGAACAAGCAAGATATCTTCTCCTTCTTTGAGAGTGAACAACGTTCTGTCCACAGATCCCTTTTTGAAGCCTTGTTCAACTAGATACTCCGAGAGAGTATCATATCACGCTCTTGGTGCTTGCTTCAACCCATAGAGCGCTTTCTTCAGCTTGTACACCTTTTCTGGTCCAGCAGCCTCAAATCCTGGAGGTTGTTCTACATAGACTTCATCTGTGAGCACTCCATTGAGAAATGCACACTTGACATCCATTTGGTGTACCTTGAAACCTTTGTGAGCTGCAAAAGCTAAGAAGAGTCTGACTGCTTCCAATCTGGCAACTGGGGCAAATGTCTCGTCGTAGTCGATTCCTTCTTCTTGACTGTATCCTTTAGCCACAAGCCTTGCTTTGTTTCTCACAACGTTTCCTTCTTCGTCTTTCTTGTTCTTGAAAATCCATTTCAAGCCAATCACCTTTGCATCGTCTGGTCGATCCACAAGCTCCCAAGCAGAATTCCGGTTGAATTCATTGAGTTCTTCTAGCATTGCGATGACCCATTCCGTGGACTTCAGAGCTTCTTCAATATCCTTCGGCTCTGTAGTTGATAAGAAACAGCTGAAATTCTTATCTTCGTTGATGCAGTTCTGATTGATGTCGAAGACGAGGTTGCACATAGATCTCCGAGTCTTGACGCCATCTGATGGTTCTCCAATGATGTTCTCCTTAGAGTGGAGTTCAAACCATCTTCGATATTTCTTGATTTCTTCAGGAGATAGTGGAGCTTCTTCAGTTAGAATAGCTCTGGGATGTTGAGCACTTTCTGGAGCAGGGGAGAGTTGAGCTGGGGCGGCTTCTGCGCGTTCAACTTGAACTTCAGCAACTGGAGTTCCCCCTTGACTATTGCCATCTGTATTGGCTCCAGTTTGAACTTCAGACCGTTGGTTGATCTTCTGATACTGAATCATCTCAGTATCTTCATCCTTGCCAGGTCCCCATACCAAGACAGTAGAGGGCTCGTCAGTATGGATTTCAGCTTTGGAACCTTCAGTGATCTGAACATTCTTTTCAGCATCTTGTTCCCTGAAACCATCTGTAGACTCATCAAAGATCACATGAGGTGTTTCTTCTACACATAGAGTTTGAGTATTGAACACTCGATAGGCTTTGCTTGAACGTTCTGTTCCGGAGTATCCAAGGAAGACTCCTGGATCAGCCTTGCAATCGAAGGTGTTCAACCTCTTCTTATCGTTGTTGTGTATGAAACACTTAGAACCGAAAGCATGAAAGTGGGCAATCGATGGCTTTCTGTTCTTCCATAACTCGTATGGAGTTCTTCCATGTCTCTGAGTGAGGAAGGAGCGATTCTGCATGTAGCATGCGTTGTTGACTGCTTCGGCCCAAAACTTCAAGGGGAGTTTTGACTCGGCTAGCATCGTCCTTGCTGCTTCCTTTAGAGACCGATTTCTTCTCTCTGCAACTCCATTCTGCTGTGGAGTTCTTGCTGCAGAAGTTTGATGACTGATTCCTTGTTCATCACAATACTTACGAGTGACAGTATTGAGGAACTCAGTCCCACGATCTGATGTGATGCTGATGATGTTGACTTCCTTTTCAACGCTCAGTCTCTTCAACAGCTTTGGCAGTTCCTCCAGTGTCTCCTTCTTTTTGAAAAGAAAGATAACCCAGGTATATCGTGAATAATCATCCACAACTACCAAGGTGTACTTCCTACCGTTGTAGCTTCTTGGAGTGATCGGGCCAAACAGATCCATGTGAAGTAGATGCAGAATCCTTTCAGAGGAGTGTCCTGTCTTTGACTTGAATGATGTCCGCGTCTGCTTTCCTCTGAGGCATGCTTCACATTCTTGCTTCTTCTGGAATACAATAGAAGGGAGTCCTTCTACCAGTTGATGTTTAGCAAGTTTGTTGATCATCTTGAAGTTGAGATGGTTGAGTCTCTTGTGCCATAGCCAATTGAGCTCTGAGCTGCTTTTACTGATGAGGCACGTTTCTGGTGGGCTGTCTTGCCAAGAAACGACGTAGAGACTTCCTTGTCTGAATCCCTTCAGAACCACCTTCTTCTGATTGTTTCTAACAGTGAATTCATCCTTTTTGATTTTCACTGTGAAACCACTGTCACAAAATTGACTCACAGACAACAGATTATGTTTAAGACCAGAAACAAAGCTAACATTACTGATACTGGCGTTACCCATGTTGAGCACACCATAGCCTTTTGTTTCTCCAATCGAGTTGTCTCCGAATGCAACTTTGGATCCAGCTTTCTCAACATATTGGGATAGATATTCTTTGTAGCCCGTCATATGCTTCGAGCAGCCACTGTCCAGATACCACGTTCTGATTGAAGCTTTGGCCTCTTCCTTCTTTTTATGTTTCCTAACATTGACCTGCAAGAAAGAGTTGCTTCAGGCACCCAATCAAGCTTTGGGTCCTTCAATGTTAGTTCGAGTTCCCTTTGGAACCCAAATCTGCTTCAGAATTGGTCTGGCTGATTTCTTGCGCATTGTTGGATGTCTGATCGGTGTCGTTGGCGCTTCAGGTGGCATATGAGCATTTTTCCGTTGAGAAATCCTTTTGAAGGCCTCACTCTTGTAGCAGTTCTGTCTGGTGAGTGATTGAGGTCTTCTTTGCTCGCCGAAGTATCTTCCGTGAGATACTTTAGTCTTTGCAGACTTATGGAGATTTGTCTGACGTCCAGTGGCTTGTCGTCGAGGAAGTGGCATGGCTCGACTGGACTCAGCATTGCTTGATCTCCATGGATGTTGTTCTTTCTGAAACTGAACTGAGGATGTCAGTTTCTGACTGATGTGGCCTTTCTTCCCCCTGGGTTGATGAGAAAGATTCTTCTTGGCTCCTGATGTTCCTTCCCGGATCTTTGACTGAAATCTGCTTTCCAGCCTTTTCAATATGATGATCTGGTTGGGAGCCTCCTTAGCTCGTCTGTAGCTTCGTGGAGGTGGAACATTTGATCTGGCCATCAGTCTGCGCTTGTGAACTTCATCCATATCATGATCTCTTGATTCTTCTGAGGTTGTGATTTCAGAAGGATCATTCTTAGAGATGATCATGATATCCTTTCCTTTGGCAGCTGCAACCTTTCCTCCGATGCTGTTGACCAGTCCTTTCGATGGAAAGTTGCTCATCATGGGAGACTGCATCATGCAGTTCTTGACTGTTTCTTCCAGCTTGTGATTAAGCCTTTTGATTTCATGAGAAGCTCTTTCACATTCTGAGTTGGAGATTCTGAGCTCTTCTTCCAGTCGGCTATTCTCCATGATTAGCTGATCAAGACATGTTTCATCCGGAAAGTAGATGATTGTCTGATGTTTAGCTCGTTCATCATCGATCTCCTTGTCATTTTTCTGATTCTGCTTGAGGAGATCTTCGAACATTTTCCTCAGCTGACAGTGATCAGTCAGGAGCTGATCAAACTCGTCAGTTTCAACGGATGAGTTATCTCCAGATTCTGAGTGGTCTCCTGAAAGCATCAGGAAGTTATCAGTATATGGAGTTTTCGTGAGAGATTTTACCTCTGGGCCATTCATTCCATTGTCGTAGCTGTTGTCAGCTACACTTTCTGATTCGTTGGCCATCAGGGCTCGGCTCTCATCATCTGAGCTGGAACTGTCGAAGTCGGATGATTCTGATGTGTCGTTGGAAGAGTCAGCATCATCAGCAACCATCGCTTTCTTCTTTAAAGATCTGCGATCTTTCTTTGGTTTCAGTTCCCTGCGCTCAGCTGGAGTCAGATCAGGACATTCATGCTTAAAGTGTCCTTTCTTTCTACATCCATAACATTCCAATTCTTTGATGTCGTAAGCGGCTGACTTCCTTTCTCCGCTTCGATCTGTGGAATGTCTGGAGTCTCTTTCTCTTTCTTTTCCCTTGTAGTGCTGCTTGTGGAACCTTCTGTACTTCCGGAACTTGGACTCCATCTTGTTGAATCTGTCAGTCAACAAGGCATATTGACTGAAGAAGTCCTCAGGGTTGAGTTCCGTTGGCTCCTTGATCTGCTTCTTGCCTTCTCTGGTTGAGGCCTTCAGTGCAACTCCTCTTGAGGTTGATGGACCATCTTCGTCTGATCCTCCAGCCTTCTTGTTACCAAGATTTCTCAGAAGATCGAACTCATTTGCCATGAGATCGAAGAAAAGCTTGTTTGTCGGGAGCTGACTGAATCCTGGCTTATGCTGATGAGCGACTGAGTAGATCTGCCATTCTCCTCGTGGCAGTGCTCGAAGAATCTTCAAGTTGATTTCTCGTTGAGTGTATTTGTCTTTGGAAATGGATTGAACTTCATTCAATATGAGATTGAATCTTTGTTCCATTTCCTCGACAGATTCATTCTTGAGCATGAGAAGGAGTCGAATTTCTGACAAGCTATGGAAAGCTTATTCTCCTTGATCTCCTCAGAACCTACGCACATTCTTTCCAGAATATCCCACATCTCCTTTGCTGTCCTGCACTTGATGATCTTCATGACATACTTGTCAGGAACGGTGCCGGAGATGATGCTTTTGGCGAGGTTGTCTAGCTCATCTTGCTTCCTTTCTTCTGTGGTGAAGTCTGCCTTTGACTTGGGCTGGTCCTCATCGTAAGGTTCCTGACGGATGTCAGTAGGAACCCTTTTTACAGTTTCGGTGATAATGATTGGACCGCTGGTGATGACTTCCCACATTCTACAATGTTGGGCAACGAGGAAGCTTTCAAGCCGAAACTTCCATATGTTGTATTTTTCAATACAAAACATAGGTAGAGAAGATAATCTGCTGTGGTTTGTCTCCATCAAAAAAGAGAGAACAGGTAACAGCAGATAAAGCAAGTAGCAAGCACAAAACAATAAGAAAGAGTAAAACTTTTTCGAGACCTTTAATAAGGATCTAGTTCAAGTAGAACTAGTCAGAGACAGATAGTTCTTGCGAACAACCTGCTCTGATACCAATTGTTAGGTCCGGGGGGGTCTCGAATAGGTGTATGGGGGGGGATACACCTATAGGCTATTTTTATGACTATCTACAAACCTCAATCAGAGGGATCTCAGTCAGAGATAGAAGCGAAACTTTACACGCAAACAAGACACCTGTTTAACCGAAATAAGTGTTGACCAACAGGGTTGACGACTGATACTGAAAGCTCTTCAGTAAAGAGTTATCAGGTAAGTCACTGGAACTTAACTGATCCACGTAAGGGCTTCAGTCGTGTTTGCAAAGATGAAGATGATATCTCTCTTCCTTACTATCAGAGGATAGTGAGTCAGATTGATATCATACGCAGCGGAAATTAAACTTAGTTTCGAATAGCCTCGGTGGAGCAGATAGTTGGATTAAGGTTTCTCTTTTCAGTTAGTCAGCATTCAGTTTTATCAATTGAAATAACACAGTTATGAATGTAAAACTGAAAGCTGTAAATAACACAGAGACTTTTACGTGGTTCGGAAAAACTCTTTCCTACATCCACGGCTGGTTGATCAGACCAACAATCCACTCCGCAAGTGCTTCCCTGGTGCACTGCAAACCGTGAACTGAAGATAAACTCTCTCTTCAGCACCTACAGACCTCGCGTAGGGTTTCCCTACCTACACACCTCGCGCAGGATTTCAGCACCTACACAGCTCGCGCAGGATTTCCTTGCTAAGCACACCTCGTGCTCAGACTTCCCTATCAGAGTTCAGAACACCTTCTGAAACTCCGAGTCACTCAAACACTCTTATGGGGGAGAGGTTTAAACGAGCGCCAACTATACTTACAAAGAACGAGTTCTTTGAAGCAAGTTTGACCTTTGGCTTCTGGGTACACAGAATATATGCCTAGGGTCTAAGAGAATGTATGTAATCAGCAGTGACTGATTTTGGCTTTGGAATTCTCTTCTTCGATTCAAGCTTTGGGCGGTTTAAGCTTTAGGCTGAGTAGCTATTTCGGCAGAGCTTCAGCTTATGTCGTTGAATCGGTGAAGATTGAAGTGATCCTCGAGCGCTATTTGTAGGAGAACTCTTGAATAGATCCGTTGGCGTAAATCGTCCTCAAGATTTCTTCCGTTGGAGAGCAATTCGAATTTGGGCTGAGGCTTCAATCTTCGAGGTTCCTTGTCTGTGTGGAAACGGCTCTCTTTGATGGACAGGAGATGTGACATCTCTGAAAAGTAACCACCAGATAGGAATGACCTCTGCAGAGATAAGATATTGAGATATCTCTGCATTTAATGCGGCTGTACTTGAGCGTACGTGGCTTCCTCTGAACGTTGGAAGATCAGTCATAGGAGGAATGTTCAACTGATACTTGACTTTAGTATCAGTCCATGGCGCGCATTAAATAATCAGTCTTCAACTGATTCTTCAACTGATACTTCAGTTGGTAACTGCAGTCTTCAGTCTTCAGTCTTCAGTCTTCGTTCTTCAGTCTTCAGTCTTCAGTCTTTGACACCGCAACTAAACTAGAAACGAACTCTAACACTTGAGTTCAAAAACGATTCTAGTCTATTACATTTAAGTCCTATGAATTTTGGTATCATCAAAACAAGGGTTAGGATATTCCACAAGGTTCCCAACACTCTCCGTCCCACGAATCTTGACACGTATTCATTTTTGGGCCGTCCCACGAATCTTGACACATTTCCAAATAAGGTACGCAATAATTAGTCCAAAAATAAGGGGTCTTAATTACATTCTCTCTCCTACTTTATCACTGTATTACCTTCTCTCTCCTACTTTATCATTTTTATACTTTATTACCTACACACTTAAAACACTAATCTACAATTCCTTAATTCTCGTGCCGAAATCAAACGTGTCAAAATTCGTGGGACGGATGGAGTATAAATCTACGAGCTTATTCGTAAATTTAGATTAACTTTTTCGTTATTCTCATTTCTCACGAAAATAGTCATTTTCACTATAACCTAACTCTATATTATATATATGGAATGGATCATATAGAACCCACTCCCTTAGGTAGTAGTATATAAATCTAAATTTGGACCACACAATGTGTGTATGTGGCACTAGGAGCGTGACACGTGGCAGGTGCCTTTCAAGGACTTTCAAGGCAAAATACACGCAGGAATAAAATAAGAATACAATTTTTAAAAAGTAAATATATATATATATATATATATAATTTTTTTAATAATTTTTTTGGTTGAAAATTCAATCTTTTGGCACGTCCGCCGTCAAAATTATGCATATAATTGAACACAAATATATTTGCATAAACATAAATACAAATATACATAATGTTGGATAGAAATATGCATGATAAAGTATCACTAAGCGACCCCTCTGATGCGTCTCGCTGCCGCTCATCGCCGCCATAGTTATGCATATAGTTGAACACAAATATGCATAACATTGGATATAAATATTGCAGAACAAAACAATGCATATTATAAAACTGAATCATGCATATTGTGTCAATGAACCCTTCATATTGTGTTCATGAACCATGCATGTTACAAGGTCCATTAACATGAGAATCATGCAAGTTGCAGGGTTCATTGATACGAAATGCATGGTTCACTGACACAATATATATGCAGGGTTCATTGACACAATATGTATGTTCAATTTACATGAATGCATGGTTCAATTTAAATATTTTCTTGCAATTAGCCGTGCATGGTTCTATTTTATAATATGCATTGTTATGATCTCCAATATGCAATGTTTTGTTTTGTCATATGCATGGTTTTTGCAAGAAATGAAAAATGATTGTTTTGCCCCTCCGTATTTTTTTATGAATGAAATCTTTTAGTGTCAGCGCCACGTGTCATTCATTTGTGCAGTCCACCTTTTTCAATTAATGGTTCAGATTTGAATCTATAAACTACTTAAAAGATTGTGTTATTAATGACAATTAATGGTTTAGTGTATTATGAATGGAGAAATGGTCTCACTTAAAAAATAGTGTATAATGACAATTAGTTATATTGTGAGTGGAGAAAGATGCCCATCATGCGGTATAAAGCTAAGTGCCGGGGTATTGTTCAAAAATAAAAATAATTTAATTTTTGTAGAGATCTCAAAATAACAAAAATAAACTACTTCATTCGTCCTTGTAAAAAGTATCAATTTCTAAATGACACGCGTTTTAATAAAGTAGTTGAATCATGAATGTGCTGTGAGTGGAGTAAGTTTCCCATTATATGTGAGTGGAAAACTTATTAAAAGTAGACTGAATATATTTTATAAGGACGAACGAAAATGATAAATTAGATAGTGATCATGAGGACGGAGGGAGCATTTTTTATAAACAGACGGAGTATTCTATTCGAACATACAATCGAAAAATGTCAGAAATATATCCAGTAAAAGTTTACACTTAGTTTGTGAAGTGAGTGAATCTTGCAAAAGTGTGGAAAAATATTCTGCTCAATATCCGTCCGTCGAAATTTAATATATGCTCAAACATTAGATATAGAACGAAATCAAATTAAATGGCGTGATATTTTCACTAATTCATGTAATAATTTAAAGATCAGTAAAAATAAGCCATAATTAGTATTTTGAGGGCGTGCTATATATATATATACATATAGCATGGAGCCCCGAATAGATGAGCCTTGTTTCATTACATTAAATTTTCTAATATGACTTGCTTCGCCATTTTAACCTTTTTACTTTGTTCCATTTATATGCTTATGCAAGCGGATGGATTAAATAACCCATTTTCTGCATATTATTCATATCTTTGGGGTGGCGACCACTTTTCCCTAAATCCTCAAGGAACAGAGGTCCAACTCAAAATGGATAGATCATCAGGTCAATATATATATATTCGCATACCATATTTTATTTGCCTAGGTAGCGTTTTATCTTTGATGAAAAAAAATAATGAAAACTTATATATTTTTACTATTTATGCTTTCTTTTCACATGTACCGTTAGGCAGGGACGGAGCCAGGAATTTAGTTCGGGGGGGCTGAACCTGTACGGGGGTTCGGGGGCGGTAGCCCCCGAGAATTTTTTTTTGGGCATTCAGTATATGTAAGGTATTTTTTTATTAAAATATGAGCATAATACTAATAATAACGAACAATATTTTCATAGATTATATAATTTCAATATATCACAAAACTTTTTTTGGAAATTCCGTATATTTAAGACATTTTTTATTAAAAGGCAAGCATAATAATAATAATAACAAACAACATGTCCATAGATTATATATTTTCTATATATTACAAACTAGTTTCAATACATTATAATTTTTTTTAGCATTTCATACATATTAGGCATTTTTTATTAAAAGACAAGTATAATAGTAATAATAACAAACAATATTTCATAGATCATATAGTTTTAAAAAACAAAATTATCCTTAAATTAAGTATATATGAGAGAATATAATAACCAAATACTCTTTTATAAAACAAAATTATTTTATAATAGGTATAAACATATATCTATATATATTTTAAAATTTAAAAAAAAAAAAAAAAAAAAAAAAAAAAAAAAAACTCAAAATTTGGGAGGGGGCTCTAGCCCCCCCTGGCTCCGTCCCTGCCGTTAGGTAAATAATTGTCTCATGACATAATATATATATATATATATATATATAAGAGCAATTTTCAATGTATGAATTTTATGTAGAACACGTATGAATTCGCTGTGTAAAGATATGAATTGTGAAAAATAAATTTTTACTACCTTTGAGATTCGAACTCAGAACCATAAATCCATCCAAAAGGGTTACGAATCAACCGTAGATCTTGATGATCTAAGGACTGAAAATAGTTCATATTTTATATTTTAAGTATTTTAGCATTCCCCTAGAGAAATATGGGATAAGAAGTATATATATATATATATATATTTTAATCGCCAGTTGTTCTTTATTTTCACTTTAATTCATAATAATATTATAATGAAGTATTGATGTGATAATTTTTTTTTCATGTATTTCCACCCTAGAGAAATATGGGATAAGAAAGGTGAAGAATAAAATGTAATAACTAAAATTCGTCTTTTCTTATCCCTCTTAGTGTTACAATATATTGTTAGCACCCTTAATAACATTGCAAACCTACGCTCTCTCATAGCGGACAAATATCGAGAGAGGTAAATCGTATTCCCTCCGTTACACTCACTTAATTTAATTTTCTTTTCGATCTGTCCCACTCAGTTTGACAAGTTTTCTTTTTAAGTAATAAATTTCCACTAAAATAAATATGACCCACATATTTCACACTACAATTTTACTCTCTTAAATAATCATGCCTAAAAGAATTAAGTCAAGTAAGGTGGGACGAAAGGAAAACTAGGATGTTTGACCTAGATATGTCACAAGTTCATCATCCACTTCGCTAATTAGGGCCCTCTTAAGAAGTCAAATTATGTGTGTATATATATATATGTATACAAGTGCATAATTATATATTAAAATATTTGGATATAGGTGCTGGATTTCGGTCAAAACTGGAGTATGGATCGGGGTTGTTCCATATGAGGATGAAGATACCAGAGAAGAAAACAGGGGGAATTGTTACCACCTTTTACGTAAAAGATATTCCATTCATTTTCGTTGTATAAAATAATTTATAGTTTTTATTTATAATATAATATTGTTTGTATTATGTAGTTAACTGCAGCAGCAGATAACCAAGATCCTGGAAATCATTTTGAGATCGACTACGAATTCTTGGGAACGAATGGAACAGTGCAAACCAATGTTTATGATAATGATACAGGCCACAGAGAACAGAGTTTCAACCTCTGGTTTGATCCATCCAAAGATTATCACTCATATGATTTTCTTTGGAATTGCCACCAGATAGTGTAAGTTGTTTTATGAATAAGAATTAGTAACATGTGCACGACCACATAAAATTTATGACCAATAATATATGTACACATATATAAAATTCATAAACAAGAGAAGAGTAAATTGAAAAAATAAACAAAACACATGCACATGATTGACAAATCAATTAATGTAGTGTGTTATATTTATTTGTTCAATCGTCATCTCTTGTTTATGAGTTTTATATGTTTGTACATGTGTTCTTTGTTCTCACTTCAAATGATCATTATCGCTTAGCCTTAAATCTCAATTATAGTAAAAACTATATAAACTATAAATACATGATCCATTCTCTTGAAATATGATGAATTTGTAATGGAAAGTGATTAATTCAAAAAAATGAAGTTTTTGCCCAACATGGGACTTGAACTCAAAACCACGAATTCATTTAGTAAATTGATGAATCTGCGAAAATCTTCACAATCTAAGGGCTGAAATAGTTTCTAATTTATAATTATAAAACCAGTTTTTATTTTATGAAATCGTTATTCATATATACATACATACATACATATATATATATAGGGTTGAGTTCAACAGAGAATTATCTTTTTATTCATCATGAACAAATCTATATAGTTTACGAACAGATCAACATAACTAATGAACAGACGTATTTAATAAAAATATAGAAAAACTCGCCACCAGCAGGATTCGAACCCGGGGGAAATTGCTGTTCATGCGGTACATTGATCTGTTCATTAAAATTGTAGATCTGTTCGTTTTTATTTTACGAATTCTCCATTCTCCACAATATTTAGCTTCTCTGTTGAACCATTCTCTTTCTCTCTCTCTCTCTCTCTCTCTCTCTCTCTCTCTCTCTCTCTCTCTCTCTCTCTCTATATATATATATATATATAGATTAAATAAAAACCTCATTTAACGTTAAAATTATGAATTGTTTAACATATTTAAGGTAAGTGGAGTGAACTCGTGGTCCTAAGTTTAAATCTCATGGGAGCTTAATTTACTTTATAGGTTAAATGTAGTTATTATATAGATTAAGTGTAAAGGATTAATAGCTTTTACGAAAAATCACCCTATCTATATGATGATGATGATGATATATGCATGTATCCCTTGTTGACATGTGGTTATAGCTTCTTAATCGACAACATCCCAATACGAGTGTTCAAGAATAATGTGAAGAGAGGAGCGTATCCAAACAAGGCGATGCACATCGAGGCAAGTATATGGAATGCAGATGCAAGTTGGGTGGGACCAGTAGAGTGGGAGAAAGCCCCTTTCATCGCCTCCTATTCTGATTTTGGATTCCACGCTTGTCCTGCACACTCCAATGATTGTGATTCACCACATTACTCTTGGAACGGCCCCAACTACACACATCTTAACACACAGCAGAAGGCGCAAATGGTGTCTTACCGTCGCAAGTATATGAGTTATGACTATTGTGCACAACAGTCCACCAGGAAACCCGAGTGCGATTTTGAAGTCTAATCTAACAAAACGCACGACTATGTAAAATGTGGATAGTGTTACATATAATATATATATATACATACACTTATTATTAATTTATTGTTGTTGTAGGTTATGCTTTGGTCGTATGTTCTCTCTAGTACATCTCATAATATTTTGATTAATGTCGCTTAATGAATTTTATAATTTAAATTTTGGTTCAAGTGTATTTAAACACCCTCATAGTTTATTATAGGTATTTAACTCTTGCCAACACAATTGCAACAAGAAGATTCATGGTGTCATTTAAGCTTGAGTGGTGTACGAAGAAAAACAACTAATGAATACAACGCAAAACTATAATTATATATGTACATGCTTCACAACCGTTAAAACTAGGGGAGGTGCCACGCACTGGTCATTTCGAGAATTGTTTTATTTAATACTTCCCATGTCCTCCAAATAACTTCTTAGGAGGAAGGGCACGAGTTTTAAGACGAAAATGTGAAATTGTGAAAAATAAGGGTAGATAGAGTATTAATAGTGGTGAAAAGGTGAAAAGTAAGGATAAATGAGATATTGTCCAAAACTAGAAAGAAAAGTTTTTAGGAGATGGACCAAAAAGAAAAGTTAGAAAGTTATTTGGGGATAGAGTGAGTACTATATATATGTTGTACTCTCTCCGTCTCACTCTAATAGGCTCGTTTTCCTTTTCGAGAATAGATTAAAAAAATATATTTAATTGGTGTGGACCACACCCCTTTTCTTTTAAAAAGTAAGTTTCTTAAAACAAGTGATCCTATTAGAATGGGACAGATAAAATATTTTGTATTTACACCCCTTTTTATAAATGGAAATATATTCACTCTTCCAAACTAGCTTATTGTTAATACAAAAATAAAATTTAATCCCTTTATAGCTATGCTCCTTGTTAAAACCTGCATGTTTGAAGCCTGCAGTGTCGTAGAAGATGTAAGGGAATATGAGGCCAATAGTAGAGAAGTGTGATCAGGGTCGGCCCTGATATTTCGGGGTCCTAAGTGAAAATAAAAAAGGTCCCTTTAAGAAATGAATCTTCGAGGTTTTTTTTGTTAGTTAGAGTCTTAGAGATAACACATGATCGCCTTCCATGGTTGTATGTCTACATAATTTTAATGTTTTTGAAATAGAAAAACAATGATAAAAATATTATTGAAATAATTTACATCTTCTAGCATTTTGTTAACATGAGATCAAAGTGTGTTAAATACTTCATTTTTAATGAATACAATTGCTAGCTCATTTAACCTTTATTGAGACATATATACTCTCTTTATCCCATTATAAGTGGTTCAAAACTTTTCGGCACGAAAATTAAGAAGAATCACTTTTTAAAGGGTTAAATTTTTCCATTTATGGAAACAAGCCACTTATAGTGGGACGGCCCAAAATGGAATACAACTCACTTTTAATGGGACGGAGGGAGTAGTATATAATGCAAAATATTACCAATTTTAATTTAAAAAAATTTCTTTGTGCTAAACTTACAATAAACAGTATAGTTAACAATATCTTATATGCAATAAACAGAAAATAAATACGATTAATGGGACTATCTTTAAAATTTGGGCCCCTTTACCTTTGCCCCTCCGATCGTGAAAGGGTCGGCCCTGAGTGTGATAGAGGGTTCAAACGTACTCTTCTTAATGTATAGATTTTTTTGACTGTGCATCATGAGGATGCCCATCAATTTATTGAGACCTCCAACATTTGAAGTCTCATTAGCAATATCTAGGATTTTCCCAAAATAAGACTTAGAGGTGAGGGACTTATTTAAAGAGCTTATAAGTTCTTGGAGCTTATAAGATGTAATTTTTAAGAGCTTATAAGGTGTCAAAGTGTTTGGATAATTAAGCTTATAAGCTAGAGAGAGAATTTTTTGTTAAAGAGAGAAAATATTTTTTTAGAGAGAGAAAATCGAAGAAAAATAAACTTAAATGATGTATGATGAAAACAATAAATTATAGTTGAAAAATATTTGTAAAAAGATAGTGGCATATGAGATTATAAAAAAATAAGTTGTGGTAGAGGAACTTATTTTTTGGGGAGCTTATTTTTGGAGCTTATAAATTGTTTATGAGCTTATTTTGCCAAACACTTCGAATGAGCTTATAAGCTCCTAAACAACTTATAAGCTGTTTTGAGGAGCTTATAAGCTCAGCCAAACACCCTCTTAATCGACTCTCCCCTCTTCATTTTTAAGGTTTCAAACCTTGATGTGACCATACAGAATTGAGATTTACGTACATTGTCACCAACTGGACAGTGACATTTTTCAATATCCCATGCATTTTTGGTTTAAGAGTATTTTTTTTTATAAATTTAAGCATATTGATATTGACCGATTAGAGAATATATATATAACATTAATTAATTGCCTTTTCATTAAGGTTCCAAGAACTTAATTCCTTTTTAGTATATTCTTCATCCTTTTGAAAAAATAATGATCGTCTGAATAAGCACGTCTCTAGTATAATCTTCAGTCTTATTCAGGGGCGGTTCTGGAGGGTGCGCGGGGTGGTCGACCGCACAGGGCCCCGAAAAAATAGGGGCCCAAAAATATATAGATCCATATATATTATATATATATAATAAATAAAGCCTGATATATTATTGAATTCCTTAATGCAGCGCAGTGGTGAAGTGCCTTAGTTTGGTCTCTTTGTCCACCCGGGTTCGATTCTCCCTAGAAGCTAAGTGGCGTTTTTTTTTTTTTTTTGTTAAAGGTAGAACAGATTCACCTAATTTGTAGGCAAATGTGGCGAGCAACATGCCCCTCATATGGGCTTAGGGTATGCTTTGAAGGCCCAACTAGTTCTTTCAAAATTATTAACATTAATATACTATGCTACCAATATATATAAGCTAGATAAATAGAGATTATAACAAATTAACAATATAAACTCTCTTCAGTTCAAGCAGTAGCAGACGATATTCACTCTTCTTTTCCAAAAAATTTCTTGCATCTTCTTTTTTATTTTTAGTGATTTTTCAAGAAGCAGTAGCAGACGATATTCACTCTTCTTTTCCAAAAAATTTCTTGCATCTTATTTTTTATTTTTAGTGATTTTTCAAGTCTTGAGATTAAAGGTAATTTCGTTGAAACTTTCAATTTTTTTTTTTTTTTTTTTTTGATCGGGCAAAGTCATGTTAGATGTTAGTAATTAGTTCCCCATCCACTCCAAGAACCCCTTATCTCTCCATTCACCAAAATCCACCTTATATCTCCAATCTCCAATTCGCTCCCAAGAGGGATCGAACCCGGGTCACTTCAATTATATTTTATACATTTCAATTTTTATTTTTTATTTCAATTTTTTATTTTTAATAATTGTTATTATTAATTTTAACTGATGGAATTATAATTTTTTGTATTTAGGTTTGTGTGTTAATCGTGGACATACTACGTTTATCGTATTCATATAAAGATTACTGGTGCGATCTTTCCTCTCTAAATTCTTATATAGTTATATTGTTTGGTTATTATTCTAATCTTTACTTTGTTTAGTTGTGTACTTGACATCGGTGCTTAAAATCTTGAGCTTAATATGATTAGAAAATATCAATTTGGATATGAAAACTTGCAAGTAGGGCAACACTTTTTAAGTGAATGCATATTTTTTTATATATTTATTAAATAATTTGACAAAAAAATATATTATTTAATCAAATATTTATATAATATATTTTTTTTTCAACTATAAATAAAGGGCCCAAATTTAACAATTCGCACAGGGCCCACATTTAGCTAGCCCCGCCCCTGGTCTTATTGATATCTATATATATACCACTTGACGTAAAATGTGTTGGACAACAATAAAATATTAAACTATAAAACGAAATAAAATTGAACAAAATTTAAGTGTTTTGGGCCATCCCTCGGCCAAGTGATCATCAATTTCGTTTACGACAACTTATAGACGGCTTAATTATATCATCGCTTATCTGGTTCTGGCCCACATCATAATATTACTTGTATATCCCAACATAGCAAACAAAATTCGGCACGTGGTTTCTAATTTTACTTTTCCATCAAGAAACTTCGATGAAACCACCGGGATCAATTTCTGAATAATCTGTCGCCGTTTTTGAAAATTTTGGCAAATAAAATATTTGTAATTCACCAAGATGCATGAACGTGAAAACCTATATATTAACCCAAATCATGAAATTATGCCCACCAAATCATAACCTCAAAAATCAAAAATAGCAACCAATTAGCCTAGCTCACATAATGACGTTCGAAAGTGATACAGCATTTCTCGACACAATCAGCAGAAATCTGCCCGATGACTCTCGAATATTCTCCTGCGACGACAGCAGCATCCACGACATGCTATTAATGTACGGCGTTTTCGGCGGCGTCGGCAGCATGGGATGGCCCGCAGCCGTGAAGCCGGAGCCCGAACCTCAAGTGGCGGCGCCTCCACGAGGGGCTCATTACAGAGGGGTGCGACAGCGGCCGTGGGGGAAGTTCGCGGCGGAGATACGGGACCCGTCCAAGAACGGGGCCCGCGTGTGGCTGGGGACGTACGAGACGGCGGAGGACGCGGCGCTGGCGTATGACCAAGCCGCCTACGCCATGCGCGGCTCACGGGCGCTGCTCAACTTCCCGTTGAGGATAAACTCCGGGGAGCCGGCGCCCGTGAGGATTACGTCCAAGAGGTCCGCCGCTTCCCCTGATCGCTCCTCGTCTTCCGACAGCGGATCGTCGCGGAAGAGGAAGGCGGCGGCGCCCCATCCTGGGCTCAAAAAGGGCCGACTTGAAGTCGGCTTACAGTAATTAACGTCGACATTTTTTCTTTTTCTTAGTTTCCTATTCTTTACTAGTATTTGTTTTCCCATTCATTCAAATTCTATCAACTTTGTACAATTTTTGTCAATAAAAAAATGTTACTTCCATTTTCTTGTCCACGCTTCAAATCAGACTAACCAGTGGTTGCGAAAATGGGGATAGACGTAATCAACTCGTAGACACACTTACCAGATCTTTATGATTAAAAAACTATAAGCGAAACGTAATCAACTTGTGGACACATTTACGAGATTTCTCCTTTACAATTCGAAGAGAAAAAAGCTTCTAACGAGAATTATATTTTCATTAGAACGTGAAAATTATTATAATTAATATATTCACTATCAAAATTAATGTATTCTCTCTTAAAGTTAATGTACTAAAAAAAATTGTTCACTCTAGAATTCGAATTTAATTGATGCATTCATCCAACGAGATGATGCATCCAACGAAAATCTTGATAATCAAAAAATTAAAAATAATTTTCCGTTCTTATTTAGAGGAATACTAAGGAATGGAAATATGCCACATAGAATTATGAATTATTATAGTGCTTTTAACATATTTTGTTACAAATAATTAATAAATGTGTTAAGATAATTGCACTTAATTATAAGTAATTAGAGTAAATTGTGAGTTAAGATAGAGGAAATCTTAATTATTCTTAAGGGGAGAAAACCCTAGTTAGAGATAGAAAACTGAAGAAATAAATTTGTAAGGGTATATTTTATAAGTAAAAATCATATTAATGAAGTTATTTTTGTAAAATAATTAATTACATTCTATTACTCACTCCATCCACGAAAAATATGATATTTTTATTATTTTTGTGTTCACCAAAATTATAACACTTTCCTTTTTAGAACATGACCCCACATGTTTAATTTCCTTATCTTGATCCTTAAAAATACATTTTACATATTTACAAAAAACTCATCCTTAATTCAATTTCAATCACTCATTTCATACAATGGTGAAACTCTTTCTCTACTACATAAAAATCGCCATTCATTTTGTTAAAATATGTACCCATAAAAAATATCATACTTTTGGTGGACGGAGAGAGTATGAATTATTTTTGTAAAAGTGTTGCATTTTTTTTTCAAACTTAGGTGCAATATTTTAAAAGGGCAAAAAAAGCACGGACCATACTATTAGCAAAAATGCAACAAAAGATTATAATAAGACTATTAGTAGCATTCAAATGTATGCATGCAAATATTATCATATTTTATAATTAAATGTTCATTTTCTATAAATTAACCAATACAGCAATAGGAAATGAAGATTAGAAATTCAACTGCTAATCGAAGGAGAGATTACCTAAAAGTATAGTCAATGATTTCCTCAAAAAATAAGAAAAGAGGACAAAAGAAGAAAAGAATGATTTCCAATTAAAGCAAAATACTTCAACTAGCTAGAAGAATATAATACTAACACGTGCGGGATGGTTGAATTCAAACGGATGATAAGCAACAAATGTTGACTTTGAAATCACGAAGATTGTTTGACTATATGTTTTTGACATTTCAACCATTAGATTAGACATTTCTCTTGCTCAAAGACTATTCTCTTCGGTTAGATTGTCTTCGATCATGGGTTAATGTTTAAGAATGATCTTGAGTTCGACTTCCTGACGTGGCCTCTAAATTTATTATTTAATATTCCCTCCGTCCACAATTTAATGTCCCACTTTGGTATGGACACAGAGACTAAAAAAGCCGAAAAAGATATGTGGATGAAATATAAGGGTAATTGACTAAAGTGATAAAGATAATTGACTAAAGTGATAAAGGTGTTGTGAGTTGGTCCACTAGTGATAAATTGTATAGTAAATATAGAATATAAAAATCATAAAGATGTTTTAAGGTGGGTCCATCATTAGTGGCAAATGGTAGTAAATATAGGAAAAGAAGAAGAGTAAAAAAATACAAAAAGTAGGATAGAGTTTTAATTTGTGGGCTAAAATTTAAGAGCAAGTAGGGCTATTAATTTATAAAAAAAAGATATAAAGAAATTTATAATTTTTTTTAAATAACTTATAAATTATTTTAGAGTTTATAATTTTTTTAAAGTATTTAGTAAAATAATTTTATAAATAATTTATAGGATAATAAAAATAAGCTATATAAAAAATAAGATTAATTTACCTTAATTTATTTTTTTTCATAAGCCTATATGCAACAATCATTTATAAAAACTATTCAACTTTCATTTGTTATTTTTATCATATATTCTTTCAATTTCATCTCCCTCCTGTATGGACATTTGTACTGACGGGAGTGCTAAGTGTACTCCATCTTCTGTTGCTGGGCGTGAGTCTTCGGATGGGACGCCTCCTGCTTCGGAGATTGATCAGGCTCGCCCAGCTTCGGACTCGGCATCTACTGTGCTTGATAAGCCGGTTACTTCAACTGATGTC
Organism: Salvia miltiorrhiza; assembly: GCF_028751815.1. Classification (NCBI taxonomy): domain Eukaryota; kingdom Viridiplantae; phylum Streptophyta; class Magnoliopsida; order Lamiales; family Lamiaceae; genus Salvia; species Salvia miltiorrhiza. The sequence continues at coordinate 40,451,593 of NC_080387.1, forward strand.
AAACGTGGCCGAGGGCGTCCTAAGGGCACTACCAAAAAATCTGGAAAGGGGGGAGTTTCTGATACCTCTATAAAGCACCGACTACGGCACCCTGCTATTCAGAGCTCCTCTATTAGTTTGCCTTTGGATATATTGGTTTTCCAGAGTAAGATCCAAGACGCCACAACCAAAGGTCTTCTTCTCAACGCTTTTACAATTAATCTCCGCTCCTGGGGATGCTGTTAGTCTTGCGATGACAGCGGTCTCTTCTCAACGTTTGGGGGACATCATGGATTCTGATATTTCTGAAGATGATGCTCTTGACTGTTGATTTTATGTTCTATTTTTCGAAGCCCGTTAGTTTGCGCTGATGTGCCTTCAACAGATTTTTTTTCGACTTTTGTCTTGTTTTTTTTGTTTTTCGTTTTTCGTTTTCTTTTTTCTCAATAAAATTTCATATTCTTTCAATTTCATCTCTTTTTTAATTTTTTTTTCTAACAAATATTTTATCTTTGGAGCTCAAGATTCTATCTCTAGATTTTAAGCTCAACTGTCCATATAATTTAACAACTTATAAACTTTTAAAAATTACATATTTTATACTCTTGAAATATCTTTATAAATTATTGAAGCTTTACACATTCTTTAAAATAAACCTAGCCAAACACTCTTTTACTCATCTGGAGGAGGTGTTTTGTTGGAAATAAACCTTTTTGGCGTTTAGCAATTTGGTATTTAAATATCCGTTCAGCTTCAAGCCTTGAATTACTGCGAAACTTTACTGATAATTTGAAATTAATATAAAGAGATATAAATAAATCTATAAGTTATTTAGGGCAAAGTGCAGATTGGTCCCTGAACTCGACCCCCCTAGAGCGTTTACCCCTCATACTCGATCAAGGCGCGTTGACCTCCCTAAACTCCCGAGAAAATGTGCAACTAAACCCATGAATTTAACGGCGGTTTAACGTCGTTAAACGATTTTTTTTTAAAATTTTCTGGCATCTTCTCAGGCTGGATTCCTTCAATTTTCCGGCGACATTCATCTGTCGAAAGGGGAAATCTTGCTAGCGCCACTTCTCCTCCGACGAGTGTCCCACCCCAACCAAATGCGCGACATAATCGGAGCAGATCTACAATGGTGTAACTCGCAAATTAATCTATGAGGGTGAGAGAGAAAGCGACCGCCACAGCGCATTAGAATTAGGGTTTGCAGGAGGGAGAATCGTCTCCTTCTGCGATTTCTCTTTTCTCTCACATCTCTCTTTATACTTCATTCGCCTCTCATGGCGTCGCAACTGCAGACAACCACGCCGGAATCCAACCGAAGAGGCGACGATTCAGTCGACGATTTCGTGGAAGCCGCATTCTTCTACCGCCGGTGCTGCTGCTCGTGGACTTTCCCTTGCTACGAAAGGCCGAAGATGATGAATTGGGAGCGAATTTTGACATCGGAGAGCGAGTGCCACGACGGCAGCGGCGAGCGGAGTTGGTGGAGTAACGGAGTGGAGGCGTTTAAGAAGGTGATGGAATGGTTGGAGCTGGTGGCGGGGCCGAAGTGGAAGACGTTCATCCGGCGGTTCAACAAGGCGCCGCCGCCGTGTTTGCTGCCGATCTACTTCGGTTACACCAGAAAAACTGGAAGAAACGGGTGTTTATCAGTCGTTTGGTTCGTGGGTTTAGTTGCACATTTTTCTCAGTAGTTCAGGGAGGTCAATGCGCCTTGACCGAGAAAAAGGGGGGCTAAACGCTCTAGAGGGGTCGAGTTCAGGGACCAATCTGCACTTTCGCCCATAAAAGAAATTGAAAAGTATTATTAGGACTCCATCAACCATTAAAGTTAATTTGCATGTACACACACTTTGTAAATAATGTTTCTATATTAAATCCAATAAACTCATATACCTAATTAACTACATTCATTTATCTAGGGATGCCAATAAAGATTGAAACCAAGGAATCGACACTTATAATAAACAGATAAAAAGAAGAGTTAGTGTTGAAAACTTTTTGCACGAAAAAATTTAGTTCGAATAGCCGAACCGAAGATAGTTAGCTCAAAACCCGGTTGATCGAATTTTTTCTTAATAATTGATTTTCTAATTCTATTACTTAATTTTTCAATTCATTTATAATCTTTTTCTAATTTATATGACACTTAATATCGTTGTTTTGTTGTGCCTTATTACGTTTTATATCCAATTTGGATATAAAAAAAAATGAATATTTAAAAAATCCTTTCTATCTCTATGTCTCTCTCTTCTTTAGTGGTGGCGGTTTTAACGAGCAACAATGAGATGCGATGAGCGGCAATGGCGGACGACTACTCGTGTATGGTATTCACGAGGGGAGCAACGGAGAACGACGAGCAGGGAGTCCGGCAAAGGGAGCACGACTCATTTAGTAAGAAAGAGATTACTTTTTTAATATTTAGAAAATTTTAATAGTTTTTTTTCAGCTTTTTTCTTTAAATTAAATATGGTTGTTTTTTAAAAATAAAATAATTACTAAGTTCAATAAAAAATTAATACTCCCTCCGTCCCAATTCAATAGACCATAAGGCTTGGGCACAGATGTTAAGAAACAAATTATAATTTATGATAAAATAGGAGAGAGAAAATAATTTTTGTTGTAAATAATAAGAGAAATAGATAATTATGTGTGGAGTACAATGATATTTGGTGTAAATAATGAGTTATATGAGAATCTTTGTTATGTATTGAGTTTAGGAAGTGACCTATTGAATTAGGACATTCAAATAAGGAAACATGGCCTATTGAATTGAGAGGGAGGGAGTACGCCAAAATTTCAAAATACTAGAGGTAAAATTAATTAAACGGACCGCATGGCAATAAAATTGATATTTTTGGTAGTTGATAATTCACTAGTATTAAAAAACTTTTTTTGATTAAAAAAAACATTGATACTATTTAATTCAACTTAAATTGAGCTCATCTGAACTTGAAAGCTTCGAGAGAGAAGAAGAAGTTGAAGATTGAGATGGAGCAACCAAAAGAAGACAATAAAAATTTGCAAGAATTGAGAGAAATATGTTTGAATGAGTTTTAAATTTTCATCTCTCCCATGGATGAATAATTTGAATGAGAAATGGCCGGCGCTAGGAAAGTCTTACGAGTGTAGAAGTCAATTAATTATTAGAAATTCATCTCGTTTATAGAGATCTCACACCGTATAAAAGAGCTAAAATTAATGTCATCAAATCCTAGCCTAAGTGAGTTTAGCCTCAGACATGCATATATTTGAAGAACTCACTCAAACCTAAACAATAAATCCTGCCCCAAACTACTATATATTGAATTCTGAATAACATTATAAATCAAATGGACCTAAGTCCTTATCTATTGAATTAGGGACCTCAAGACGTACGGTCAAAATGGATGACAACTTTTTAACTTCCTTTGTTCTTTAATTTACACTTATTTTGTGTAAGAATCCTGAACATTTTATGTCCATTAATCAAGCATGTAGAAAAGCTTTTCTTTTTCTTTAAGGGAAAGCTTAAAGCTACTGAAAAAAACCAAGCTGCATTCCAACTGAATTGTCTCTCCACAATAATAAATAAAACAAATTGCAAGCCTCTCACATTTACCTCCAATATTATCATCACCACCAAACATCTCCCCATTTCCCGTGATGTTGCAGATGCTGATGCCCGTGTGTTTGGGGGATGAGAGAGCATGCTACCACATTAATTTTTTAACAAAATATTCTACCATTTACATCACGTCATTTTGATTTTCAGATCAACTTTGTTTATGTCAAATTTTATTTCAGAGAAATTCATTTTTGAACAGTGAAATTGGCTTTCTGAAATCCCCAAATATTTTTAAAAGACGAAATTGGCTTTCTGAATTTGTGAAATTTGTAGACAGATTTTTATCGTTCACTTTCTTATTTTAGTTGGATTATTTTCCTCTAACCAAAAACGATGTTGTCGTATCTCAGCGCCGAATTGTCCACGTCAAGATGCATTCCAAGTTAGCTTTAATTTTTTTTAAAAAAATGAAAAACAAGTCAAAAGTTGAATTAAGTTTAAAGTTCATGTATTTATAATTAAGTTTTAAATTAAATTCGTGTTAAATACTAAAAAGTGAGTAAGTTCATATATTTATACACCAATTACCCTAAAATATAAAAATGATTTGTAATCATTTAGAAAATTCCAAAATTCATATATTCATCGACAATATTTATTGCTTTCAAGAATGAACTTATTAATATTCATTTAATTTATTTTTGTTTTTTAACTATACTAATGTCATTCAAATTATTCAACTTATAATATTTGAAATATAGTATCCCTTTATATATATAATTTATTTATTTTCTTAAAAAAAAACCCAATCAAGTATCGGAATTGCTCGCTCATATATATATAGAGGAATTCTGGTGCCCATGGGTATACTATATAAATAGGTAGCATTTGGCATTAGCTAGATAAGTAAATTCAATGCAACGCGCTACACCATCACTTAAAATCACCTGGAAAAATCAATAATTAAGATCATCTAGTGCAGCACAGTGTCTATTTGCCGCTTCCACTAGAGAAGGAGAAGATGCATACAGCTTCGCTATTGCCACTTCTCTTGAGTTGCAATACGTGTCTCCTCCAAAGGCGCTTCGTGTCATGCAACTCTACACGTGACACCCCCACCCCTCCCTCACGTGCCACCGCCATGCATTCCCCTTCTTCATTATATCTATACACACCCTACACTTTCTCCATCTCTCACCATCATCATCCAATGGCTCAGATCCAGCCCCGCCACGACCCCCAGCGGCACCAGCTCTCCCACCAGGTGGCCAAGACCACCACCGCCGTCACCCTCGGCGGCTCCCTCATGCTCCTCTCCGGCCTCACCCTCGCCGCCACCGTCATCGGCCTCGTGCTCGCCACCCCGCTGCTCGTCATATTCAGCCCCGTCCTCGTCCCCGCCGCCATCACCGTCTTCTTGATCCTCGCCGGCTTCATCACGTCCGGCGGCTTCGGGGCCGTGGCCAGCTTCGTCTTCTACTGGATGTACAGATACGCCACCGGGAAGCACCCCATCGGCGCCGACCAGATCGACAGCGCCAGGGACAAGATCGCCCACGCCGCGCACGACGTCAAGGACAAGGCGGAGCACTACGGCCAGCAGCACGTCAAGGGCGCTCAGGGAACTTAGATTTTATAAATTAATACTTCTGTGGTTTTTGTTGTTTATGTGTTGATGTGTGTGTGTGTGTATCCTTGCTCATAATTCACAATTTCTGCTCAAAACATTAGTATTTTTGTGTTCCTGTGTTTATTTTTTTTTTTTTGATGCGTTTGTGTTCCTGTGTTTTGTGTAATCTTTTTCTATTTTCTCTTCCGTACTGTCTTGTGTTGTGTGTTTATCCTCTCATTCCTCTACGAATAATGTTACAACATTTGTAATGCTATTATGTACTTGATGATTAATTCTCTATCCCAGTTGCATTTTTGATCGTGGTGTATACGTATATTTAGATGCGTTTTTTGGGTTTTTAAACTAGTAACAATCTTTAAAAATGATATTCGAAACTTAAAACATAAAATAAGTAGTTCATAGCGAGGTGGCAATTAATAATTCTGGTCACATATTTATAACAAGCAAGCCAACATAGTTTTGACTTTGTTGTGTTTGTTCAATCAATTTCAACAGTGATATGATAGGAGCTTATAAGTTATAACTATTTCAATCGTTGGCTTAGGCCCGATATGCTCCAATTGTGGGCCTGAGGCCAGAATGCTAGTAGACCGGTCAAGTCTTAGCACCTCTGCCCTGCCTACAGTCGAGGCCTTTAGTTTACTTATTTTGGGAGTAATATTTATATCTTATTAGATTATGGATTATTTCCTTTTTTGTTTTAGGTGCGTCTACCAGACTCTACCTTAGTTAAGAAAAAGGTGAAACTCAAGAGTAATGAGATATTTATAGGTGGTGTACGTCTCAAACAAGATTTTTTTTAAGTACGTCTCAAAAAAAAAAAAATAGAAAAATAGGAAGTTCTTTTATGTATGTACGTCTCAAACAAGAAAAGTAGAAAGTTATTTTGTGGGTGGAGGGAGTATATTTTTCTTCTTTTTTTGTCACATCTTTATTAAAAATGAAATGATAAGAAAATTTTAAAAAATATTTTCACACCCCTACTTTAGGATAATATTATTCAATATTGGAGAGAAAATAAGATTAATAAGTTGCCCAACAAAATTTTTCATCCTGCTCGAAGATGGGTGGAATATTTTCTGTGAACATGTGAAAATAGTAAAAATTAAGTGAAAAATATATTTTTTTTCTCTTTTTTCCATCAAAATAAACGCACTTTAGAAAATGTTTCCTTACTAGGCAAACAAAATCATCTAACAAAGTGTAAAAAGAAAATTCCCTCAAAAAAAAAGTATAGATTTTCACGTTTCCTTACTAGGCAAACAAAATCATCTAACAAAGTATAAAAAGAAAATTCCCTCAAAAAAAAGTATAGAAAGAAAATCTAGATCCCCAAAGAACACAACCCAAGTTAAAACTTTTAGGACGAAAATTCAATGAAAAAAAAGATACTAGAATGGAAAAAGGAGTTTCTATGGAAAATCATACAAAATAAAATTGACAATGGGCCGTCAGGGTATGGTCACGCCATGGCCATCTTTAAATTTATTCATTCATTCAAAAAAAATCGTCATCTTGAAATTTACTTGTTCATCCATTAAAAAAACAAGGAAATGCGTGCATGTTTGAGAATTTGACACCCGTTGCTGGCGTTTTCTCAATTCCAATGTTCTTAATCTTCATAAACATATTGGGTTGGGATTATTATATGTATGGTTTGTGTGTATTCAAGGTAGGTTGATAATCTTTCCAACCTGTCTAGTTTCTGTTTTGAGTTAGATCTTCATCGTATAAATCTATGTCCGCTATGTGTCACTCATCTTTCAAGGTTGAAAAATAAATTAGTACTATTTTATTTGATCACTTTTAATTTTATTTTATTTTTATAAATTAACAATATTAAATAAAGAAAATTAAAATTCACGTCATAAGAGACTCAAAACCAAAACCTTTTTGTGTGGCCTACACCACCATAGCCAACACATCAGACTATTTGTATAGCCGTTTTGATATTAAAGTAATGATATTCAGGAATTTTGTCCAAAACTCTCTCTGTCTCTCTCTCCTATAATCTTCTTTCATTTCTAGATCTAAATCCTCATTTTGCAGTACCAATTAGACATTAGTGACGAGATGGTGGGTACATATGCGGGTATGCAGATACCCAGTAGAGACCGAATATGAAATTGATAAACGTGATGTGGGAAGAAGAATTCAAATTTATCATGAAAAAAATATTAAGTGGAATCTGGTTTGAGTGATAATTCTTCCATTTATCTTACATTACAATCAATCAATTCAAATATAAGATTAATAATTTAAATAGTCCTATTATACTCTATTCTAACAATCTTATCTTATCATATTCGCCAAATTAAACACATCCTTAAAGTACATGCAGATGGACCTTCACCATCTGCTAATCTTCAGTTATCATTTTTATCCCTTTCGCGACTAACCGATAGCTTGAAAGAAGCTAAGGTTGATTTTTTTAAGGGTAATTTTATTCACACCTCCATTTTACTTAATATAGCCTCTAATTTAAAATAATAATAAAAATAAATATAAATGTACTATTATATCCTTATAAGTTATAACCCCTAATTTCTTATAAATTATAATGAATTAAACTCAAAAAATATGAAAGATGTGTATAGCCCCTCTGCTAATCACTAAAATTTGCAAAATATATATTTGATGTGAGAAGGATCTTCATCTTCAAGAACCTTCATCTTCTTCACTCGTCACCAGACATGAAAATGCTTCACCCATCCCCCAAATTCCAACCATTTCTATCAAATATTAATTTAACTCAACATCCAAAATTATCTATAAAACTTACGAGAATCGCATCAATGTCTCTGAAGTTGTCGACTGCCTCATACGACAACGCGTAGGTGAGAAGAACATTTAAGATCATTTTCTATGCTATTCGTATGCCTCGGCAACACCAGCCAAAGCCAAGCAGGTGGAAGCATTATCCGGCAACTTGTTAATAAAAAGAGCTTCGTATTCCATCTTCTTCACACTTCAAATTAAAAAAAAATGCAGATAATAGTGGTTAACGGAGGGGCTATATAGATCAATCATTTTTTTAGAGTTTAATTTGTTACAAAAAAATTAGAGATTTTAAGGGTATAATAGTACAATCATAATTATTTTTATTATTTTTTTAAATAAGGGGTTATAGTGAGAAAATTGGGGGTTATGTTTAAAATTACCCTTTTTTTAATTACAAAAATAAATAAAAAACTGTATGGTTAAATCAGATAACAAAATATAATTCAATTGATATGATACTTTCTTCTGATCAATAAGTTGAAAGTTCAAGTCATTACGAAAAACCATTATCAATCCTCATTTACGAAAGGAGAAGGGAGCCAGTTCCACCCGTCCCATCACCAAAACCTTTATCTCTTCCCAAAACTGTTGGGTTTTTGCTGGTAAATACTTCTTGTAGAAGAGAACACAATAAAGAGAAGAAAAAAAAATTAATCCCTCAGAACAGAAAATGACCATGTTTTGATGTGGAAAAAGTATTTTTCATCCTCGTTGTAAAAATATACAAAAATTTCGATCAAATGTCAATTATAAAAATTCGTTGAAGGATCAATTTAATTTAAATTAATTTTATAGATTTTTTGAAGATCAATACAATACAATACAATACTTTCAGAGGAGGAATCAATACAATACTTTCCGACCTTAACGATGTATGAAATATCTCAATGTCTGTAATTCAGGAATAACACAATGCAAGGTTTCACTACTCTGTAAGATCATCTTCAACTAAGCCATGAAGAAAAATTATTATATACTCATAATTATTAGTGAAGTATTGTACAGAGCAGCAGATATACCTGTCCAAAACTTGAATTTATACGCGGCGAACCCATTGATCTAGCCGAAGCTGCTTCAGAGGAGGACCGAGGTCTGGTTTATTCTTCTGAGGGCAAGACCATTTTCCTGTACATGCCACTATATTCTGGGACTGGAAGTTAGAAATCTCAGATAAAACCTTTCTGACTATGTTGCAATCCTTCTCAATATTCATCATAGGTTCTACTTTAATTCTGAGCCTTGCCACATTCTCGGCATTTTCTTGACGACTCCTTTTTCTTACAGAAATGAAGCCATCTTCTTGCAGTTCAGTCTCCTCGTTTTCTTTCCCTGCGCTTCTTCTGTCGGCCTGACTTCCCCGACAATCTCCTTTGGGTACAATCCTATCAATTTTTTGAGGTGATACGATTTTATTGATATCTTTGTTTCCTAGGCCATCTTTGACACAACAAGTTCCTTTAATCGGCCTATAAACTGATTTCCCATCCTGACTGCGTAGATTTTTCTCCATACTTAATGATATTGAATTTCTGCTAAAAAATGTTCCATGCAACTTTGCATCATCATCATACGACTTTTCAAGAGATTTGTAGTTACTGTATCCTGCTTTTTGTCCAGACAGCATTGCTTCAGAAACCTTATCGGAACTAGATAGACTCGTTATAACATCATCATCATCATAGTCATCCTGTTAACAATTTAAAAATAACACAAAAGTTGGACTCGACAAGCTCAATGGCAACAATCTTAAAAGCCACTCAGACAAATTATGCTAGTATTCATATTAAAAGATACATATTACTCTCCTAGGAATAAATTGATGTTAGCGCCAATGGCTGCACCTTATCAAATCTATTTTGTATAAGAGGAATGATTCCCCTTATACTGGTTCAAAGTTTTCTATGACTTTATTGAAGTACAAACACATTGAGATTAACACAAGCAGCAAGGTTCAGTTGGTATTTCAACATAAGTAAAAACTTAGATACTTAATGATTGACATCTGATAAAAATGAAAACCTAACACGCAAATTGCAAAGAAAAGTAATTATAGAGTGGCAAGAAAATGCCGCTTAATCAATTTCTAGATTGTCAAGGTTGTTGTCGTACTCTTTCCTTGTTAAAGAGTAAAAATCACTTTATAGGCCAAGTAGCTAAGCTAAACCACTTTATACTTTCTAGTTTTTCCTTGTCAAAGAGTGAACTAAAACCAATCACTAAACTTATTACCATTGAGGAAGTCATTAGTCAGCAACACTCTTGCAGGCAGAGATGTTGTGATCAACTTGTTGGAACAGGAAAAGTGAAGCCTATATGGAGTTATAGGATAATGTTAAAAGACTTAAGACTACATCAAAAGGCCAAGCAAGAATGAGGGATGGAGCTTCACAATTCTAATTAGTTTGAGTCTTAACTGTCATTTGCTATGTTATGATCCCAGTAGAGTCCAACATTGCTAAAGCATGACACAGTATGTGGGATTTTAGACCACTTGGATCTCCTATCCCTTAACGCCAGTTCTTAGGAATGAATTCTACCCAGAGGGTTGTAACTATTACTCGATGTCTTGCTGAAGAAAATATAATTTTGATCTTGCTGGAAGAATACACATAAACAACCAACAGACATACTAAGGAAACATGGAGGGAGAAACATATACATTGCACACGGATTGATGGTCTAGTTTGCTACCATTTACTATATTGGGGCCTTTCACCACTGCATCCGAGGTATTCTTTAGTGGGCACAACTCTGATTTTTCACCACTGCTAGAGGCCATTGGATCCTTTATATTCTGACAGGCGCTCTTTTCTACAGCACCTAACTTGCCATCTTTGCTCTCTTCACAAACAGAAATTGCAAAATCAAGTGCAGTATCCAGCAGCGGTGACTCATAGACATAACTTGAGAACCAATTCCGAATGTCCGGAGGCTCTGATGGCACCAAAGACAATGTAATTATGTATTTATCGAAGTTGATATTATTTTTTCTTGATCATAGGAAATGAAAATGTCCATAACCATTCCTTTCAATCCCTTCCTTATCAGAAAAAGGATTCAAATCATGGAGCACTAAAAAGATTGAGTCTTACACAAATACCTAAAGCCTTTTCATACCTTCAGGAAGGGAGAGGGACGAATCTGACAATCCTGAAACCTATATAAAGAGTTCATTACAATATGTAAGCCACAAGACAAGAGGCAGTGGCCATTAAGCCATTCTATTATTTATTCTGTTTATCTTCATTTTTAATGTGGATATTTCAAAAATGTCAACTGAAACCTAGCAAGTTTGAAAACATGAGAAAGTTTTATTTTTGTGGCAAGACAGACTTTCACTCACCATGGCAGCAGATACATTTGACTCAATCCCATGAGATGGTTTCACCTGCCCAGCACAAGCATCATCATACTTGCCTATAGGACAACTATTCCCCGATTTTCGGGTGCTATCTTCCTTGACACAACGGTCTCCAGCCCCATCAGAATCTTGAAAACAATCCAAGTCATCCAACTCCGGGGACTCATACACGTAGCTTGGGAACCAGTTTCTGATATCAGGAGGTTCTATAAACAAAGACATAACATATTATGACCTAGAACAACATTTCAAATAAATTAGGGTTAATGATCAAATCCATACCTTTTATGAATGATATCACAACCTTTCGTGATTGTATCAATTTTATCCCAATCTTTGAAACTTAACAATTACTATATCACAACTTTTGTATATTGTAGTATCAATTTTATCATCTGAATTTTACTTCAACATTCGAGTCGAGACATGACATGTTGGAGGACGATCTATTATTTTGCTTTGAAAAATAAGTTGCATACGAGCATATTAATATTTCATTTTAAATTTTACATCTTTTAGAAACAATTATATCAAAAACGATCGACAAAATTCATATAAGTTGAAAAGATTATGATAGAATTGATAAATTGCAAATATTGGGATATAATTGATAAAGGTATAGATTCATTAACACAACAATTTCTTTTTGAAAAAAACATGGTGGAAACCTTCTCTGATGCATTTCAACAAACACATTGAGGGCTCGAATACCCAAACGTCAAAAAATGACAATCTTACTAACCTGGAGGAAGTGAAAGTGAATCAAGAAGATCCAAAGCCTGCCAAAAAGATAAAAGGATAATCGACAAAGATTCTGTAAGTGAGAACATTTAGCTTCTAACAACACGAGGAATTTGATACATTGTTTCATTTACCTCAGAATCGGAGGCGTGAAGCTCCAAATGCGAAGATTTTGGCATATTTTTCCCTTAACAGACATGAACTCAGACTGCATCACCATAAGGTTATAGATTAGCATACGATAATAAAATGGCGCCATAATTTTTTAGTTTTAGAATTCAAGCTTCCCGGGTTTTCAGCCCCAAATTTGAAAACGAGAAAGCTATATTGCCTCCCTCTTATTCTACTCATTCAACAATGTTTCCATATCAAGTACTCCTACTACTGTTTTGTGGCCCGTCTAATTTCATGAAATATCACTCGAAAAATTATTAAAAAAAATTAACCAGTATATTTCTAATTTTATTTGTAACAAACATATACACTTATATATTTATATATAAATGACATTTCAACATCGACTTACATAATAGTTAATCTATACAACTTTTGGAGATACTATAAAGATGGAGTATATATTTTTGTTAAAATAATTACCATTTTCTAATTTTTCACATCTAAAGTATTTTTATATAAGTATTTGATTTAAAAAACAGAGAAGGGAAATAATTAGTATAAAAATTTAATATTGAATCAAGATACATTTCACAATTTTTTGAAAAAAAAATAAAATCTTATTGTACTAATTTTTAGAAGCAAAGTAATGAAATCGAAAATAAAATAACGATAAATTTTTCATATAATTAAGCGAACACATTGTTTTCTTATAGGGTTCAGGTTATTTTCAGGTCAACCATCTCGGGTGTCGAGCTATTCGGACTATAATTTTATTGGATTGAAAATTTTCAGCCATGACCCACTCATATTGTTGATCTAATCGAGCTAGCTCACACGTTTGGGGCTGGATTGACATTCCTACTCCCACTCGTCTCAAATATAATTAAAAAGTGATTTTATTTTTCATTTTAGTCTCAAACATGATATCATTACTTACTATTTACTAAAAATCGTTTGGATTTATTAAATATAATTGTACACTAATTTAATACAGTATAATAAATACAAAAAATTACAAATTAAAGAAAAAATCGTATAGACATGTCTATTAATATTCAAACTCGTTTTAAAAAAATAAGTTTAGTATTAATTATTGTCACAAATTGATGTAGTAATACCTTTTATAATTACTTAACATAAAATATTTAAGTAATTAAATATAGATTATCACAATAATTAATTATTTGTCACAACATATTTCGAACATTGCAACTCCTAATTACTAAGTTTCCCTTTACATTGTGCAATTGAGACAATAGAGTAGGAGGATTCAAATATAACTTTGCTATTAATTACTTTTGTTAGGCACTCTTAACTTTTAATTTTTATATAATTTCATATTATAAAATGTATAATATATTTATTCATGTATTCCATGTGTTTCAATTATTTTTATTTGCTAAAATTTATAGCATTTGATGCCAATAAATTGTATATAGGCTGAATTTCTAGAAATACACATTTCTAAATTATTATAATAGCTCTAAATAAATTATCAAATGAATACATTGAGCATTAATTATTACTCCCTTTGTCCATCAATTCATATCCTAATTTATCATTTTGGTCCTTCCACCAATTTATGTCCTACCCATTTTCAGTAACTATTTCTCTAACAAATAAATCATTTTTTTAAAAGTTGTGCCCCTTCTCCACTTAACAAATAAATAATACTCCCTCCGTCCGCCAAAAGTATGGCACAATTACTATATTTGGCGTCCGCAAAAAGTATTCCACTTTCCTTTTTAAGCCATGGTCCCACCATCCACCTTTATATTTTATCCTTACAAACACTCTTTATTTACAAAAAACCCACCCCAAAATCAATCTCCACCACACATCTCAAAAAGTGGTGGGACCATTTCTCCACTACATCAACATCATCACAAATTTTATTAATCTCCGTGCCCGGCCAAAGTGCCATACTTTTGGCGGACGGAGGGAGTATATCTTTTCTTAGAGCATTGACAACCTTACACGATAGCAGCTTACTCGTGTAAGCTTGCTATCGTGTCAGCGTTGCAGACGAGAGTTACACGAGGGCTACACGTTCTATCGTGTAGCCCATTTTGAGGATAGTGTAAGGCGCGTGTGATGCTGATGCACGCGCCTATTAAAAAAAATCGAATTTGACCGTTGCTGCCTCGTTTTCCGTGAATTTTGACCGTTCATTTTTTTTTTCTCTTCTTTTTCTTCTATTTATTCTTCTTCTTCTTCCTCATTTTTTCCCTACACCCTCACTTCTTCTTCTTCATCCTTACTTCTTTCTTTCTTCCTCTCTCTACACCCCATGGATCCACACAACCCAAATTACTAAGACCTAAATTGGTGCCCAGATCTATCCGACGAATATCATCCCGATTTATCGGGGTGTAACTTGGGGGATGCTCCTCAGTCCTGCGAGGAGATGCCTTCGGCAGCTCATAGTGCCGCCAAACCGAAGAAAGGCAGCCGGAGGAAAGAAGTCGCCCACAAGATCGGGTATGACAGGCAGGTGCCTGTGGCGGAGGAGGAGGGGGCGGAGGATGACGGAAGAAAGATTGTCCGTCATACCTACACCCCTGAGGAGACGGACATCATCGTCCAAATTTGGATGGAGGAGACAAACGACGCCATCCGTGGGATAAATCAAAAGGGGTACGATTACTGGAAGAGGATCGTCGCCCGTGTCAACCCCATCATCGGCGCCAACCTCAAGCACCGCCAGATTCAAGGGCACTGGACCCGAGTTGCCCAAGAGGTGCGGTTGTGGGAGAGTATTTGGGTGGAGGCGCGCAGCAAGTGGTCGTCCGGCCATTCTGACGATATGCTCTGGGACAAGGCCCAAACTCTTTTCAAAAGTCGGAGCGCAAATAACGCCTCCTTCAACTACTGGAATGCGTGGAGAATTCTCCGGAACAACCACAAGTTCAAGTCGATGTACCTCGAGGGAGACGTGCATTCCTCCAAGAGGACAAAGACGACAGAGGAGGGCGCCTTCACCACCTCGGCGTCGGGCGAGGAGATCTCGTCTGCCTGGCCGATTGGGAAGGCGGCGGCGAAAGCGAAAGGGAAGGGGAAGGCGGCGGCAAGCTCCGAGCAGAACTTGAAAAAAATCACAGCCGAATATGCCAAAAGGAACGAGCTCAAGGAGAGGGAGCTCGACATGCAACTCCTCAGTCTGGATACATCGCATATGAGCAATGCACAGAGGATGGCCCACGAGCACATGGTCCAAGAAATGCTCAAGCGTCGTGGTCTTATCTAAACTAGGAGTTTAATTTATGTAATTTAAATTATGTTTTTAATTTATTTTTTTATGTAATTTTTAGGTTTTTTTATTTTAATGAAATTTTAATTATTAGTAAAATGTGTTATTTAAATTTGAGCAATTAAATTTAAGTAAAAAGCATAAAAATCAAAACTAATGCTATCATGTAAGCTATCATGTAACCCCACTGCAGCATCTTTACACCATGTGGTCCCCCCATCATAAAGTAGGCTATCATGTAAGCTATCACGTAACCCCATTGCGGATGCTCTTAATTAAAACTTGTGTCCTCTTTCCCTATGACACGAATCA
This sequence comes from Salvia miltiorrhiza, assembly GCF_028751815.1. Lineage (NCBI taxonomy): Eukaryota > Viridiplantae > Streptophyta > Magnoliopsida > Lamiales > Lamiaceae > Salvia > Salvia miltiorrhiza. The sequence continues at coordinate 40,467,323 of NC_080387.1, forward strand.
ATGGACGGATAAAGTATTTGATATGTAAATTGATGATGTCAATAACCATTCGTTAGATACTATAATAAAACAAATGTACACACACACACATATATATATATATATAATAATTGATCATGTGAATTGAGATTAACGAACAAGTTAATATTGAATTTTGGAGAGGATGAAATTTTATTGCATTATAATTGATTTGTTTATAGATTTTATTAACTGTATTTGTTATATATATTTTTTTCATAGATCTTAGATCTAAACCATAGATATAACGATTTTGGTGATTCAAGGAACCAACACCTAATCTACAAAGCGATAAATATAGACTATACCTAGTGTGAGTGATCGGAGAAGGCAAAGTAAACAATCGGAAAACTCAGAACGGGAGAAAAGTAGCTGTTGTATTCGAAAATAAGAGATAGCGTAGTTACAATGTACGAGCTCAGGTTCTATTTATAGACTACATAGGAGGGAAAAATGGTAAAATCAGTGCTAAGGCGTGCACTTGGCGTGATAGAGGGGCATGTCGGTAAATTTGCCTTCACGCGGGAAATCTCCCGCGTCTCTAGCGATTCCGCTGATGAAGACGGCTCCTCTGGTGAGAGCTACTTCTCTGGCGAAGATGACTTCTCTGGCGAGGGGACTTCTCTGGCGAGGGTGACTTCTCTAGTGCATAAGATGCCTTTAGTGAGTAAGATCCCTCTGGCGAGGATGATTTCCTCTGACGAGTGCGCTTCCTCTGCCATACTTATTCCGCTGGTGGAGTCGATTCCTCTGATTTGCATCATTTCCCTACTCTGCACATATCACTCCTCATCAGATTTTATGGTCTATAAATCATCTTATTTCGTAGGATAAGGTATATTCTCAATTTATTCAACCCCCATATGAGAATTTATATTTAAAATAAAAATAGAAAACCATTATCAACCCTTGGATTATGAAGATTTGCGGTGGATGCATCATCTTGATGTATGGTGCACCACCGAGGTTCGAATTTAGGAGGGAGTCAAATTTATTTCTTCCAAGTACAGTTAATTGTATGGTGAATATAATAACTTTACACGCAGTATAGTTTTCAATTCTCAGTTCGAATTTTAAATTGTGGTTTTCACTATATAGAAAGAGAGAGGGAGAAAGATGGTCTAATGAGGATGGCTAAATATGATGAGAAAAATGCGAATGAATCTATAACATCAAATATACAAATTCTATGACTGATATTTTTTAGAATTAATCGTGTGAATTGAGAATAGCTAATAAGTCAATATAAATCTACGAATAAATCAATATAATGCACGAATAATCATTCTCACATGAGTTTAAATTTTGAAAAAGACGAAAATTTCACCATATTAACTAAATACGACTACCCATATTTTACATTAATTTATTCACATTAACTTCTTAATTTGTTGCTCTCACGAAAAATAATCGATTGTATCCCAACTTTAAAACTAATATGCTCATGGAAGATAGGCGGCGCATACCGCCATCATGCAGCTGTATTCCAAGTCGTGACAGCTCCCCTTATAGTTATCACCGATTTAGTCGAGAACAATTGGCTACTTTTTCGCAAAATGAAACAAGAACTAAGTAATTAACAACAATATTTCATCAATACTTTGTATCTTGTATTTACCGCGCGTTTGTATTGATATCATTGATGCCGATTGCTATTCTCTATAAACAAGAGAACATATAGACCTTTTAATATTTAATAATACTCCCTCCGTTCATAACAAAATAAGTTATTTCTATCATTTTAAAATGTTTATAAAAATTAGTTTTTTTTCTTAATTTTTGAAAATTTTCTATGACAAGGTGGCTCTTTTCTTGACTCACAATACAATTGATTATCATTACTAACATTATTTTTTAAGTGAGATCATTTCTCCACTCACAATACATTAACCATTTTTATTAAAACCCGTCGTGTTTTCAACGAACTCCTCTACAACCCACCGCCTCCTTCTTCGATTTCTGGCGAACTCCGCCATAAATCGCCACCATAGCTTCCACATCTATCGACCCCTCAATTTTCTATCAAAATTTCATTATCCACCGGACCACCTTATCAAAACCACAATATATCTTCGAATCATTACGTGAGAACTCGTCGGTAGTTGCCGCCGCCACCGTCGCCGCTGCGCATTAGACACCATTGTCTACCTCCACGCCTCAGTGTACGCGCAGCTCAGAAGAAGGAAATCACGTGAAGAATAAACAAAATCAGACCATATTATCCTTAGTATAAAATTCTTAAGTTAAAAGAATAAAAAATAAAGGGGGAATATTAGCCATAGGATCAAGGAGATGGATGGATGAGATTGAGTTCTATATACTATCTAAGGGAAGATGTTCTATATGATCTCTTCCCTATACATATAAACTTCTTCTAAAGTACAAACTACAAACCATTTGCACTTAACCTATAAAGTATTTGCACTTTTGGTCCTAAGTTTGAATCTCAAATGGAGCACAATTATCTGGCAATTTATTATCACAAAAGTGCAGTTCATTTATACATTAAGTGCAAGAGAGAGAGAAAGATTCCGTCAAGAATGCAAAATGTGTTGAGAATTGAGAATGTGTCTGAATTCTCTAGAACAAGTCAATAATTTTTACGAACAAGTATTTTGGTATGACTTCGAATCTTAGAGGGGGGGGGGGGAATTTTTTACCATATTAAATATATATGCTTGTTCATCAATTTTATTAATTTATTCGAAAATTTTATTGATTTATTCATTATTCTCAATTTTTTATAGGGTGTGGTTCTTTTGAAAATGCTAAATGTGCGTGGTTCTATTATTCTCAATTCTCACATATTTAATTTTATTGATCTTCTCTATTCATAAGCCTATTAAGATTCTACTTTAGCCACACAAAAAAACAACAAATTATACAAATAGTCCAAAAAAAAATTTGACTCAAGAGTAAGGCCGCCCTCGAATCCCGTGTGAGCACTTTTAGATTCTATATTTCAATAAATCCAGCCGCTATGGATAAATTATGAATCCGCATTGTACTATAGTTGTACAGTAGGGATGAGTTCTACCTGATCCTGTTCCCCTCTCTATATATAAGATACACAAGAGAATAAATCAAAATAATTAATTAGTTATCATCAATGGCAACACATGTTGACGAAGAACACCACGTAGAATCACTCTCTTCATCCGATCAGAAGCTACAAGTGAAAGACTTTGTGTGGTCGGCCGAGGAATGGCCGAAACTGAAGCACGATGTCTTCGACGACGAACAAGACATCCCTGTGATAAGACTTAGCCGGGAAGGCGAAGAAGACTACGGCGGCCTCTGCCGGAAAATGGTGGCAGCTGCTCAGAAATGGGGATTCTTCAAGCTGGTAGATCATGGCGTGGCTGCCGAGATTATAAATGATATCACCGTCTGCTTGAACAGATTTTACGATCTCCCGATGGAGCAGAAGCTCAAGGGAGCTCGAACGGGAAGCTTGCCTTTGGGTTATTCGGCATCCAACGTCGATTATGGAAACAATTTGCCGTGGGCGGAGATCTTGCAGTTGCTTCACTCGCCGCAGCAGGTGCTGGAGTTTGCCACCAGGGTTTATGGCGATCACTCGCACCATCACTTTAGGTATGTCTCTATATTTGGATATTTGTGGTTGGTGTGTGAAGTAATGATCATACTCCACATTCATCCTCTATCCTATTTTTGATGTCTTACTTTTGTCACCCACTTTTAATGAACAGCAATGCAATGATGAAGTATTTGAATGCAATGGAAGAAGTTGGAATACGTATATTGGAGATGCTAGCTACTGGTTTAGGGCTTGGTAGTGACTTCTTCAGTCGACACTTGAGGGAGCAAGAGAACAGTATGATCCGAGTTAATCGATACCCACCGTGCCCTCTCCCCGGCCGATGCTTGGGTCTCGGCAGCCATTCCGACCCTCACACTCTAACCATATTGCTCCAAGATCAAGTAGGTGGCCTACAAGTTTGCGACCATCACAATCGCTGGTTTGGAGTCCGCCCCCTTCCTAACTCCTTTGTTGTTAATATAGGCGACACACTTGAGGTACGTCGTCGTGTTTATATGCAGCAAACAAGCATGAATATCTATGTTTAGGTCATGTATATAATGAGATTGATTTTGTTGATGTACAGGCTTGGAGTAATGGAAGGTTAAAGAGTGTAGTTCACAGAGCTGTTGTGAATGAGGAAAGGCATCGTCTCTCACTTGCATATTTCATCAGCCCTGCTGCTGATACTCCAATAGAGAGCCCTTTGCAGCTCATGAATGCACAGCCTAAGCCAAGAAACTATAAAACATTTACATGGGCTGATTTCAGGAACGAGCTTCTCAAGCAAAGGAGAGTTGTCGGAAAAACTGCGCTTCATAGATATCTTATCGATTCTTAAATGTGTTGATAATAATTGAGATCAATGGAATCAAATTAACGAGTCACGCTCTTGTTTTTTATCCTTGTAAAAGGTGATTTGAGATCAATGGAATGAAATTAAGTCTATTTACTGTATTCATGAAATTCAGATTATATTTCAAAAAACATATAGAGTATATAATTAATACACAGCTACATTATTTTTCTCTAGACAAATCCTCGTGGTCATTGCAGCTTACTCATCTCCCATGGCCAATTCTAATGCATAGTCATCTCTCTCCTGCAGGATTAGAAATTTGGCACCACCATTACAAGCAACTATATAAAGTAGTTAAAAATCGTATTATCCAACTTCTATTATTTCAATTAGAGGTGGGAATTTCTCATATGGTATTTTTTGTTTTACTTATTTCCAAATCTGAATATATTCAGAAACATATATTGCAAATAAGACTTACAATAGGACCTCGAGCAAAATATCTGCCAAACTGTAGCCAATACACCTGCAGTCACATAGTTTATTAGTCATAGCTCCACACAATGACAAGTTATATTAATGGTAGCAACCACCTCTAGTCTGGAAATGTAGAAAAATGCTTCTTCACATATATAATAATGTGTTTTTATGATAATACATCTTTATATATAATGCTTCTTTAATCATAAGTTTTTATACTCCATATTGTAACGATTCTTTTTTATGACAATTGTAGATCATACAAAATCAATAGTCCAGATTGATAGTTGGTTCTTACACTAGGACAAAAATTTATAGGATCCACTTCCTATGTATATAAAGTAGACAATAGCTTTTCAAACATAAGAAACCCAGTAGGAAAGCCTAAAAGGAGAAGACCCGAACTAAAATAAAAGTTATAACTACAAGTACTCGTCTTCCAAGTTATACTTATCTTAACCTATGAAGCATGGGGACGGCAGTTTGCTGGACGTACGCGTCCCGGGGACGTCCCGGGGACGATACGCGAAAAATACGCGTAAAATACGTCCCCGGGGACGTATTTTTAACTCCCGGTTTTTTAATTAATTTTTAAATAAAAAATACGTCTAAAATACGTTGACCAGACGGTCAAATACGTATTTGAAGCAAAAAATACGTTTTAGTCAAAATTTTAGAACTTCTAAATTGTAAAACCCTAATTCGCGCCTCCCACGTTCGCACTCTCCTCTCTGACCCTAATTCGCACTCTCCTCTCTGACCCACCCTGCGCCACCCCGCCGCTCGCCGTCGCGCCTCCCTGCGCCAGCCCGGCGCTCGCCGTCGCGCCTCCCTGCGCCAGCCCGCCGTCGCGCCGCCCTGCGCCCCGCTGCTGTAAAGGTATTGCTCTGACCCTAATTCGCACTCTCCTCTCTTTTATTTGGCTTGGCTGAATTCGGGCAGTGGGTATTTCAAATTGGCAGTGGGTTTGGCTTTGGGTTTTGTTGGATTGAAGTTTAATTTCGAATTGGGCAGTGGGTATTTCAAATTGACAGTGGGTTTATTGTTTTTTGAAGTTTGGGCAGTTGGTTTATTGAGTTGGGCAGTGGATTTATTGTTTTTTATTTGAATTGAAGTTTGATTTATGTTTTTTATATGAATTGGCAGCCATGAAGATTTGAGGGAAGAGGAAGAGGAGGAGGAGGAGAAAGACGATGATGAGTGATCTGGGCTACTAACATTTTATTGTGTTTATGAAGTATTATCTGTTAAGAAGACTGTTTTATTTCATTATTTGCTATTTGGAACTTTGTTATGATGAATTAGTAGCGTTTTACTTATATTCTTGGTGAATTATGAATTTATAATATATATAAAATATATTTTAAATAAAAAAACTAAAACGTATTTTTGACGTATCGTATCTTGATTTTTGGAAAAATGACGTATTTACGTCCCCGTACCGTATCGTATCCGTATTACGTATCCGTCCCCATGCTTCTTAGATCTTAACGAATAAAGGCGCAACTAATATGCAAAAATAAGTTTTTAGATGCATATAGTATACTACCTCATCCTCATCTTGTGTTTCAACCTCCAGGTCAGACGATGGGAAGCCAACACACAGAAGTGCATACCCCTACATCCATCATAAAGGAAATAAAATATGCAATGAGATGTCAACAGTAAAAAAATATATATGGAAGAATTAGAAATGATGTTGAAAGCAATTTCAATTTAACTTCTGATAGAAGCATGAAAGATATAATCCAATCACATAAAGACAATCAAATGAGACGGCGGCCATTTCAACAACTTTATTTGCACACTTGGGTATAGCAATATGCCACTAGAACTCTACATAATTCCTTCTCTATCAATTGTTGATTTAGTTGATATAAAACTATTTTCTCAGTATACTCAGAGCTCATCTTGAGCTCAAAAAATAGATTCTCATCACATTAATGATAAAACAGATCGAAGAAATAGCAAGGAATTGATGGGAGCAATGCCAGTTTATAATCATGACAATAGGTAGCATGTATCAAAAGGCCAAATATAGCTCAAATGGTGGAAATACTTCTTTCACCCATTCAAAAATCCTTGAAAAAGAAACCAAGTCGACTAATTTCCAACAGACATATTTCTTCATCCAAACATATTAGGTATCATAACTTTGCTATAAGATATAGTGTACAAGAATAAAAAAACTAGGTTACATAATTTTTATAAGCATAGACAGTCAAAACCAATCAATAAACTTACTAAACCCAGCACTATCAGTTCCAGGAGACATGATCAAGCTCTATAAACAATGCTCAAGGTGAGGATGGCTGTTTTAGAACTTTCATAAAGACAGACTTTTTGGGTTGTAACACAATGGTTCATGAGTTAGATAGGTTTTATTCACAGACTGATTGAGAATTTCTATAACTTCTCATCCATTATTAACCCAGTAGATCCCCAAAATGCAATCACAATCAAATTCTCTCACAACTATGAAGGTTCGTGTTGAATATAGTAGCTCAATGTTAACAGCAAATACATTTTGTTGGTTCAAAAAACAGAAATGTGATGAAGAAAACTTGAACTAAAACCTCCAGTTCCTTAAAGATAAGGTTACACTGAGAAAAAAAGAGAAGTTTCCAACCAGGAATTAAAAATTATTTCCTCATGCAAAAAAGTTTCCTTATGCAATTTATTTTAAAGGATAAATCAGACATCCACAAAATTCATATTTCGAGCATAATCATCCCAATCACGATTTCTTTTCACCAATGATTTGTCCTCAGGCCCCTTAACTTGAATCAATAGTTAACTTAAACGAATAAAAGTAAGAAAACCCAGGACCAACTCAAGAGGTCCTAAATGCTTTGCTCTCTTGTAGTATCCATTCAAACTAAGGCTTGAAGAGCAAACAGTTCCTTCTGCTGGATGGGATTGTTACTTTCTGTCACATTCTTCCCCATTAGACACTTGTCACAATTACCAAAATTAGCTGCACACCAAATAAATACTTGAAAGCTTGATACCCAGTCTTTCTTTTTGCTGAACAATTATCTTATAGTCCTTTTTTATTGAATTCAAAATTATCCTGAAATTCCGTCCTAGTTTCAGAAGTCACTATCAAAGGATACTCAAATTTGTAATGCTAGAGCACTCATCATACGTTGGCAGTTTACCGAAAGTTTTTCTGTCCAGAACTACTGGTTATTATCACAGAACAAAACTTCCCTAGCAAACATTCACATGGAGTGTGATGCTTGAATGATTGTCAAGTTAGCAAAAGCCCGGGAAGCAAAACTTGGTGAAAAGGACAAAATATCATAGTCTTATGACATGAGGTAACTCTGCAGCCAGAAACATGGACTGCATCAATTGACAAGAAGTATTTGCTTGATATTTACATACAGTTCACCTTGGTATAACCTATTAAACCGTTATTGATGACAATAATGAGCACCAAATATTATCACAGCTTAAGGATAAAACAGATGTTATGCCATTTCTCTGTCAAGTTATATGCAACATACCTGAGATTTTAATTCAGCAGATATCCCTAGTGCTTCTGGCTGTTTGAGTTCTCCAGACTTTATACGGACAGCACAGCTGGTACAGCAGCCTGCAGGAAAGAGAGTTAACAAGAAAAAAGCTTCCTGCTTCATTTCTTTAGACTCAAATTCATACGTAGCTCATAGTGTATAAATTTATTGTGATTGACAAGTTCTTCTATTCACACTATCTGAATGTATTTACACTAATGACCCCTTCACTTTGAGCATGATAAAGTAGCACCGAATAGAGTTGAGAAGTTTATGCCTTTTTCCCCTGGAAGCATTTTGAATGGATCAAGCCTCATCATAAAATGCTGGAAAGTATCAATTAAAGGTCAAATGATTTCAAAAGATGTACATGAACATATGGTATCGAAATTCGGCCAGCCCGTCTTACAGAAAAGTACAGGTACGCAGGAACAAGTAAGCAACATAAGATGATAAACACTTCAAAAGTCATAAACATCTTACACAACAAGCAAGAGCTTAAAATAGTTTAGCCAGCATAGGAATGCCACTCCAATCTCGTCTCTAATTCAGAATAAATTCATTTGAGAATAATGGCTGGCTCTAATCTTTAGATCAAAATACCAAACTCGGTAGTTGCTTTCCAAAATGTTAATCAAGTTGTGTAAGGTATTTTGCCCAAAATTTATATACATAATATAATCTATGAACATGCAATTTCCAAAATCTAGTAATGAACAGATCAGTACCATGCCTGCAAGCAAAAGGTAGCTTTATATCCTGATCCTCTGCAGTGTGCAAGATATATTGGTCCTATAAATAATCATTTCATTAGCTTGCAGGAAAAAAGAAATAATGTAATTGATCACTGCGCAAGACAAGCAATGCGCCAAAGATACTACCTCAGGGACATAAAATTCGTGGACGACGCCGCGCTGACGGTCGTGTACGGTGACTTTGTGCGATGGAACCGAAGAGGGGCGTGCGCCCCCGTTAACAGAGGCTGTTGATTGGAGCTCTGACACAGTTTTACATCGGTATTTTGGTATGCTGATGTTGTTTCTGGAAAATGACAGTTTAGGAGGAGCTGGTTTTCTGTTAATCAGCATACAGGCATTACAACATGGAGTTTGAAGGTCCATCACTACTCTCTCTCTCTTCCTCTGCTGCAACCACAAGAATTTACGGTACTCAGTAATTGAAGGATGCAAAACTCTTTAAAATACAAATACAAATTCAAATTCAAATGCAACCGCTAGGGAAAAGAAATTCAGACCCGACAATCGTTATTATGAAAATTGGATTTGATAATTGAAACTATATTAGAATGAGTTCTCTAATCAACGTTAGCACGAGTGAGAAAATGCAGATGATAAAGTATAGTTGCATCTGACAAATCAAAATGCAAGAGCTGCAATTGGCTCGAAGCAAATCCAGATGGGCGAGTGTGTGTGTGAGAAAGAGATACCTGCAAAAAGATATAGTTAGAAGCAGGTTTGGATTCTTGATGGATAGAATGGAAAGGTGGAGAATCAAGAAGTAGAGGGGCAAGCTCAATTTACTTTTCAATGGATAATACAAGGGTTAATTAATCAAAAAATACCTCCAATTCTGAGTTTACACACAAACTTTAAATTGTGACACGATAATTACTAAATTTTTAATTCTATCTAATTTTGCTACTAATTCATATTCCAACCAAATACCAAGCTATATATGGCGTGCCAATTTTAACGTGGCGTTTTTATTTTTACGTGACAACTAATTGATAAAATAAATTTTTTATTTAATTTCTTATCAATAAAAAAGAACACAAAGCAAATAATTCAAATTGTCAATAATTTAATATATCAAATTAAATAATACTCCCTCCGTCCCTAAAATAACTTCCTCTTTTTCCATTTTGGGACGTCCCCCAAATAACTTCCTCTTTCTTTCTTTCTATTTTTGGACACCTACCCCACCACTAATAATACTTTATTTATTCTTACTTTTCACTTTTCACCACTCCCAAGACTAATTATAATACTTTTCACAACTTCCAATAATAATTATATCACTTTTTCTCTACTATCAATACACTTTACAACTTTTCATTAAAACTCGTGCCGTCTCCAAAGAGGAAGCTATTTCAGGGACGGAGGGAGTAGTATTTTTTTAGTTGAATTAATAATTGAATAAATTCAATAATAGTAAGGGGATTCTTCGAATTTAGGTGTGTCAGCCAAAGAACATTTTAATTATCAATAACTTAATATATAAAAAATTTATTTAGCTAATTAATAAAGTTTATTAAATTTTCATTATCTAAAGATTAATTTTTTTTATAAACTTTATATATTTATACTATTTGAATAACTTCTATTTTATATATTGGAGTAATCAGTTGTGTAATAGTGAACTAGAAAAAAATTGATTTAAACTTGGTAATTAAAAAAAAATACTATTATTTAATTTGATATATTAAGCTATTGAGAATTTGAGTTATTTGCTTTGTGTTCTTTTTTTTTTCTTCTTATTAATAAGAAATTAACAATAAACATGTCACGTCAAATATTGACACGTCATATTAGCTTGATATATTTGACCGAAATTTGGATTAGTAGCAAAATCCGATAAAATCTAAAGTTTAGTAATTATGGGCAATTAACCCATAATATAAATAGAGGTTTTAAATTTGGTTTGGAAGGAGGTACGGTTGGCCCCACCCCCATGCAATGTATAACGTATTTAATTATTATTATACAATATTCAAATTAAGGACAATGCAATCCAATTTTTTTAAAAAAAATTACTAAAATTTATATTTTTAAGATGGATGCAAAATATTGACTTCCATTGTTCAATATGTTGAAATAGAAATTTTATTAAAAGGAAAATAGAAAAAACAAAAACAAGTGAAAGCACCCGCGAGAAGCCACGAGAAACCGAAAAACAAACAAGACTAAGAGAACATTTTTAGAGGATCATCCTCATCAAAACAATCTTCGTCGTCAAGCATATCTCCCCATCTTTTAGAAACCACGGTCGACATAGCACGAGCAGCGTCAGAAGAAGAAGAGTCTATCACAAAATTTTGCATAAGCGCGCCTTCAGAATGAGCATGTTGCACTTTTTTCAAGAACTCCATTGGCGACGAAGAGTCAAGAACGGCTCCCTGCAAAACAGCACCAGCGACACGACCAGTTGCTTGTTTTTCCGAGGACATACCATTCTTGATTATACGCCGGAGCCGGTTCTTGATAGAGGAATCAGAAACCTTCCCCTTCTTGGAAGCCCCTTTCGGACGCCCACGACCGCGAATTATGGGGGGATCCTCCATTGTCGCCTTTCCTGGCGTCACAGTCAAAGCCATGTCTGTATTACTACAATGCATAGTGACAATATCAACATGTGTATCTGACACTATAGTAGTTTCCACCGGATGTCGGGTAGTGTCATTCATCACCGGAACAATCTCCATACCAACAGACTTGTCCGCCCTGTTATCACCAACCGAGTGTTCAGAGACAACCTCATTATCCAACTGAACCTCAGCATCCAACGACTCCAGAGCAGCAAAGGGGTTGTGAAGGTCCACCTGCGCAGCCTCAGATCCAAGATTAAGGGAACCAACGACTTCCTCCCTTGTTGAATCCGGGAAGGTGTCCATCTCGTCATCCCCAAGAGCAGAGTCACGATTCGAGGGGGTTAGGATTCCACCCTTCTCATAAACAACCATCTGAAGAGAAGCCTCAGAGCAGGCCTGTTTACGATCCACTTGTTTCCATTTGGAGCGATGTTGCTGAACAGGGGCTGGGTCAGTACCTTTGCCAGCTGGTTGATCCTCAGTATCATTCATCCCCTCTTTAGATCTCCTGCAAGAGGTAGTAGCATGGCCAACAACACAGCAAGAGTGACAATAATATGGGAGGTCTTCATATCCGAATTCGAGAACAAAAACCCGATCCCCACATTTGACATCAAAAAAATCAGGCACAGCCTTGGAGACATCCATCTCAACCAAAATACGCGCAAAATGACCCACAGAAGCATGAGCAGATAAACCATCAATAACAATTGGTGCCCCTACGTGTCTAGCAATACCAGAAAGCACCTCCGGATGCCAATACTCGTGAGGTAAATTAAAAACACGAATCCAAACTTGTGCTTTAGTGGATGAATCCTTGTATGGATCAAAATTTGGGACCCAAGTATGCAAATGCAAGATGCCCGGACGTAATTTCCATGTATTTTTAGCGAAAGCCAGCGCCATATCTTCCGCAGAGGAGAATTTCAGGGTGAAGTAACCTTTACCCAGAGGAATAATTTCCCAAGATAAATCCGGCTTCCATATCTGCTGTAACTCGACATGCAAATCAGCAGCAAAACGAGGACGATCCCCCTTGCGTAGGATAATCCGGCCATGCAGGGCATGAGAGAATGATCGCACTTGTCGTTGATGGAACCCTTCCGAAATGATAAGACAGGGTTTATCGTTCACCAAAGAAGGCTGTAGAACCGTGAAGTCATAGGCAGGAACATCAGCTTGCCGACTTCCCTTCGTCTGTTTGAGAGTATCCGCAAAAGATCGACTGGATTGCTGTGCTTTAGATTGACCCTTCCCGACGAACTGTTCTAGTGGCGGCATAGCCGAGGTCGGCCCCCCAAGCCGAAGAGGAGACGACGTCTCCGCCTGAGAAGGCGGTGGAGTTTTCTGTGTAGCCAACTGCGGAGAATCAGAATCCGTCTCCTTCTGATCAGATGGTGAGTAGGCGTCCACCGGAGAGACGACGCTGGCCGTAGGAGAAGGCCGAGAACCAGGCAAAACGGGACAAGAGACGTAGTTATTTGAGACCTGCGGGAACGGTGGGAGGGAAGCCATAATAGCCCCGTCCCCAAGAAAGGACGCAGAGAGGAGAAAGCCGGAGGCTAGACGGCAGCTCGCGCCGCCGCGTGGACAGCCCGGAGAAGAAAGGCGCGCATCCTAGGGATCTGTTTTCTTGAAAGAGAAACAGCCCAGATCTGGATCGGGCAGATCTTAAGGGTGCGGCTGTAGAGCTGCTGCGGTGTGGCGGGCGACGGCGTGCCGTTGTCTGGAGGCTGCTGACGGGAGTGCCAAGATCATCAAGTCGCCGGAGACACGCCGTCGCCGTGCTGGTGTGGCCGGCGTGCGGGAGGCGGCTGCGAGCTTGCGGCTGCTGGGCTGCGGCTGGGATGGTGGGAGGCTGAGCACGGGGGCAACCGGGAAGCGGCGCCCGGCTGGGATGGTGGGAGGGATCTGAGGGGCCGAACGGCGGCAGCTGAGGGGCCGAACGCCGTGTGGCGGTGGGGACGGTCCGGACGCCGGCAGATGGGAAACGGAGGGCGTAAAGGTCAAGCCCGTGGGCTGCGCATGCTCTCTCAAAGTGGTATGACTATCTTACAAGTTGGCTCTTTCGTTTTTGTTCCATCCTTAAATAAATACTATTAATTTCTCTTTTTGATTAGTATATCTCGCACAATTCACCCACAGCAAAAATAGAATCCTTATTCTAGCCAGACGCACTAAATCAATTTTTTAAAATTCGTGTCATTCTTAAATGAATATTCATTTTAAGCACGAATGAATTATAAATATTTCTATAGACTATAGTATATAATAACAATATTATTAACTTGATGAGTATAATATTAGGTTTAATAGGTATTGTATAATATTATAATATTAGATTTAATAGGTATTGTATAATAATAATTAAATACGTTTGAAGATCGAAGTCATGGCATCTCTAACTTTTTTTTTAAACTATGCATATTGTGGGAGCAGTTGTACATGCATGGCGTGGAATTATGCACATGTTGTATTTACAGATTTACACATGTATAAATCGTATATATTTGTGCTTATGGGTCATTCTATCATTTATACACTGAATACTTTTACGTTTCCAAAGTCACAAGTCATTCTCAAAGTACAACATTTATCTCATAGGCCGGTGCGAATTCTTAAATTAAATCTTCTATTTATAGTTGAGCAAAAAAAATTAAAAAATTTATCTTGCTAATATCGCTAAAAATGAAAGATAAGATGAAATAGATGAGTTTTAAAAAAGAGAAAAATGCCATCTGGTTTGATGCTGACAAGAGGCTTGTATTTATTGAAATATGTATAAAACTAGTCGTGTATTTGCTGAAATGTGTAGAGCTAATTTCACAAGAGAAGCACTGGGCTTCAACATACAAAGACAACCTGGGCCTCAGCCCACATAGAAAAGCGCTGGAATGTAAATAAATAAATGGGAAAATTGCACCTAAATACACAAACTTTGTCGAAAATCCATATTTGACGCGAAGTTAGGATTTTACATTTTAATACACCAATTTAAGAAGTTGTTCAATTTTGACACAATTTTGAATTCCGGCGACCGGGATATTGACGTGGCAGCCGGAATCGCCACGTCATCGCCACGTCACACACACACACACACACACACACACACTCCACCCTCTCTCTCTCACACCCCACTCTCTCTCTCTCCACACGTCAGCTTCCCCCCACCCTCGAGAAGGTGGCCGAATATGGATTTTCGCGTCAACTTCTTAAATTGGTGTATTAAAATGTAAAATCCTAACTTCGCGTCAAATATGGATTTTCGACAAAGTTTGTGTATTTAGGTGCAATTTTCCCTAAATAAATCAAACATTTGCAACTAGGAAGGATTGATCCCATGTCAAGCAAATTTAGGAGAGGGCTCTTTAGTGCTGCATTACATTAAAAAATTTTAGTAATTTAATGGATTATATATTTTAGGGCCTCAATTTTTTTTTTCGGTCCTGTGCAGTCGACCACCTCACGCAAGGCGTATGAACAAAAACATAAATTTCATGAACAAAAATACAAAAGTAAACAATAAATATGAAAGCATGATCACAACCAAACGAATTGTAGTGATTTTGTATTACTAGGTTTGTGTTTTGCGGATTTTGCAGCATCGATTACTCCTTAGAGCACCTCCAGCGCTCGTGTCGAGCGCTGGAACGACCCGCGTCGAGGAGGGGAGCGGCGCACTGGAGACGTGGCCTGATGCGAGGCCATGTCGAAGCTGCGATCCGGGGCGAGCGGCGGTGGTGTATGGCGCGTCCTTCGGACGCGCCCAATTAAATATAAAAAAAATTGAAAATCATTTTTTTTAAATGACCGTTTGAATTTTTTTTAAATCGACCGTTGCATGAAACGGCTATTTTGTTATTTTATTTTTTATTTTATTTTTTTTCCTTTTTTCCCTTCTATAAATACCACTCTTCCACAATATCAAATTCACCACTTTCTCAACTACAATTCTCTCTTTAAATGGATCGTGAATTCGATGAATACCTCGAGCAACAAGGCGGTTCGAAGCTCCATTTTCACAAGCCTCCAATGTCTTGGAACGGGAAATCTTCCCACGCCGGCGGCGAACGCCAACGTCCAAGAAGAGCCGAAGGCGGTGAAGCCGAAAGCCAAGGGCACCCGAGCTGCATATTCTAGCTAGGAGTCCGAGCTCGTGGCAATCTTGTGGGCGGAGGCAACCCACAATCCTATTTTGGGGACCTCCCAAAAGTTGCTCAAGCGTCGAGGGCTTATTTAAATTATTTAAATATTTTTTATTTTATTTTATTATCGTATTTTAATTATGTTTTTAATTTTATTTTAATTATTGTAATGTTTAATTTTATTTTCAATGAAATTGAGAATTTTAAAATAAAAGTGTATAAATATAAATTTTATGGAAATGGAGATCTAAGACACCCTTTAAGACACGATGCACTGGAGAGGGGTGTGTCTTAGGTGGGGACCACCATCTAAGACACCCCCTAAGACACACCCCACTGGAGATGCTCTTAGAGCAACTCCAATGCTTGTGTCTTAGAGGAGTGTCTTAGGAGTGAGCCCCACCTAAGACACACCCATTTCCAATGCATTGTGTCTTAGGTGGGTGCTTAAATCCTCATTTCCACAAAATTCATATTTCTACACTTTTATTTTAAAATTTCTAATTTCATTAAAAATAAAATTAAACATTATAATAATTAAAATAAAATTAAAAACATAATTAAAATACGATAATAATATAAAAATTAACATAATTTCCTAATTTAAATAAGCCCTCGACGCTTGAGCACTTCTTGGACTAGGTGGTTGTGCAAGGCCAATTGTGCATCCATCATACTCGTCGTGTCCTTGTTCAAGAGCTTCATATCCATCTCCTCCCATTTCATCTCGGCTTGCATTTTTTTGACCTCGGCGATTTCCCCCGTTTTGAGAGCATGCTCCCTCATGCTTTCGGCAAGACCCTTCTCCCTTCTTCGCCTTGCCCTTGTCTCGCTTTGCCGCTTTTTGGCCTTGGGGTCTCGCTGTGACACTCGGCTCCGAAGAAGTAGTGGTTGCTCAACCATCGGAGCCCTTTGACTTTTTTGCGGAGTGAACATCCCCGGCTTGCGACGTGAATCTTTGGCATTCACGAAGCACTTTCCAAGCTTTGACGTAGGAGAATTGTTTCTTGAAATTCGCCTCGAACATCGTTTGGGCTTGTTGGAAGATTTGATCGTCGCTCATACCACTCCCCCAATTATCCTTGCAAGTGTTGTAGAAGCCCTCGAAGAATTTTGTCTCCTTTTGGACACGGGCGAAGTGGGACTTGAGATGATCCGGCTTTCGCGGCGGCGCTCCCGACGTATTGAGCGCGTTGAACTTCTCGGCGATTGCTCCCCAATATTGGAGCAACTTTTGGGAGGTCCCCAAAATAGGATTGTGGGTTGCCTCCGCCCACAATATTGCCACGAGCTCGGACTCCTCGCTAGAATATGCAACGCGGGTGCCCTTGGCTTTCGGCTTCACCTCCTCCGGCTCTTCTTGAACGTTGGCGTTCGCCGCCGGCGTGGGAACATTTTCCGTAGCCAAGACATTGGAGGCTTGTGAAAATGGAGCAAATCCCATCATTGGAAGCCTCGATCCGCCTTGTTGCTCGAGGTATTCATCGAATTCACGATCCATCTTTGGAAATGTAGAAGAGAGAATTGTTGTTGGGAGAGAATTGTAGTTGAAGATATTGGTGAATTTGAAAGAGTGGAAGAGTGGTATTTATAGAAGGGGAAAATAAATAAATAAATAAATAAATAAATAAATAAAAGAAATTAAAAATAGCCGTTCAAATCAACGGTCGAATTTAAAAAAAGAAAAATAACCAACGGTCGAATTTTTAAAAAAATTAACGATTTTTGATTTTTTTTTTAAATTGGGCGCGTCCGAAGGACGCGCCATACTCCTTCAATCCTCGCCCCGGGTCCAACCTTCGACCTCGCCTCGCACCTGGCCGGGTCTCCAGCGCACGCCCCTCTCCTTCGGCGTGGATCGACGCGTCCTTCGACCTCCGCGCTGGAGGTGCTCTTAAAGCTAAAGATTTGTGTTGAAAATGGAAAGTGAATCAAAACTGCCGAAAGACGTTTAAACTTCAATACATTATCCAATAATATTTACCCTCTATTTCGATAAATAATTTCTATTTACATTAAACCTTGACGATCCAATCTTGGTTCAACTTTTGCTTAAGTATATATAGAGTATGTTGATGATATGTTGTTAGCAATAATATACAATTTATATTAGGAATTAATATGGAAGGCATGCAATAATAACACTTAGCTAGGTTTAACACGGTTTAGAGTAAACTTCTTCTACATATAGATCTGATCCAATCAAATGAATCTCTTTCAATTCAGAATTTCTTGTGTTATAGCTACAGTCTAAACATGGATTCACAAAAATATATGGTTTAAAATATAGTGAGCGCTTTTGAAATAGCCATTTTAAAGAAGAAAACATAATATTTGACTACTAATTGAAAAAACACAAAATCTGATAATTTATTACGTGTAAAGACTGTTTTGCCCTTAATTAGGGCGGATCGAATTCAGGTCAAATTCGGATTTGCGCGCGGGTTAGGCACATATGACACTATTAGTGCCATATGTGTCAACCGAAAAATAAAAATAAAAATCTAAGTATATGGTACTAATGACACTAATATAACCATAAGTACTATTTGTGCAATACTACATAAGAGAGTATATGGCACTAATGACACTAATATAGTCATAAGTACCATTCGTGCAGCACACTAAATGGAGAATCTAAATCCTAAATGAATAATCTAAACCCTACGGGGAAGTGTTCAAAATGATCATATAATCGTACCCATCTAAATAATATCAACACACAGGTATATGACACTAATGGCACTAATAGTGCCATGTGTGCCTAACCCGCGCACAAACCCGAATCCGACCCGAATCTAGTCCGCCCTAATTAAGGGCAAAACAATCCTAAAACATAAAAAAAATGGTCAGATTTTGTGTTTTTTCAATTAGTGGCCAAATATTGTGTTTCCTTCTTCAAAAATGGTCATGTGAGTATATTATTTCTGTTGGGGTGTTTGTGGAATTATTCTCTCTTCGATGACTCATCATCATAATAATCAAAGCTTGAAGGACTTATATGCAATATATAAGTTTGGTTGGTTATGCAGATGGACAGCTCATCTCTTGGAGCTGATCACAGCCGTCGATCTTATTCTTTAGTTGATTGTATTTTAGAGTACAAGTGAGAGATAACCAATTCTTGATTTTTGGGTTTTGAGGGTTTTCTTGAGAGAAAAGAAACACGAGAGTTGAGAGTTGGAGAGGCTTGTGTGCATCTGGTAAAATTCTGAGTGAAGGAGTTTTGATTCTTTCTTTCGTGAATCTCTACTGTGTAATCTCATACATTGAGTTTGTTGTGACGATAAAAGAGCTCCATTCACCTCCCGTGGACGTAAGATCGGCAACGATCTGAACCACGTAAATCCTATCGTGTTTTCTTAGCTTCGCGTGAGTGTGTGATTGCAAGGTGTATTGTTATAGTGCAATCTTCGGTTGATCTTTATAATATCGCTGTTAGCTTTGTGTTTGGGTGGAACAGAGTAGTGTTCTTAACTTTCAATTTCTAAAATATATATATAGCTTCGTGTTATTTAATATATCAATATTATATCTGTATATATATGCATGCATATTAGTAAATCGCATGTACACATAAATCAAAATCTCACACCAAAATCTAAGCTGTTATTTTTTGTAGGTAGTAACATAAGCTACAATTTGTATAATATTAAAAGAATGGCCAACATTTGTCTTTCTTACAGAGAAAATAGGCTATTTATCAAGTATAGCTCCAAATTGTTTTAATCAACATTTCAACTCCAAACAAATCCTAAAACTAATTTATTGAGCATTTTATTTATATTTTTTTGTGAGGGCAAAAATCAGTTATATTTGAAAAGGATAGTCCAACCAATCTACTATTTTTATTCATGCACCGAGTTGGACTTTGACGAGAAATTGGACGTACTGCACTGCTATGGTATGGAGTAAAATCACACTTCACACATCACACACACCACACGCGTATCCACACACACACGTTCCTTTGCAATCCATTTTCCTCGAAATTCAAATCAAACAGACACGCTTAATTAGCTCCAAAAAATTATGGTCACACGAGGTGAGGTCTCTGTTGTATATTCATTCACATTTTTATTTGAGGCATACTATATTTTAGCTGAATACATATAATAAGAATAAATTTTATTTATGTAGATAAAATTATGGAAATAGTTATTATGATTAAAATATTCTTATACAGTGTAATAATTTAAAATATATTGTTAAATATTTTTTTCGATTTATACGATTTTGTAAAATTGTGTAATAGTTTCGAAAAATGTGTAAGTAGTGTATTTTACACAGTTACGCATTTTTTTCACAATTTATACATTTTCTTTTTCGTAATTACACACTTTTGTAAAAATAAATCTGCAACAATGACATGATTTTGCGAAAATCGTATAATAGTGTATTTTAGACTATTACACACTATTTTTGTAAAAGTGCGTAACTATTGTGATTTTTTTTTCCTTGAATTATTTTTTTAAAAAAAAACATTAAGTACATTTTCACTAGAAAAGGATAGTGTTCTTTTTTTTTTCTTTTTTTTTTTTATCTTCACAAATTTGGAGTTCCCAATTCAAAATGATCTGCTGTTTATTAAACTACAATGATTAAAGAGTAAAATTTTGAAGTAGTCAAAATGAAGCATAAAACACAATTTATGGTCACACATTGAAAAAACATAATATTTGGCCATTTTTATTGATTTGGACATTTTTACCTTTAATGAGGCGGAACGGGTAGGATCAGGCGCGCGGGTCGCGTGCCGGGTCGGGTTAGACACTTATGATACTATTAATGTCATAAGTGCCAAGATTTTACTTTGGTTTTATTTTAGATTTCCGTTGGCACTTATGGCACTATTTTATTTTGGATTTCCGTTGACACTTATGGCACTAATAGTACCAAAAGTGCCAACGGAAATCCAAAATAAAACCAAGTAAAATGGTCATTTTGGCACTTATGGCACTAATACGTGCAACAGAAACAATAGTAATAGAATCAAGAAATCATAAATGGATCATCTAAACCCTAAATGGATAATCAAAACCTTAAATGGAACATCTAAACCCTGCAGGAAAGTGTTTAAAATGGTTCTTTTGGCACTTATGTCACTAATAGTGACATAAGTGCCAACGGAAAGTCAAAATAAAACGAAGTAATAAAATGATGCGTATGACACTTATGGCACTATTAGTGCCATAAGTGCCATACGCGCAGCGGGCGCTGGCTTTTTTTCGCGAGCGCGCAACTCACCCATAAGCTTCTAGCGGCCGCGCAATCATCCAGCGGTCTCGCAATCACCCCAGCGGCTGAGTAAAAAAGGCAAATTAGGCATACCATCTAACTAATGGCCATATTTTGATGTTTTAAGATTAGGGCAAAAAATTATTTTTCAATCTTCATTATGGCCATTTGACTACATTGTTTCATGATTATCCAATTCGTTTTAGTGTTCGAAATAAGGCAGCGTATATACTGCTAGTGGGATTTTACTTCATTCCCCCAAACGGCGCCTCCAAAACTACATTAGTATTGTTTAGGTAAGTAATGACTAAGTGAACGTTTACAACCACTTTTTTTTTTTTTTTTTTTTCTCATGTGATATTGACCAATTTAATTATAAATTAATTGATTATATATGATTTGTAATTTAAACTTTTAATGAATTTTAGCCTGTAGAGTCTCAATATATTTCAAGAAATATATATATATATATATATATATATATATATATATATTTATAAGTATAAAACTTCGAGAAATTTTTAATCATGACTCATTTAAAAATTTAGATATTGAAAATGCCACAGTCACACCAGCACTGTCCAATAAAAATTTTGCTTCTTGCCTTAGGAAAATTTTCCAACTAAGAGAACATTTGAAAAAAATGAAATAAAAAGAAAAATATATGTATTCTACCATTCTTCATAAAAGAAAACGCACGTGAAAGTAAATTGCATAAAGGTTCACAGTCTTTGCCTTGCACCAGATAAAATATTCAATTTGATTTACAAGCCTCACAAATTTAACATCATATTTTGATTTTCGTATATATAGTTTAATTGTTGAGATATTTGTGTAAATTAATCATCATTAATATTGTTTTTACTTTTCATTTTAGTTAAATCCTGATTTAAAAATTAAATTAAGGGGGCGTTTATTTTGTATGATTGATAAGATGCATGATTGAGTATTTTTATTTTTCAAAAATAAAATTTCTCCAATCTTTTTCAATGGGATAAGAATCAAGTAAACATAGCTTTAACGATAGGGTCTTGGAATATCCCAAAATTTCAATCTATCATAATAAACAAGGGAATATCCTTATACAAGATTGCTTGCTCTAAATTAAAGTTCGATTAATTGTAAATAAGCATAAAAGGATAAAATTATAATTATATGAAGATGAATTGACATGGTACGTAAATGACTAATTGTAATTATATCTTTATATTAATTAGTTACAAGTGCAAGCTATATTTATAATCTTTATAAATTCAGGACGAAAATTCATCATGGGATGATAGTTTGAACTATTTTTTAATATAATTGTGTTTAGAAGAAAAAAAAACCGTGTACCCTACTGTATAATGCGTAAGAGCGAGCTAGCTATACAATAAGCAACAAAACATGAAGACTTTTTCAATAATCAACTATACATGTAAAGTGAAAAATATGCATGATTCCGTAGAATCTAGTGACTACTTTTAACTTTTAAGTTTTGGCGGTACAATCATTGTAACTTCAAAATCAAAATATATTTTCTGCGCTATTATCGCGCTCCAATATTACTGCGCACTACCTTCCACTAATTCTATGAAAATCATTAAAATAATAATAACTGTAGAAATTTCTGCTAATCACACATTTATAATTCATGCTTATTGTCAATAAAAAATAAAAGCCTAGTGGTTATAATGTAAGAAGGAAATTATAATTCATGCACTCGGTTGGTTATTATATATAAGAAGGAAATTTCTGCTAATCACATTAATAATTCACACTAATTCGATATGTCGTTCATGCTTATAAGTTGGTTATTAATTTATAATAACTGCATTTATCGTGAAAATGTAATGTATTCATAGTAAAATTTATTGTACTTGAAAAAAAATGCTTTTTTAAGATTCTAATCCATATGTTATCCATTAAAATGATGTATCCACGGGATGAGATCCAGTGTCCCACAATTTTATGTGTGTTATGTATCCCATGCTTATATCTATTATTTTAAAAATATTTGTTATAAAAATAAGATTTATTATAATACTATGGAATTATATTTAATTTTTATTTTAAAAAATTAATTTTTTTAAAAAGTACTATATAGCATGACTTTGAATTTATCAACCTATTATTAATTAATAAAAGTGAAATTAAATGATAAAAATAAGTATATACTCTACATTGATGGAATAAACCTTAGTTAATAAGCACAAAATTAAACTAAAGCTCAAAGTTGAAATTGAAGAAAAGTGGGACACAAAGTGTTGTACAGTGAATCTCATTCATGTATCCACCATAGATCTTGACGGTTATTATATATAACCCCTTTGATCATGAACATTTACAGCAAATGCATTATCTTGTTGGATAAATGCAACATCTGAATTCGAATCTTAGAGTAGGTAAAGATTTTGTATCTTTCGAATGCATAAAATTTAGGAGTCAGTACATTAATTTCGTAAAAAAATACATTATTCTCACGTTCTCACGAAAAATATAATTCCCTTCAAATTAATAATTAATTTATTCTAGCCACCACTAGACAGAGAAGTCTATCATGATCGATGCTCTGATAATAACGTTCCACATGAATACTTTGACATCTCCACAACTTGAAAAGATAGGAACTCAAGGAAGTTCTTTCAACAGTTGAAAGCCGATTGAGGAAACTAATTACTCCCTCCGTCGACTGACCTAAGGGAGGAAACACGGATTTTAAAAAAAATATATATTGTTTATTAGTTGAGTGGAGAAAGAGATCACAAAGTGTATTATTTATTAGTTGAGTGGAGAAAAAATGTATTGTTTATTGGAACCCACCAATTAAAAAAATGTATAAATAGTTACTAAAAATAAGTAGAACATGAATTAGTAGACGGACCAAAAAGAAAAGTAAGACATGAATTGGTGGACGAATGAAGTAAATCATAAGAGACAAAAATTGAAAAAGTTTTAGTCAGGTGTACGCCCAATGGGACATTTGACTCTACTTATTTCGTGACCATCATTAGACATAATTAGAAATTAAATTTGAATATCATCACAACATATAATAATCTAATTTAAAACTAATACTCCCTCCGTCCCAAATAAAATGTCATACTCCCTCCGTCCTCAAAATAAGCTCCTCTTTGGGGACGGCACGAGTTTTAAGGAAAAGTGGTAAAATATATTGATAGTGGAGAAAAATATGTTATAATTAGTATTGAGAGTGGTAAAAAGGTGAAAAAGTGTTATAATTAGTATTGAGAGTGGTGAAAAAGTAAAAAAGTGTTATAATTAGTATTGAGAGTGGTGAAAAAGTGAAAAGTAAGAATAAATAAAGTATTATTAGTGGTGTCAGTTGTCCAAAAATAGAAATAAAGAAAGAAGAATTTATTTGGGGAACGTCCCAAAAAGAAAAAAGAAGAACTTATTTCAGGGACGGAGGGAGTATTTCTTTTGGGCACGGTTATTAAGGAGAAAGTTAATTAGAGTATTAAGTGGTGTTGTATAAAGTTAAAATTTAGTGGGTCCTACAATAAAGTAACTTAATTAAGGTTTAAGAGATTAAGGTTTTAATTAATTAAGACTAAATTAGTAATTTAGTTAGACACTTATTATCCCTTATTTTTTCCCAAAAAGGAAACATGACATTTCGTTTAGGACAATCCAAAAAGAAAAACAGGACATTTCGTTTGGGACGGAGGGAGTACTACGCTTTAATTAGTATAATAATACTCCCTTTATTCCTAAAATGCATACTAATTTGAGAATGACACAAATTTTAAAAAGTTAATTGAGTGAATGTGAGTGGAATAATGGTTTGGAATATTTTTATTGTAAGTGAGTTGTGTGGAGTATACTTATCAAAAGAAAATGAGTGCACTTTTGGGGATGGACCAAAAAAAATTAAATATGTATTTCAAAGATGAAAATAATATACTATTTTCAAAATATAAAAAAGATAAAATAATAAAGTAATAACCATTTTTTTAAAAGTAAGGTAGGGGATCTTCCATATAGTACTCTAGATATGTGGATTCAAATCCATTTTTCAATTCTAGGCCCTTTAAAAATAGAGTTATTAGCGCCTAAATACATTAATTTTGGGGATTGTTTAGTTTTGCACATGAACTTTGAAAAAAAAAGTACATAAATATTAATAAATATTAATATTGTTGCAATTTCGCCACAAATTCAATTTTTGCTCAAATTAAAGCTGACGTGCTAGTCGAAATATCAACATATACTCATCGGACGTTTTAAAAAATGATATCCTAAATTGGTGTATTTAAGCGCTAATAACCCCTAAAAATAAGACATGATGGGTTTTGATCAAATCTGGCTATTTCTCTAAGTTTTGAAACTGATTCAGAATTACGATTTTTGAGATACATATATGTTCCAAATTCACCCCGTGGATCCATATACTTTATACTTCTCCCGTCCACAAAAAATTGTCCATTTTAGTTATTTTGGGATGTGCATAAAAATTAGTCCATTTTCATATTTGGAAACTATCTATAATATGGTGGGCCCTATTCTCCACTCACAATACAATTAATTAATTATCATTAACAAAAACTATTTTTAAGTGAGGATCATTTCTCCACTCACAATACAAGTATTTTTTTTATTAAAATTCGTGCATTTCCTTATTAAAACTATTTTTTTTTTCATGTCATACTCTTAGTATTGAGTCTATCGATTGATTTTACATATTCCGAATCCATATTCCCTCCTCTGCACCTCACCTAAATTGTCACAAGTATATGTTTGTTAAATTTAAATGTGCCATGTTGGCACTTGAATAATTGTAGTATTGTCATAATTTTATGTAGTTTTAAACTTTTAATTGTAATGTTTTTTAGGAGTTATAGTATAATAACTTATTTTTGAATGACCGTAGCAATTCTAACATATTTAAGGCTCATGTACTAACTCGATTGAAGGCTCGACTGAAGGTTCGTGAACAGGCTCGCGAACAATCGAATTCGAACATGTTCGCGAACTCAACTAGCCGAGCACTGTCAGGCTCGAGCTCGGCTCGATAAATTTTCGAGCTCGAAATCAGGCTCGAGCTCAGCTCGTTTATTATCGAATCGAGCTTCGAACGAGCTTTTTTCGAGCCGAATCTCGAATAGCTTGCGAATAGCTCTGTTCATTTACAGCCCTAGTCATGGATATACTAATCAGAGATCTCAATCTCTCGTAGGAAGAAGAGAATCAACTTGTCATCAATGATAACATGGTTGATGACGCGGTTATAATTAAAAGAACCTATATATATTATTTAAAACTCCACCAAACCGTTTATAGTTTTTCCTAGTTTACAAATACTTTTATTAATTAGGTCAAATTAAAGGAGCTGAAGCTGATTGTTAATTGAGCCATTAATATCACAATTTTTTATTACTTGTTTTCGAGATCCACAAATTGTTAATTAAAGATTTATTATTTAAAAATAGTTCAAGCTTTAACTTCATGTTCTCTTTCCAATTCAAATTTATGAAAGTTATAAAAATAGCCTGAATTTATTTCAATTATACAGTTTATAACCCGAGTTAAAATTCGATCAATTAAGGGGGTGACGTGTCTCGCCCGTAATTAATTTGACAATTAAAAAAAATACATCTAAGTGAGAGTAGTATCTTTTTAATTGCCAAATAAGCTCCCTCAACACCATCCCATTTAACTTCAAATTTCAATCTTGTTAAGAGAAATACATTCTGCGTTCAGCGAGGATTATACCTCATTAAGTGTTAACATTCTCATCAAAGAGGCCTAGCTCCAGCGGCAAAGTTGAGGCACCCAATTTCTTTGATTATGTAATAGATACTTCTTGTAATTCTAAAAAAAATGTTAAGATTGCTAAGTGTTAAAATCTCATTTGAAATGGTGACATTTGGGGAGCTAACATGGAGATTAAAAAAAATGGTGCAACTTTTTTTAATTATCAACAAAACACATCACTCTCAATTGACTGAAATTTTAATTTGAGCTACAAACTGAACAATAAAATTAAATAAAAATTATTCTTATAAACTCTTAATAAATTCGAACTAATTTTAATAATAACCCTTAATTAAATTGCGCGGATACGTAACCGTATGATATAATTGTTGCCCGAGGAATAATAAGTTCACAATATGGTGACAAAACAAACATGTGATGCATAGATGCAGCCAAATGTTAGTCTGGATTCCATTAAGTCGTCCAAAATAAACTATGCACTTTGTTTTGTGCAAAAGTTATTAGAGCACATGCAAGGCAAGGGCTATTAATTTAAATCAGATGGATTAAATTTGCATCACATGGAAGGATGCACATGTTAAAATTTTCAAACTTACTTCTAATTGTCCAATCAACATGAATGACATATAGCCCTCCACCAGGGGTGAGCAGCGGGTCGGACCCAGACTGATCCGTCGAATTTGATGAACCGATTTTTTTTTTAAATTTGGACCGACTAATACCAAAATTTGATAGAGGATCGATCCAGGATCGGACCAAACCCGAACATCGGGTTCGACCTGACGAAATGTAATTTTTTTCTTCTTCCTATTTTACACTTAATTTTCAGATTTAAAACTTAAAAAATTTCATACGAACACATATTGGTCCTGTTTCACCTTGTGCTTGTATCCAGGGACGGATCTAAAGGCCAGGCACCCCAGGCCGTCGCCCGGTCAAATTTTTTTTTTGTTACCTATAAATGTGTGATTTTAATTTTTTTTTTATCTATATATGTTAATCTCGCCCGGTCATAATTGTGTCATTTCAAATAATTATTCAAGATTCAACTCGTTTTCTTTATTAAAACTTTATTAGAATCATCCGGTGAAATCTCGCCCGGTCATTATTAAATTTCTAGATCCGTCCCTGCTTGTATCGGCACATTAATTGTTGTTGTTGACATTCTATCACCTACAAATAATAAAGCTTCCAATGAAACAGTGTTCTACACTTTTTATTTGAGATAATAATAACAACTATACTAAAATAACAGTGTTCTATGCTAATATAATCTTCAAGCACGCACTATCTATATTTTGAAAGGCATATATTAGTTAGGCAGAAGTGTGTTTAGCACATGGAACTTAGTAGGTGTACATAACCCATTAATTTGTATTACACATGAATTCATGAGCAAGATAACAGATAACGGGTAGAAATCAAATAGGGACTTAGGGATATTAGAATTAGAATCTGAAATATTTTTTTTTAAATAAAATTTTTATTAAAGAGGAAAAGAGAAAAAAGACGGCAGAACCAAAACCCTTGAGAGTACATAGTGGAGCAAACTAAGGGTCGAGCCTCATTAAAACCTCAGCAAGAGGAAAATGAGTACTCGTTTAAGAAAAGGTGCCTAAGAAGCTTAGTTGGAAAATTTTCAGAAGCTCCGGCCGAACCATCGCCCCTTAAAAATCCCGGCTCCCAAAAGCACAGAAAAGGAACAAAACAACATAAAAGAAAAGAAGAAGACGGGTACATGGCCGGAAAGACGCCGTCGCCGTGACCCCTCGAAACCGCAGAGCAAACAAAACCGAGGGCCAAGATGAATCGCTCCACCCAAGCGCAAGCCAAACCACAACCAAAACTCATCAATAACGTAAACGAACGTGGCTGTGAGAAGCCATGTCAAGACCAACCGCCGTCTTGATAGCCTCAATCGCATGGAGCCACCAACCATTTGGCACCCCCTCGCTTGCCATAATATCCGCCGGCTTATTGCCCTCCCTGTAAATATGAGTAACCTGCAAGTTGAAATCTCTAAGCAAACCCAAGGTCTTCTTCCAAGCAGCCACGAAGCGCCACGGAACCAAATAATCCCGCCTTCCAAAAATATTCACAATATAAGTAGAATCTGATTCCACCCATAAAAACCGCCAGTTCCGCTCATGCGCAATTTGAATCGCGAGAATGACCGCAAGAAGCTCCGCTTCAAAGGCAAACCCTTTGCCACCATCTTGATGAAAACACCCACGGACACAACCATGATTATCCCGAAAAACTCCGCCAGCAGCGATCTTCCCCGGAGCTCCCAAAGCAGAGCCATCAGTGTTGACCTTAATCCACTGTAGAATCGGAGGCCACCAATGCACATTCACAAAAATAGGAGGCGGCGAGGCTTTAGACGCCACCCCAATCCTCCTAATAATCAAATAATCCGACCAACTGTTATTCATACAACCCAACTTGCTGAAGTTAGCTTCAACTTCTTTAAAAGTAATCCTAATGTGTTGTAGCAAACGCTGCCTGCTAAAAACCTTCCCTTTGAACACACACTCGTTTCTTTGATGCCAAATAGCCCAAAGAAGATAAATAATACCAGCCTTCCAGTACGTCAGAACTTGAGAGCTAGGCTTATGATTCCATGCAGTAACTAAGAAACAATGGATATCAACATGTTCACCATTAAAATTAAACCAGTTTAGGAACTCCTCCCAAACATGTCTAAGCTCGCTGCATTGCCAGAAAAGATGATCGATAGACTCCCCACTCCTATAGCAAAAACAGCAAAAATTAGGCATAATCAGTCCTTGCTTAATGAGGCAATCAAAAGTAGGTAAACGGTTATGAATCAGCCTCCAACAAAGCAACGAACGTCGAACCGGGATGAAATTTTCCCAAATCCAAGAACCCCACTTAACATAAGGAAACCCATGACAGCGTTTTGAGAAAGCTGCGGTAGCAGAGACCGTACCATGCACAGAACTCTTCCAAAACCTATCATCCGAACCCTCCCCGACAAGAAGCAGCAGGATATCACAAACGATTTCTGGGAAGACATTTATAAAGTTTTGAGTGAAATGCCAAATCCCTTCATAAAAATAATCCGCCACTGAGCAAGTCAGCGTCTGCAAAAGAAAATCCGGGACACCACAGCGCTTCACAAGAGAGTAACCAAGCCAATCATCAATCCAAAAATTGATCGAAGTTCCTTCACCCACATAACAATCAGTGTCATCAACTAACTTAGTGATTTCCAGCCTCAAGCCCAACCAGATCGAAGACGCCGCCACCTTGGTAGGACGGCAAAGCGGCGTCAAATATCTACTGCGCATAATCTGATGACTGAAACTATGCCCACCAATAATGTTCCACGCCATCTTCATCAAGTAGCTCTTGTTCATAATATCAAATGAACGAATTCCAAGACCACCCTCCTCCTTAATAGCACACACCCTCGCCCAACGAACCGGGCAGCTGGGTCTCTTGGAGACATCGCCAGTCCAGATAAAATTCCGACACTTCAAATCCAGCTCCTTAATGAGACTTCTCGGCCAGCGATACACCATCATAGAATGCGTAATAGAACTCTGAATCACAGACTTCACCAAACAAATTCTACCAGCCATAGAAAGCTGCATGCCCTTCCATCTAGCAAACTTGAGAATTATCCGATCATGAATTGCACGCAAGAAAGAGGCTTTGACCCGCCCAGAGAAAATAGGCACGCCTAGATAATTGAACGGCAGAGATCCCTTCCTGAACTTCAAAATATTAATGATATGACGTTTCAACCTGTTAGGAGTCTTGTCCCCAAAATAAACGTGAGATTTCTCCATAGAACAGATCTGACCGGAAAGAGAGCCATAAAACTCAAAAATATGAGTGATCTTTCGAGCATTCGCAGTCGTTGCACGACCAAACACCAAAATATCATCTGCATAAAGAAGATGAGTAGGGAAAGCAGTACCTCTGGTAATTTTCATTGGAACAAGATTACCAGAATCAACACAATTCTGGAAGAGGACACTGAGCACATCTTCAGCAATTCCAAATAAAATTGGGGACAAAGGATCCCCCTGCCTGACGCCTCTAGAACACTGAAAATAACCACAAAGATTGTTGTTATAAAGAATTGAAAGTCTAGCAGAACGAAGAATAATATCAATCCATCTGATGAAAGTTTCAGTGTAGCCTCCAACTCACAAAACCTTAAGAAGAAAATCCCAACGTAAAGTATCAAAAGCCTTTCTGATATCAATCTTACAAGCCATGTTAATCCCCCCATGAGAACGCTTGAGGCAGTTAACCCCCTCAGAACCAAGCATAATGCAGTCATGAATGGAACGACCTCTAACAAAACCAAACTGATGCTTGGAGACCAACTCCGCCGCCACACCGCTCAGCCTCGTAGCCAAAACTTTCGAAATGATTTTGAAAATGAAATTCGAAAGCACAATAGGCCTCAGATCAGTAACTGAATTCACCGTCTCTTTCTTCGGAATGAGAATCAAAGTATTGGAGTTGCAACCTGTCGGAAGATAGGAAGCCACAAAGAAATTCCTAACAGCCTCCCAGATATCCTGCTTAATGATACTCCAGCAAGCATGATAGAACCGACCACAAAAGCCATCCGGACCCGCAGCACTGTGTGGATCCATGTCAAAAACCGCAGCAGTAATCTCCTCCTGATCAGGAATCCTAGACAGAAAGGCATTCTGAGCCGAAGAAACCGTGTGCTCAATAACAGCCTCAATCTGCACAATATCCACCTCAGCTGTTTGATCTTCTGCAAAGAGACTAGTAAAAAACTGAACAATATGACCACCAATCTCCTCCTGATCATAAACCATCTTATTATTGGGCAATCATATAAGATCTCTTTTTGTAACGAAGCAGGGAGTGAAAAAACGAGTTGTTCCGATCTCCATCATGCAGCCACTTGACTCTACATTTCTGACGAAGCAGACTACTCTTTCTGGATAAAGACACATTAATTTTCGCCTGAGCTAAAACCTCAGCGTCAAAAAGCGCATCCGTATACCCTTCTTGTGAAATCTGAGCCTGAATCTCCAATAACTCCTGCTGCGCAGTAGCGATTGAAATATCAACATTCCCAAAGACAGATCTATTCCAATTTTGCAGCTCTTTTCGCAGCCGTTTAAGCTTAAACATAACCCTATAAATCGGACATCGCGTGTCCACCGTGTTCCGCCAAGATTTTTCAACGAAACTCTCAAAATCCGGATGACTAGTCCACATATGTAAGAACTTGAAGAAACGACGACTAGTCTGCTGGGCTTGACAACAAATAAGCACCAATGGCGCATCATCAGACGTCACACGGGGAAGAGCATGTGACGTTATAGACTGCCAGTTATCGGAAAAAGAATTCGAAACAATTGCCCTGTCAAGAACTGACTCAACATGAGAAGGCATAAACCTCCGGCCCGACCAAGTAAATCGAAGACCAGAAGTCTGGGGTTCCACAAACCCAGAAGCAGCAATAAAATCGTTGAACTCTCTGCAGGCGGCTGCATTTGGGAGACGGGTGCTAATCCGTTCATGAGCTCCCTTAACAGCATTGAAATCACCAATGAAAACCGTCTAACCATCAAAATAATTCAGCAAATCCAGCCACAGAGTGCACCGTTCAATATGAGAGTTTGAGCCGTGAACCACAGCAACCCTAAAGTTATGATGAAGCCAAACACAACTCAATAAAACAACCTGATCAGTAGATAACTCAATTCTGACAAAAACAACAGGATGAACGAACACCCAAATATTCGAACACATATCAACTCTGGAGTTCTGATGACAAGGAACCACATTCAAAGAACGCCAAAAAGAAGCAGGGCAATTATGAAAAGCCATTTTAGGTTCCAGAATACCGACCACCAACGGCGAAAAAGAGGCACAATGCTCTTTCAGAAGAAGTTTGGTTTCATCCGTGAGCCCACAGACGTTCCAAACAAGCAAGTTCATAAAAACTAATGAGTGTTAGTGGATTGGGACTCCCCCCTCTCCACTTTATCTGCCCAACTGTTAGCCGTAAAGTCAACAACGTTACTCATAACTTTGCCGCTCTTCGACGTCCGCTGTTCAATCACATAACCCATTGGGTTATGCCCCAACTCTTTCGCCTCTTGCATACGTTTGTTAATCAAATCCTCAGATTGTTGATTATGTTCCACCTCCTCTGTTCCACGCAGCCTAGATTTAATTGTTCCTGCCGGCGGGTCCGTGTTCCCGGATTGAGTACCCTGTCGCTTAGGCGGCCTACCACGCGGCCGTTTAAGAGCGCTGTCTCTGTTTGACTGAAGAACCTCCTTAACACGCTGAGCTTTAATAGCTGCCTCCAACTGCGCTGTTTTTTTAACCAAATCCAACCTAATCTCATCAACAGTAGGCTCCATTGGACAAACCTCTGAATCCACCCTAGACTCGGGACCCTCGAAAACATGGACATCATTCTCCAAATTTTCAGCAAAGTTTTCCTCATCCACTTCCTCACAACTGGTAGAACCCGTCTCCACTGTTTTCGAAAAAACTGCATGCAATAAATCCGGACCAAAGAGATCCGAATCCTCCTTCTCCGAGCGCTTCTCCCGAGCAATGTAGCTATCCTTGTGAATCGGAGAACGGGAGTTATGCAACCCCACCTCCGCGTCATCACTATGCCTCTCCGGCATTCTACAATCATCCGCTAAAAAACCCCCCTGAATCACCCGATCCTCCTCAGCCAAAGGACCAAAGGGATTAACATCAGTTGCCACCTTGTCAAAAGACTCTCCCTGCAGATTTTCTCTTTCTTTCGGGGGAGAAACCCGTAAAGGTCTTCCAGTAGGCTGCCAACTTTTCCCACGAGCCCTGGGATTTACATCTTTAGACCTCGCTTCCTTCTCAGTGGCATCATTTTTCGATTGATTGGCATGATCTTTGGCTTTGCTTTTGATACATTTGTCCCGGCTATGCCCCGTAATTCTGCATGAAGAACAATAAAGTGGTAACTGTTCATAGTAAAATTCAACATAAATAGAATTATTGTCACACCCGATGGTCATAGAATCTTGAAGAGGAAGAGCCAAATCAACTTCAACAAGAATTCTTGCAAAGTGTCCGACTTCTTTATACACGGACGGACCATCAAACCGAATCGGAAGACCGATGGTTCTGCCTATAGCCGAGAAAACCTCAGGATGCCATAACTCAATCGGCAGATAGTAAAGCCGCACCCAAACTTGACATAGCGAGGAAATCTCTTTGTAGGGATCAAAGAAACGTGTCCATTCTCGGAGCCGAAAAGCGCCCTGCGTCAAATCCCAGCCATTGCGCTGCTTAGCTAACGCCTTATTCGCTGCAGAACTGAAGTTAATAATATAGAAACCCTTGGCCATAGGTGTTAGCGTCCAGCTACCTTTAATGCTCCAATGATGTTGGAGTTCTTCCTTAAGACCGAAAGAAGTTCTCGGTTTGTCCCCCTTTCGAAGCAACAGACGCCCAATGAGAGCATGATCAAAAGTTTCCACTTGTTTCTTGTAGAATTCAGAAGGGATATCCAAGTTGTATTTATTGCCAATCTTCTCTGAATTAAAAGCCTCAAACTTGTTGGCCAAGATATCAGGCTTACGGGCTGTACGAGGACGGACCAAAGCAGCGTACGACGCCTTGATGTTCCCTTCCGAAGCCGCAACATCAGGCAGTCCCGTAGTCTGCTGCTCAGCGGCGAGAACATGTTGGTCAGAAGCAGAGGTTCCCGCATTGAGAAGAGCACGCGCAGTAGGTAAAGAAATGACATCAACGTGATTTTGATTCTCAGCGGCAGAAATATGTGTTGCTGCAGCCTCCTGCTGCTTAGTGTTCGTTGTAGAAGACCGAAAGTTATTTGAAATAGGAGGGAGGTTGAGTGCCGACCGGTCGGCATAACCTGCCATCGCTGGCACTGCGGCGGAAGCCGCCTTGATGATCTCTACTTCCAGAGCAGCAGCAACAGGCGACTCCAAGCGAGCAGTTCAGCTGCAAACGCGACGGCGTCGTCGGATGCAGCGATTTTTCAGCGAGCCAATTGCTGCTGCTGTGTGCGGTGAGGCGCTGAGGAGAACAGGCGGGGCGAGCCGCCTAGGGCGGCAGCGCGGTGCAGTCGCGCAGCTGAGGGTCGGCGAGAGACGGAAGTCGCGCAGCACAAAGAGCTCCGATCTAGATCTGAGTCGCCGCCCAGAGGTGATGCGGGTTTTGGGCACGAGGACGCCGGTCTAACCTCCGACGCGCCTACGAGCTGTGGCCGGCTGGGTTCCGTCCAGCGAGAGCAGCGCTTCTCCCTCCGCTGAAAACGCCTCCCCTCGACGCAGGCTTGGACTCCGGCGTGCTGACTACCAGCGGACTTCGTCAGGTGAGGCCGCGCGACGTCGTCGGCGTGGCGGATCTGGCGGCAGCGACGGGCTGACGGGAACGAGAAGGGAGCAGCGGCTGCTGCTGCAAACCCAATTCCCAAACCCTTGCTGCTCCAAGTTTCACTGTAGCGAGAGCGAATGGTCTGAAATCTAAAATCTGAAATATTATTATAAATATTAAATATATAAATTAAATAATTAGTTTATAAAATATATGGATAGGTCTGAGTTCGATTGGTTCAAGCGGGTTTAGATCCAAACCGACCCGAATCAGACCACATATGCATATTGGATCGATTCGGTCCGAATCGAACCCGTCGGTTCAAATCGGTTTAACGGGTCCGATTTGAGTTTGCTCACTCCTACGTGCCTCCAATGCGAGACAAAAATGATTTAGTGTGGAGTATATATAGTGTGATTTGCTTCCTGTTTATGTTTTTTTTTTGGATAATTGAATTTTATAATTTAAATTTTGAATACATAGTTACTTTATAATCTGAATTCTTTTAAAAAATTAAAAAGTAGTTTGAATATTACTTTGATACCCACTTTATGGCTGCAGAAAATACTTCAAGATAGTCTTACGACCTTGATTCCTAAAAAGATTATCTAAAGGTGTGTCTACTTAGGTTATAAAATTTTTATTAAAAAATGATGGATAAAAATAGATGAGAATATTATCTTTTTCTTTATTTTTTTATTATATGTTTATTAGAGATGAAAAGATGAGAAAATATGAAAAAATATTTTTACACCCCTATCTTATGATAATATTATCCAGCATTGAAAAGAAAATAAATGAAAAGAGCAGCCCAAAAAAATATTTCATCATATCCGAAAAAAAAAATCATCATAATAAACATGTTAGAATAATAAAAAATGAGCGAAAATATATTTTCTTTCATCTATATCTATATATAATATAAAACACCAGTTTTCTTCCTGCCAATTTAATGGCATTTTTGTAATTATAATGTCAATTAAGGATAAAAGTTTAGAAATTAAAAGAGAGTGGGGTGAGAGGAGAGAGAAAAGTAAAAATGTGAGATAAGTTACGCTTCATCTACTATCATTTTTTCCCCACATTTTATCTCTCCTCATTTTCTTATACATTCACCCATTTTTTCTCAATTCCAAATTTTTCTCTCTTCTAACCTATTTTTCATATTTAGATGATTTTCTAAAAATCTTTAAATTTAATTTATGAAAATATATTCGACATGTATCTTAAATTAAAGATCATGACAAGATTTTTAATTTGATATAAAAATCATTAAATGTGAATTTGAAATAAATAAGTTATTATAATTTAAAATTTTAAAGTGATTATATTTCTCTCTCCTCTTTCTTTTTCTATATTCTTTCATTTTTTCCCCTCTCTCCACGTTATTATATTATCTATATATTAATCTCTCTCCACAAAATTTATCATGTTCTCTTCTCTTTTGATTATAATCATTTTAATTTAATGCAATTAAGGAGAAGGAAATTTCAATATGAATTTGTAAAAAAAATAGTTATTTATCTTAAAATTAGAATTTAA
Source organism: Salvia miltiorrhiza (assembly GCF_028751815.1). Classification (NCBI taxonomy): domain Eukaryota; kingdom Viridiplantae; phylum Streptophyta; class Magnoliopsida; order Lamiales; family Lamiaceae; genus Salvia; species Salvia miltiorrhiza. The sequence continues at coordinate 40,504,029 of NC_080387.1, forward strand.
ATTGTAATATAGATTTATTTAATAATATGTACAAATTATTTATTTGTTTGTATAAACATATTTGTTGTTATATTTTGTTTTTATATTATTCGTATTTTTTCTATTTTTGTAATTATTTTTGGGCTATTTAAATATGAACTTTTAATAATAATGCAGTTCGTACTTTTAAGAGCCCAAAATTATTATATGACGTCTATTAATATTGTTATTGATAGTTTTAGTGTTATTTGCTCAAAATGAGATTCACTTAAATTATATGCTTTATAATCAGTAAATTTAATTATTATACAATACTCATCAAATTTAATACTTATACTCCTACTCATTAAGTTGATAAATTATCTAATACTAATATTTAAATTAACAGAATTTTTTTGTTATTAAGAAACTTACTTTTCAGGAGTAAGTGGCGTGGTTTACACCAATTAAGTATATTTTCTTTACTGAAAATGAAAAACGAGCCTATTGGAGTGAGACGCCTCAAAAAGAAAAACGAACCTATTAGAATGAGACGGAGAGAATAATATATTTATATAAATTAAAATTTTAAAAATAAATAAATATATCGTGGCCCGTGCATCGCACGGGAGGATGTACTAATTTTCCATTAAAGTAAACATACCATCTATATACTATATAAAAGACCAGTTAAACGGTAACTTATTCCCGCTAAAACACAAATTTTTTCCGCTAAAATTGAATATGATAGTTGTAAAAACTGAAACGCTTACAAAAACTGTGGCAGTTGTCGAGAGTTCTTCAAAATTTTCTCAATTTTTCAGAAACCAAACCCATCATCCCTGCAAAAGAAAGCCATTCAACCTTTCTCCAAAACTTTGAACGAACTTAAGTTTTCAAAACGGATTATACCAAGAAACCTCCTTTTAAACAAAATAAAAAAAGAAAATTCAAGATTCACCAACCCATAAATAGGTACAATTTGAATAGCAGATAAATACAACAAAATTCAAAAATCGTGGATGGAGAAGAACGAGAAGAAAAAAGGGGAAATTCGAAGCCCTAATTGAGTTATTTGGTTGTAGTTGTGAAAGTCGGACGAAGGCACTCACACAGAGCCGCGGAGGTCAGAGAGGCGGACTGATGCAACTGTAGAGGCAAACTTCTCGAGGCTTGCAACGCTACTGCTGATTTTCCCTTTTGCGGCTGTTAGCGGAGAAGACGGTGGCGGCGAGTGGGAGGCGAGGCGGATGGGGCGATGAAAAAAGGAGACGTACCGTACTACAGCTGTTGCCGGAGAAGGCGAGGTGGGAAGATCTGTGCGGCACGACGAGTGAGTGTGAGAGAGATTTTATTTTACGAGAAAGGCAGAAAGAGGAAAATGGTTTTCTGGTGTGAGAGAGAGGCGGAAATAACAAGAGATAAAATTTGTGGAGTATAGTATTTCAAGAAAAGAAATGTACTTAATTGCTATTTTTATTAATGAGTTTTATTAGATTGATTTTTAACATAACGTACTTAATCTAGCCAATTTCAATTTTTCATGTTGTTGAAACTCTTGCGCCAAACAAAAATATTTTATAGTACCTTTAAAAAAATATATATATATATAGTAATGCCCATCTTTCCATTTCTTTCTGCATTTTAATATATAATTTAGTTAAATACGCTAAAACATTCAAATTCTAATTTTTATTTAGGGCTAATATATATATAATGTTCGGTGATTATTCTATATGCTTCCTTGAATTTTAAAATTAATAATTTTTTATATTTTATTGTTATTATATTTAATTCATGCATAAATAAAGATACAATAAAAATTAAAATTTATATACAAATAAACGAGGAGTTTTTTTCCTTCAAAATTTCTCTCTCTTCACTTCTCCCACCAAAATTTCTCTCTTCTTTTTTCTTTTTTCTATGTTATTTCTTTTTTCAAAAAATCATTAACTTCGATTAATGAAAAAGTATTCAATTTGGATGTTAAACTAAAGATCACGAAAAGATATTTAATTCGATGTAAAAATTATAAAAAATAAATTTGAAACGAATAAGTTAAGATTGTTTAAAGTATCAAAATTAATTTTTGTTGCTCTCATTTATCTATAATGTTCAACATCATGCTTTTCTTTTCATTTTATTTTTATTTGTTGGTGAAAAAATAAGTAGATGTTCCTTTCAAAAAAATTTATATGATTGTTTAATTATAATTATTTTAAATTTAATTTAATACAATTAAGGAGCAAGAAATTTGTATTAAATTTTCTCTCTCCTCTCATTTATTCCCTCCAAAATTTTGTTATATTGATAGTTTAGTATTATTTGCTCAAAATGAGATTGACTGAAATGATTTATTTTATAATCTATAAATTTATTTATATTATTATTATACAATGCTCATTAAGTTGATTTACCGTTATATACATTATTTTAAATCAAATACTTATATTTAAATCAACACTTCATCCGTCTACGATATCGTTTCCACTTTGTAGATGATACAAGTTATAAAAAGTGGTGAATAATAGTCCATAATAGTGGGTATTGTTGTAAGTGGAGTTTGTGTCTCACTATTGTGTTTTTTTAGGGGTGGGTCCCACTATTGTTGTGAGTGGAGTTTGTGAACCTCACTGCTATAAATAAAAGTGAAAATGATATTGTGGACATACCAAAATGACAAAAGTGAAATTGATATCGTGGACGAAGGGTGTATAATTTTTTCGTTACCAATTAATCTAATTCATAAATAATGACACTTTGATATTTTAACATAATTTAAAATTTTAAAAAATAAGTAAATATATTGTGGCCCGTGCATCGCACGGGAGGCCGTACTAGTAGATGATTAAAGGTGAGTAGCTGGCAACACGGACAAATAGATGTAGCCATGTAGGCACCGACTTTCCTATGCTCTTTCTTTCCATTTATATCCCAAATTTCCAATATAACAAAACGTCACAAAACAATGTCTCAACGTTTAGGATAAACACTCAAAATGCTTTGTTCTTGTCGTTTTTTTTTTTTCTTTTCTTTTTTTTCTTTTCTGGGCACGGGTGGGGATGGAGGATTAGAGTTTGAACAATAGACTTCACTGTTCATTGATGTCCCCTTAGAGATAAAAACACTCAAAATGTTCAAATGATTCAAATGCAACAATTTTATACCTAAGACTTTATAATTATAACAAAAATATATCAGTGACATTTTCGATAGTATTCACGAAAATCTTAGTACTCTATATAGGTTTTCCACACATTTCTCATTCAAAAATATCGATTTAGGGTTAAATGTATAATTTTCTATAAAATTGAACGACGCCGTTCTTTATTTATAGAAGTGAAAATTTTATTTTCTTTATAAAGAATAATATATAGATGCAGCACTTTAATTGAGGTGGCAATTACACAACTCCACGTACATCTGCAACCTCTGACGGTGATGTATGAATATTCTAGTATCGTAAAATATGATTGGGATATTTTTATTATAATTATAAAATGTTGGTTCCTCAAGTAGTACTCCAACGTCCCATTTTAATAGGTTCATTTAATATAGGCTCATTTTTTTTTAAAATAAAAAATGTACTTAATTGGTGTAGACCACACTAATTTTTTAATAAAAAGTAAATTTCATAATTTTCGTACTCAAAAGAAATGAGCCTATTAAGGTGGGACTGAGAGAGTATTACTCTTGGAATGTTGGGATATTTTTTAAGGTTGAATATCTTCAACTATATCCATTTTATTAAAATTTGTCTCACATTTAAAAAAAAATTATTTAAATAAATAAAATATTCTCTCAGTCCCACTTTAATAGTTTCATTTTCTTTTTGGGACGTCCCATTAAAATAGGCTCGTTTTCCATTTTGAGTAAAAAAATATATTTAATTAAGGGTAAATATCATGAAAACTCCTGAAGTATACCCACTTTATCAAAAATACCCTGAAACTTTCAAAATATTCTCTAAACCCTCAAACTATCAGGTTTTTATCAAATATATTCCGCATCTATTTTTCGGTCACCAAAAACGTGATGTGACTCGTCGGATGCCACAATATAATTTATATTCTATTTTTAAAAAAATGCAATGGAAAAAAAAACGTCGTTTCGTACCATATCATCAAAAAAAATTCACTCTGAAATTTAAAATTCACTTCTATCGTGTTTGAAATTCACGCTAATAACCTAGAATTAGGAATAAACACGATAGAATATGGTAAGAAACGAAGTCTTTTTTTCAATGTCATTTAAAAAAAATAGAATATAAATTACATTGTGGCATCCGACGAGTCACATCATGTTTCTGGTAATCGAAAAATAGATGTAGGATATATTTGATAAAAACCTGATAGTTTGAGGATTTAGAGAACATTTCAAAAGTTTTAGGGTATTTTTGATAAAGTGGATATAGTTCAGGGGTTTTCATCATATTTACCCTTTAATTAATTAGTGTGGACCCCACCATTTTTCTTTTAAAAAAATAAATTTCTTAATCTTCGTGCCCAAAAGAAGTTGATGAATCATAAAAGAATGGATATCTGTTTAATCGGTGAATTATTAGGGAATCGCGAATTATACCTAGTTTTGATCGGAGAAGACAAAAGAGAGTAATCGGAATTTTAGAGCACGAGAGTAAAATGGCGGCTTGATAATAAATAATAACCTAGTCGTACAACATGTGCGTGCACGAGTATTTATAGAGGCATACACGCTAAGGATAAGAAAGTAATTTCGCTCCCCGAACATGCTCCTCACACGGACGGGGGCAAAATAGTAAATTCCTAGTTAAGAACATGTACTCCGCGTAGTCAGGGGCAAAAAGGTAGATTCACTGGTGAGGTGGACGATTCCTCTGGTGCAAGCCTTCCCTCTGGCAGGGACCTTTCCTCTGGTTAAGTATTATTCCTCTGGGAAGTATGATTCCTCTGGCGAGTATGATTATTCTGGCGAATGTAATTCCTCTGGCAAGTATGATTCCTCTGGCGAGTATGATTCCTCTGACGAGTGTGATTCCTCTGGCGAGTGTGATTCCTCTGGCAAGTATGATTCCTCTGGCGAGTGTGATTCCTCTGGCGAATGTGATTCCTCTGGCGAATGTGACTCCTCTGGCGAGGATTTCACTGATTCCTCTAGCGCAAGTTATCTCGCTGCTCCCCGTGATTCCCCTGGTAAAGTCATTCCTCTGTTCCTCATATATTATTCCTCATCAGAAGTGAACATATTAAAGTGGGACGTAGGAAGTATCAATTTTGTATAAAAAATTCGGCATCCATTTTATGGCTCTAAAATATTAATTGATGTGGCTTGTTGGATAACACATTTATTAATTATAACTAAGTATTCTTTCCGTCCACAATAAGTATGGTGTGAATGAGAGGCCACAAGTTTTAAAAAAATATTGGAAGATATGTATAACGTGAAGAAAGAGTCTCACCAAGTAGATTTATTAGGTATAAATGATTTGTGAGATAAGTTTTTTGTAAATATTATGAGTGAATGGGGTAAAGTATAAGGGTATATGTCCTAAAATGAAAATACTACACTTGTTGTAGACGGATGAAAATAGCAAAACTTATTGTAGATGGATAGAATATTTTTTAACTAAAATGGCACAATCATTTTCTTCTCCAACAATTTCAATAACGAACACTGGCAGCAATCACTATATCAACTGCCACATTCATGCCACAACCTCATCCATTCACCCTCTTCGAAACTCAAATATTCTTTCGCTCTTCCTTTCACCTTCCCATTCGCCACAACCCTTCGTCACGGTGGTGCCCAACCCCTCTGATTCTTTATCGACCCCAAAATATTAGCCATCATCACTATCGGCAACAAGCTCTCCGATGCCACCCTTTCCTACTTTTATCGATGCCTTCAGCATACTCTAGGCCGTCCAACCACGTCAACATTTTGATGCGTTTTTTATATAAAACTTATATTTATAATTTAAATAAATATATTTAAAATTTTATAATTCACCATTAAAAGTGATATTTACCCTCCGTACAACCTAATGTTAATATTTTACCAAAAGTTAACCTTGTTGAACTTAATTGTCGAAAAAACTTTATAAATGAAAACTAGTGTGTAACTCGCTGAAATTTGACGGCCAACTACTTTGCATCGTAATTTATAATCATTGTACATGGTTTATAGGCATAGCATTTAAAATGGTCTTTATATAAACTTTTGAGGGACGAAGGGAGTAATTTTTTGTTGATAACTAGAATAGATTGCCTTTTTGTATAAGCTTTCATTTGATGAAAATTTCATAAAAAGTTGATGTGGGGTTAGGGATTTCAAAAAACAAAGAAAAAAATATATATGTAAATTTGACATAGGATATGATGGAGGATTGATACATTGTATTTCTTATTAATCATATATAGAAAAGATTTACTAATTATATAAGAGAATATTTTTTTTAACTTGACAGATAAAAAATAATTTAAGATCACATCTTATATCTGAGTATCATCTCATTCGAACCTTACACGACTTTTGAGCATCATCTTGTCTGAAGTTTGAAATATGACATTTGACTAATGAGTATCACTATCTGAAGTATGAAAGAATATAACTTACTTTTGAGAATCGTCTTATCTACAGCTTAAAAGATTGGAATTGACTTGTTAGCAACATTTCATTGGGGACTCGTAAGACCATAACTGACTTGTGAACATCATCTTGTGTGTAACTTGAAAGATTATAACTGACTTGTGAGCATCATCTCGTCTAGAGTTTGATAGCAAAAGCTGAGTTCTAAAGCATCACTCATTTGAAGTTTGAAAGACTGGAGCTGGGTGTTAAACATCATCTCATTTGGAGTTTAAAAGACTTGAATTAAGTTATGAGCATTATCTCATTTAGAGCTTGACAAACCACTTCTAATTTGTGAGCATCATATTGTTTGAAGTCAAAATTGAGTTCGGAGTACATCTCGTATGGAGGTTGATAGACCACCTTTGAATTTTTAACACTATCTTGTCTGAAGTTTGAAATATCATAAGTGAATTTTGAGAATAATCTCGTCCAGAGCTATAAAGAAGCATATACCTAGTAGAAATGCTTATCAATTTATTGACCAATTTGTATTGTCATTAATTTAATACAAAAGATAAGTTTGTCACGTTAAACAATAAAAAAGTTATGCAGTATGAATTTGTTTTAGATATATTAAGCCAAAATTTATTATATTTTAATTTATTTTATATGCAAATATTAATGTTTATAAAATAATCTTAAGCTTACTAGACAATTAGAGTTTCCAGCTTTCTGAATGTTGATGTTGGCCACAATGCGAGTATGTACTGAGGTATGGAGAAATACACCAATTAGTGTTTTTGCTCAATTTTTCAGATTAAGTGTTCTAAGGCAGGCTAGTTGATAATTGTTTTGTCGTTTTATATGTCATTTTTCTAGTCATTTTAGATATAGGTTTCTTCCGAAGTTGTGTAATTTGAGTGGTGATTTTTGTTTCAAATTGTCAAGTCGAGCTTAGTATTGTGATTTTAATTATTTAAGTACTCGTCATTTAAAGTGGAAGAAATTGATAGTGAAAAGTTGAGAATTGTGGAATTGAGTAAAATTCCAATTCAACCGCGGATGACGAATCAACCATGGCTAATAAAAGAAGGACGTAAAATACAGAAGTGCAGGTGAGCCGCAGTTGACTAAAGAGTCCCAGCGAGACAGAATGATAGGTGAACCGCTACTGACCAGTAAATCGTAGTTGATAAGAACGGTTTTTGTATGAGATTTTGACTTTCTTAAGTAGTTTTTAGAGAGGAAAAATTGAATATTTTTCATTTCAACTTTTACTTATCCATATTTATGAAGCAAGAACTTTAGGAACTCCAGACTTTACGATTTATCTTGACTTCTGAACGCATTTGAAACAGATTTACACTTGACTTTGTAAGAATTACCTTTATTTTGATGGAATATTTTTCTCATGCTTTTATTTTTACTTCATGATAAATTAATTCCATAATCTAGGGTTTGGAGAATCAATTGGGTCATTGATTTGTTGTGAATGGTTGATGCACATATCCAATTCAATTGTTTAATTTTCAATTTAGCAATTAGTCACTACTTTATTGTGTTTGCAACTTGTGAGATCGAGAGAAGAACTCGTTGGTTGACCGGGGTTGAATTGGAATTAGACTTAATCGGACACATACATTATAATAATTGGTTAATACACATGATTTTATTAGCGTAGATTCTAACTTGAATGTGAAAGCTATGGGTTGAGTTTCTAAGTTAGGAGAATTTGTTTGAGTTTATTAATTGTGCAGTATTTATTACTTGTTTATCGATGTCCTGAGAAGATGACCCATCTCACTAGAATCTTTAATTCGGACACTTTTGTTGTTATTTGTTTTGAATTTTTTTTCTTGTTATTAGGGACTATACTTGAACAATATGATTAGGATGTTTAGAATGTATTTATTTTTTCGTATGTGACATATAAATTGCTAGCCCTACTAAGCCTTCTTCTTCGATACGAATTGGGCAACTTATCACTCTACGATTGACCTCGTTCTCCTGTGAGCAATCTAGAGATACGCTTTAGGTTGAACAATAATGAGTTAGCTGGCTGACAAAGATAGGAAACTATGACGAATGTCCAAATAAGCCATGCTCTAACTGAGTGATCAGTTAACAATCCTACTAACTGCTCGTAAGGTGGTCAGTAGGACTAATAACAGAAACATGTGCGGAATGTGGTGGCAACTTTTTAACTCGCTTAAGAAATCTTTTCAAGTTTAACTTTTCAATTTATTAGTGTTCAGTTTATGATCAGTGACTTGAGTCAGCCGATGAAATATAATGAACTGTTTGATGCTTGTGCTGATGATTGTGTGGGTCAATATGTTGAGCAGTTTAAACAATATAGCAAACTGAAACATAAAAGCTTAGTAAACGACACAATTAATTTTATGTAATTCAGAACAAACTCTTATGTCCACAGTCCTGGTTTACAGGACAATCCCTTAACTTGGATTCCTTGCTTTTATAGTTGCAAGTTCAGGTTGATCAGTCAGTTGAGTTAGACTGGTCCATAGGTTATAGGACCATAACCGTTGAGAACTATTTTCACATTTGCAATTTCAATTACAAATCTTTAACTTTCAGATTACGAACTTGTAGCTTACTTGTTGACTTCCTTCTAACACTAACACCTTACTTTTACAAAGGTAAGGGGTTTTAGGTTGGGTTTCCAACTATGAGCACACTGTTACAATAAGAATAGTGGTTTGATAGTGTGCTCGGATCTAGCCTGAGAGTACCAAGATTAATTGTCTAGATTAAGGGAATGTTTATATGCAAATACAGAAGAACAAATTGTGTAATTCCATATGAAAATTTGTAAACACTTTGATGATACTCTTCTTCTAAATACGTTGAGTGCTTGAGAGATTTCAAATTCACAACGTTTTGGTGGTCTTCTCGCTAGAATACCTTGGGGTATTTATAAACCGATCTCTGAATAATTTATTTGGAGAGAACATCTTCAAATTGCTATGGTTAACTTCAAAAAATTTCAGTTGAATTTCAAGGAGAGGTGTTGTCAGTAGTCTGCAGTTTCGTACAGAACAGATGTTGTCATTCTTGTGGTATCCTCATACTATGTTGGACTTTCGTATGAAAAAGTGGGATATTCATTAAAAGCAGATGGCTGCAGCATTAAATGTCCGTCTTGCTTCATACACTTCCGAGATTGACTTCACTTTTAACTCTTGACTTTAGGGTTGGCGTAGCATAAGTGATTTAATTGGGCATATGTTAGCTTCGGTCCTTCAATCAATTCTAGTAAACTGATACTTTCATCCGTTCACGTTCCATGCGTAGGGGACATTTACTTTGCATGATTGATCATGTGGATGAGTGAGTATTACTGTATTTTTATCCTCAAGAGTAGGATTTCTCCAATCCCACATTTTCCACGGGATAAAAATCAAGCAAAACTCGCTTAAATGATAGAAATAATCAATGATTTTGGGATATCCTAAAGTTTTAATCTATCTAAGTAAACAAGAGATGAGATTTACTATTTTTATCTACCTAGAGTAATCCTCCAAAGTAAACGCCTCCTTAGTGAAATCTTTATCACTTTTGCATGCTATATTTAGTAATTCATTCCGTTGAACCTCCAGTTCAGCTCTTTAGGATGCAATCTGTAAATATAATTAAATGAACAGTCTTTAACACGTGAGCTGCAGTCTACAAGATAGAATCTATGACATATACATCAGTTTAGGGTTTTGGCATTAATTCAAAACTTTATAATTTTCTCCAACGGTTGGTATTCTGGTAAACTCATTATTTTTAAAAATTGAATTCAAATAACTTAAATTTAAAGTTTTCATATCTACGCTAAACTAAATTTCCCTCGAAGCAACATCAAATAATTGAATTTTTCAGTTCGATTATTGGTTAATCTAGTTACACCAAGTAACATTTTTAGTTTGAAAAAATTAGTAATAATTCGTATAAGTTGGTTAGTTTGAATTTATAAGAAAAAATAAAACTAAATTATTTGATCTTTTTAATTTTATACAATAAAGCATATTTAAAATTAATTAACTATTTCAAATAAATTAACAATGTGTTATCCAATTAATCTAATAAAATGCTATATGTTGTTATACATAGTTTTTTAATAATAAATTTAATTTACCATTTAAATATGAACTCATATAAAAAATCGATGTGAAATTCCAATTTATGAAGTCTCATACTCTTTCCGTCCACGATATCGTTTCCCCTTTTGTCATTTTAGTCCGTTCACATTATCATTTTCACTTCTATTTATAAACAGTAGCGTGTCAACATAACACTTTATTTTTGTCCACACATTTATAGTGGGACCTAAACTCCACTCACACTACTATTCACTATTTTCTTAAAATCTGTGCCGCTCACAATGTAAAAACGATATCATGGAATATAAAATTACTATTTGTTTCAAATTTTATTTTTTTGAAAAATAAATCCAATATTTTATTATCAATAAATATATATGAATATAAATAAGCAAATATATGAATTTAAAGAAGCCAATGAAATATAAGTCATACACGGGTTAGTAGTTATCAATTCTTAAACTTCATATAATAAAAATCATGTACACAAACATAATCTATATACTGAATTTGATATTTTGTTGAGTAATTGAGAAATGGAAGCTGCAAAGATTAATCTCGGAAAATAAAATTTGTTAATTCATTGTTCTAACATATAATAAAAATCATGTACACAAACTTAATTGTTTTATGTTTAATCATAGAATTAGTAAATTAAAAAAAATAACATAAGAAAAATTAAATTTATTAATTCATCGTTTTAATATGGACTTTTATTATTTGTCAAACTTAGTTATTGTCTAGATTATTATTAGTCAAATTAAATTAAAATTTTGATGAAAAAATATAACTATTTATTTGACCAACTAATTAATTAATCAGTCAAATCAAATTTAAGGTGCAAAACGTATGTAGAATGAGATATTACATAACTATTTATATAGAGTTTATTCAAGGTTAAATATGATTAGAAAGCAATGTGGAATAGAAGTTGTGAGAAAAATAAAACTGAAGGAGAAAAATAAGAATTAAAGAAAATTAAGGCCGATGAAGCCTAGCTCAAGTGACAAAACTGAGACACCCAAAAACTCTCATTTGTGAGAGATTTTGGGTTCAATCCCGTATGCGTGCGAGTAATTTTTCTTTATTTTTTCACCATTGTGTGTGATCTAAAAAGAATTAAAGAGAAACCAGGGGGCTTAGCCCACTGGCCACCAGGTCCTCACTTAAGTGAAGTGACCCGGGTTCGATCCCTCTTGGGAGCGAATTGGAGATTGGAGATATAAGGTGAATTTGGTGAATGAAGAGACAAGGTGGTTCTTGGAGTGGATGGGGAACTAACTACTAACATCTAACATGACTTTGCCCGATCAAAAAAAAAAAAAAAAAAGAATTAAAGAGAATTAAGAAATATATAAATTAAAAAAATCGAGATATGCCACCTAAAAAGAGAAAATAAAATCCCCTAATCCTATTATTATATTGTTTATGTGTGTGATAATTTCTTATAACGACTGGGCTGGGCATGTTAATTCAAATGTATTGACCAACTTATCCAGTAAATTCGAAGAGGGTTGTTGCATTATGAACGGCATATCTGAGAAGACTTTCTTTACTGCTGTTTAACATGTCGACTTAAAAAGTCTAAACACGATTAATTCATTAATTAATGATTTCGTTGACAAAGAATTTACTTTCACTGTGATTCCCATTTCCAACAACCATTTTCAGCCTGATAAGTGATAACTTTTCATTTCTATATATCCTTAATTTATCCGAGTTTTCCAATCCTCTTTTCAAACTAACGTTAAGACTCAAGTACGTGCTACGAAATTCATCAATTCCTTACATTTTTTCATATCGGTAGTTACATTTTTTTTGCATTTATATGTCTTCTAACCATCTATACTATATCAAAGGGCCAAGATTTCAATTTAAAAATAATTTTAAAATTGAGTGGCAATTTTGTATTTATAATAAAATTGAAGGTTTATTTGTAAATTATTTTTTTTAATTTAATTTTTTTTAAATTGTGAAATTCGACTAATTATAAAATATTTAGTATGCATTTCAAATTAAAGATCATGATAAGAGCTTTAATTTGATATTGTTTATGTAACTATTTAATTTAAAATGTGTAAGTTATATTTATTTAAAGATTAATTTTTTTAAAAAAAAAATCTCTCTACTTATCATTTTTTATTGAATAATTTATTTTTTCATTTTTTAACTTTTTTTAATCTTTTCATTAATATCAATTTTTATTATTGCGGTTCTTCTTTATTTTTTAATTTTTTTAATATGAAACCCAAACATATTCAATTAAAATTAATATTTATAAATATGATAGTTGAGTTGACATTAATTTTATATAAATATAGCAATAAAAAAATATTTTTAGTGCACAGGGTGTAAATACTAATTAGGTTAGATAGATTAAAATAACATAGGGTAATCTATATATTGTTTAGTAAAATAAATTGTAGGGCTCAATTTTTCTTGACGGATTCTATAATCTGAGGTAACTTGCTTGATTTTATTCCATTCAAATACGTAAGCTTGGAGAAATTCTAATAGAGGCAAAATTTTGTATATAGACAGTGGAAATTAATAGTTGGCCACAAATTTAAGTCGTAAAGCTTTTAGCCAAATTTTAGTAATTTGACAAAATTGCTCCTAAAGTAATGCATACAGATTACCCACATACTCTGTTTCTCTCTCTCTCTCAAATACCGCAATCGTCATCCTATTTTTCGATTATCTTCGTCGCTACCATCACTTACGCCAAGTCATTCTCTTCTCTGATTCACCGTTATTGTCGCCATCATCTCCAGAATCTATTAAACTTTGCTTCCATGCAGTCGTCTCCAAATTTAGTTTTAGATCTATTAGATATGTGAGATCCAGTTCTAGATATATGAAGAAAATGTAGATTTAGTTCAAACATTTAGTAACATGTTGGGTATCTTCGCCTTGCCGGGATTACTCCTCTTGTTTCCCGAACCTCCGGTCCTTCTCACTCGACACTCTAGTGCCAAGATCCACTTCTCGTTCCTTCTTCTTCTTCGTCTTCACTCCTCTGTACCTGTACCTGTAGAACACCAAGAAACCAACAAGTAAACTGATACAAAGTGAAGAAAACAGAAAGAGACAGAAAAAGCAGGAAAGAGCAGAAATGATTGAAGTGGGAAAATGTGTCCTCGGGACACTTTGGCTCAGATTTTCCCACGGTAGACTCGGCTTCTTCCGGCAGCGTTAATGATCACAGCACAAAGGAACGGTGAGAGCAAATCGGCACTCAGATCTCAGATGGTCAGTCACCAACAGCAGGAATCCTAAGGGCAGGAATTCCGATGACTTCACAATCAACCAGAGTATCACCAATCAGGAATCCGGTGATAACTCTCACAGCAACAGAGAAGGTCTCGTTCACACACAGGAGAGAAAACTTAGAAGGATTAGCAGAGCCTTCTCAAGAAAATTGCCTGAAGACCTTCCCATTGCTGTGAAGAATTAGGGCCAGATTAAAAAGGGTGGGAGGCATCGGGAAGGGGGTGGAGAATTGAAGACGGAAGGAGAACCGAGGAGTCGGGCGGCGGAGGGAACTGGAAGGGCGCAGATGGGAGAGAGAGATCACAGCGGCGCAAGGTAGGAGAGGGATTTAGGGTTTGGTTGAGGGGAGGTTGGATATAAAGGGGATGGGCTTGGGCTGAGAGTTTAAAGGGAAGGTGGGCTCGGGTTTGGGCTTGGGGAATTTTAATGAGAATTGGGCAAACACTCCACATTCCACCTTTGGCACAATGATCATTAAGTTACCAGGGAAGAGCCAGCCTTTGATTCGAGCTTTATCATCACAGCCATTTTTACTATCATCCTATCACAAAGACAAGATAATAGAGGGTGAGAAAAATATTATGCATATTTAACTCAATCTCAACAACAGAGACCAACCCAAAGGGAAATCACCATTTCTCAAACCTAAAGGGTTATCATTGAAGACACACAGACACCACAAAACACACACAAACATACAGAGCAGTCAACAAATTAAGCAGAACAAGGCAGGTACACACAAACAGAGCAAAGAGAATCATAAACAGAAGACAAAAAACAGGACCAAAGCAGGCAAACAGAACACAAAAGGCAGAATAAGGTCAACACAAAAACATGCAAAAGGAAGAAAAAACAAAAAACACAGAAGAGACAAGCAGCCACAGAGGCTGAGCTTGTCACACAAAGACACAAAAGGATTAACCGGGACCTATATTCAAAGTTTCCAAGCAAGATTCCAGCTTTGCAACTGGAAGACACTTGGTGCCCATATCAGCAGGATTGAATTCAGAGGGAATCTTATCAAGCAAAACATCTCCTTTTTCAACTACATCCCTAATGAAGTGATATTTAACAGCAATATGCTTAGTTCTATCATGGAACACAGGGTTTTTGCATAGTTGAATGGCAGATTGACTATCAGAGAAAACAATGGGTTTATCATCAATGTATCTAATTTCAGACAGCAAACCATCAAGCCAAAGAGCTTCTTTCACAGCCTCAGTTGCAGCAATATACTCAGATTCAGTAGTAGACAAGGCAACAACGTTTTGCAATTGGGATTTCCAACTAATGCAGGCATTACACAAAGTGAATACATAAGAAGTAGATGACTTCCTACTATCTATATCATTTGCATAGTTAGAATCAACATATCCAACACATTTAATGCCATCTTGAGCCTTAGCAAAATTCAGACCATAATGCATAGTAGACTTCAAGTATCTGAGCAACCATTTCAAAGCTTCCCAATGAGAAGCACCAGGATTTGCCATATATCTACTTAAACAAGAAACAGCATACGCAATATCTGGCCTAGTACTAATCATCAAGTACATGACAGAGCCTATAGCATTAGCATATGGAATGTTTCTCATTTCTTCAAGTTCAAGATCAGTTTTAGGGCATTGCTTTTTGCTTAATTCAAAATGTGAACCAAGAGGCACAGTTACAGATCTGCAATTTTCCATATTGAATTTCAAAAGAACTTGTTTCACATAATCACTTTGATGCAACAACAGGGTGGATTTCTCCCTATCTCTTTCTATGCTCATGCCCAAAATTTTCTTGGCATCACCAAGATTTTTCATGTCAAAGTTTTCACACAACTTTTTCTGCACATTTTCAATGGTTTGCAGACAAGGGCCAAGTAAAAGCATGTCATCCACATATAATAACAGAAACACAGGAGGTTCAGAATTTGAGTAATACAAGCAATGATCATATTGACTTCTAGAAAAGTTCAAGTTCTGCATGCATTGGTCAAATTTGAGATTCCATTGTCTTGGAGACTGTTTAAGACCATATAGGGACTTTTTCAGCAAACACACATGATCAGGAAACTCATCACTCACAAATCCCTCAGGCTGTTTCATATAAATGTCATTTTCAAGATCACCATGAAGGAAGGCAGTAGTAACATCCATTTGCTTCAGTTCCCAGTTAAAATGAGCACATAAAGCAAGCATAATGCGCACAGTGGTGAACTTAACAACAGGAGCAAATATTTCATTATAGTCAATGCCTTCTTTTTGAGTGAAACCTTTAGCTACAAGTCTAGCCTTGTATCTAATGTTATTAGTTTCATGCTTGACTTTAAACAACCATTTACACTCAACAACAGAACAGTCCTCAGGTTTCTTGACTAAAATCCAAGTTTCATTATCATGCAGAGACTTCATTTCAGAATTCATAGCAGTCAGCCACTTATCAGAATCAGCAGAATTAACAGCATCAGAATAAGTGCAGGGTTCAGAGTAATCCACATTGTTGAACACATTGAATGCATACATAGACAAGTTATAATCATCAAACCGAGCAGGAGGTCTGATGTTCCTCCTTTCTCTGTCCCTAGCAAGTTGATAGTCATTCAAAGGAGTATTATCAGGAGGTGCTGAGTTGGTGGGATCAATGTTGAGTTCCGGGTTGGGAGTGGGGTTAGTTTCAGCATGCTCAGTCATGGTAGGAGGATCATAAGGCAGAGGATCCACCTCAGGAGGATCCATGGTTGGGGTGAACATAAACTCATACCTGTTGAAGTCATAGACATGCATTTTCTCCACCTCACTTGGAGTAGCAGAGTGTGAGGGTTCAGATAAACAAGGGAAGTTAAACTCATTGAAGGACACATCTCTGCTCACACAAGTTTTGAATCCAGGAACTGACCTATCCCACAACCTATAGCCTTTTACCCCTTCAGGATAACCAAGGAATATGCATTTCTTAACCCTAGGTTCTAGTTTCCCAACATTTTGGTAAACATAGGCAGCACACCCAAACACTCTCAAATGTTTCAAACAAACAGGTTTATCATAAAACACAGATTCTGGTAGTTTGCCAAGTAAGGGAACAGAAGGAGATCTGTTGATCAAATACACAGCAGTCATGAGGGCCTCCCCCCAAAAATGTTTAGACAAACCAGATGCAACAAGCATGCTCCTAACTCTCTCAAGGAGAGTTCTATTCATCATTTCAACCACTCCATTTTGCTGTGGAGTGTAAGGGACAGACTTATGCCTCATGATACCAGACTCAATGCACCAGTTATCCATAGCATGATTACAGAATTCAAGACCATTATCTGTCCTAATGCATTTAATCCTTTTTCCAGTTTGATTTTGAATCTGTGTAGCCCACGTTGACAATTTTTCAAACACATCAGACTTGTTTTTCATTAAAAAGACCCAAGTTTTTCTTGAAAAATCATCAATGACAGATAGAAAATACATGTTTCCACCATGAGTGGGCACTTTAGCAGGACCCCAAACATCAGCATGCAGGTATTCAAGTATTTCAGTGCTAACATGCTTCCTAGGATAAGGAACAGAAACTGGAAAAGCAGACTTATGGTGTTTTCCCATCACACATGGTTCACATAAAGGAATTTCAGAGATCTTATCATTGCCAAACACACCAGATTTTTTCAAAATTTCCATGTCTTTGTTACTCATGTGCCCTAATCTAGCATGCCAGAGTGCAGATTTGTCCTCATGGACCACATTAGCAACAGGTAAAGGAACTGACTCAGCACTTACAGCATACAAATCTCCCTTTCTTGGAGCAGTAAAGTAAAGCATAGAGTCTTTTTCAAATTGGAATCTCAAGTAGTTCACAGAACCATTTAGCATTTTATCAGCAATTTTGGACACTGAAAGCAGGCTGAATTTCAAGTTTGGTACAAATCTAACATCATTCAAGGTAAGGAGACTCCCATTTTCAAATTTTAGACAGACATCACCTTTACCCAAGATATCACAACTCTGACCATCAGCCAAAGAAACATGCCCAGACTTGACCAACTGAAGGTTTTGAAACATATGCTCAAATGGGGTCACATGAAATGTACAACCAGAGTCAATTAACCACTCATTTGAACTAACAGATTTAGACACAGCATTTGAGTAATTAATGTACTGAAAATCATAATCATGGACCATGTAGACACCATCTTCTTCAAAAACATTGTTTGCATGCTGTTTAGGCTCATTAGGAACAAAGTTCTTATTTTTTTTAGGTAATTTGCACCTATTTATGAAATGCCCCGGTTTTCCACAATTCCAACACACTTTCCTAGGTTTCTGATCAGGATTTTGATTCCTATTTTGATTTTGATTATGATCAAACCTATTGTCTTCCCTCTGTTCAGTTGGAGCAGCATTTTTATGATGATCAGACTTCTGGCCCTTTGAAAAATGATGATGAGGGTTTCTTTGATTATCCTTATTCACATACATAACCTCACCCTGAAGAGACTTGGGTTTTTGCAGTTTAAGTTCATTTTCCTTGGTCTTAAGACCATTGACAATCATCTCACAAGAAACCTTAGACCCACCATATTTTAAAGCTGATTTTACTTCAGAAAAGGACTCAGGAATAGAACCTAACAGAATCTGAGGGGCATACTTCTCAATACTGTCATCTCCAGCAATTTTTAAATCATGCAAAAGTTTATGAAAATCATCAAGATTTGAATCAACTTCCTTTGAAGGATCCATTTGAAAATTCATAAATTGATTTTGTAAGGTCCATGCAGATTCTTCAGATGAAGTGGAGTAAATAGAGTTCAAGTCATCCCATAAATCTTTAGCACATAAATGATGAGATACTTTCCTAACCACAGAACTGCTTAGATTTAACAAAATGGTAGCCCTAGCATTATCATTCATATCATGCAGTTTTTCATCAGTCACAGACTTGTCAATTTTAGATAATAAAGCTTTTTTAACCTTTTCTTTGACTAAAATGCACTCTATTTTGGTCTTCCAATCTTGAAAATCATCTCGGCCATTGAATGGCACCAAATGCATGTTGTTCATGGTGAATGCAGATGCAGCACTTAAGCAAACACACTTTTCACAGAAAATCCCAGCAGCCACACCAGAGTAACAGGTCAGTCAGACCACAGAGCAAGTAACACCACAACAAAAGGTCACTAGGACCTCAAGGAAGGAAACTTCTGGAGTTCAGGAGCAGGGAAGAGCCCAGATCTCAGCACAGATTGATCTGTAGAGCAAGGTTTCACACTGGTCCCTCCAAGAAGTTCCAAGAGTTCCAAGAGGACTATCTGAGTCCAAAGAAGGGTAAAACTCTCAATCCAAGAGAGCTTTTACAGAACAAAGCAGAAACACCAGAGAGAGCAAAACAATCAGCGGAAACAGTAAGGAACCAAAGCACACACAACCTGTCTAGATAGCCCCCTTTCTCCCTTGATTTCCAGGGTACTCGCACGAGGAGACTCCTTTAAAGGAGAATCCAGACGAACTGGACCAAATGCAAGGGAGAACCTTACTTGGCTTTGAATGCCAGAGGTTTATCGAGATGACAAGGCAACAAGCGGAAGCAAAAAGGGTAACAGGATCGCAAGATACCAGACAAAAAACAGGTAAAAGAACAAAAAACAGCAGGCAACCCAATCCTAATGACTAGGAGTTTTAGGGTCTTAAGCCAATTTACCAGAGCCGACTTCCCAGGTAGGGGAAGAGTCGGTCTTACCAAAACCTTGCTCGTTGGGAGCGAGTCGGCGCAGCCAAAGGGCGGCGGGGTGAGAGGGATGTGTTCGGGGGGAGCCCCGGCAAGGTCCCCGTGGCTCTGATACCACTGTTGGGTATCTTCGCCTTGCCGGGATTACTCCTCTTATTTCCCGAACCTCCGGTCCTTCTCACTCGACACTCTAGTGCCAAGATCCACTTCTCGTTCCTTCTTCTTCTTCGTCTTCACTCCTCTGTACCTGTACCTGTAGAACACCAAGAAACCAACAAGTAAACTGATACAAAGTGAAGAAAACAGAAAGAGACAGAAAAAGCAGGAAAGAGCAGAAATGATTGAAGTGGGAAAATGTGTCCTCGGGACACTTTGGCTCAGATTTTCCCACGGTAGACTCGGCTTCTTCCGGCAGAGTTAATGATGACAGCACAAAGGAACGGTGAGAGCAAATCGGCACTCAGATCTCAGATGGTCAGTCACCAACAGCAGGAATCCTAAGGGCAGGAATTCCGATGACTTCACAATCAACCAGAGTATCACCAATCAGGAATCCGGTGGGCAGGAATCCGGTGATAACTCTCACAGCAACAGAGAAGGTCTCGTTCACACACAGGAGAGAAAACTTAGAAGGATTAGCAGAGCCTTCTCAAGAAAATTGCCTGAAGACCTTCCCATTGCTGTGAAGAATTAGGGCCAGATTAAAAAGGGTGGGAGGCATCGGGAAGGGGGTGGAGAATTGAAGACGGAAGGAGAACCGAGGAGTCGGGCGGCGGAGGGAACTGGAAGGGCGCAGATGGGAGAGAGAGATCACAGCGGCGCAAGGTAGGAGAGGGATTTAGGGTTTGGTTGAGGGGAGGTTGGATATAAAGGGGATGGGCTTGGGCTGAGAGTTTAAAGGAAAGGTGGGCTCGGGTTTGGGCTTGGGGAATTTTAATGAGAATTGGGCCAACACTCCACATAACATCTATCAGATTTCGTGTTATTTTGTTGTTGTAATTCAAAATTGTAATTTGAACAAATTGCTCCTCCTTCCGTCCACGAAAAAAGAGCCTTATTTACCCCTTTTTTCCCACAAAATAGAGTCTCAGTTCACCTTTTGAATCATCATATCATACCTTCTCTTCTATATTTAATTATAAATTGTACTTTTATTCCATTCTTTAACTAATAATGTAAATTTGTTTTACCTTTTTATACTAATACTACCCTTACAAATTGTACTTTTATCCTTTTTATAACAACTTTATTATGACATGTGTTCATCCTCAAACGAGACTCTTTTTCGTGAACGAATGGAGTATTTTTTGCGACGAAATGGTACAAATGATTTTTTTTAGTACCATTCGTTTCAAGATGTGTCGTGCCAAGGTATGGCACGAATGGCCCAAATGGCCCACTAGCACCATCTGTTTCATTCGTTCCAAGGTCTATTGTGCTAACACTTGACACGAATAATACGAAATGACTTATTCAAACAATTCGTGCCAAATATTGTGTTGACACAAATGGTACGATTATGCTCTTTCATACCAAGTGCTGACATGAAACACAAAAAGTATATATATTTGGATAAATAACTGAGAAAACCACGTCACTGGAACTAACTTCAACTAATTTCAATGGAGAATAAGACCGAAAAAAGTAAATACAAATAAGAGAACTAGGTCAAACTAAATATCTAATAAAATGAACGCCTCCCTCACTAGAGAAAATACTATAGAGACAGGAGAGATGGTGGGGGGGGGGGGGGCGATCCAGAAAATCAGATGAGAGAGAAAGTTGACCAAATAAGGGAGAAAATATTGTGATGTAAAAATTACTCACCCCGTCCCCCATATTTATGCATATATTTCATTTTTGGTACGTCTCTCAAATTTATGCATACCTTATTTTTGCACACTACTCCATATATATTTTTTACAATTGTATCCTTGTATTACATTATTTACCCACAATCTATTTAACAATAATGTGAGACCCTTTTTTCACTATCAATATTCAAAACAATTTTTCATTAAAACTCATGCCAAAAGCACCTATGTATATTTATGGAGAATAAAGAAAATAAAATTTATTAAAATTAATTTGGTGGACAACTATTAATTTCGACTTCATTCTTTGCTAACCTTGCGCCATTAAGACATCCTAACAGTGGAGAAAGAGTTCACAATTATGTATATTATCATTGATTTAGAAAGTAAACATTCCTAAAAAATTTAATATTTTGAGAATAAAGATATATACAAGACAACAGTTATTGAATGCATTGTCTTTAATAATTTGTGTTCAACATTCGTGTTTAAAAATTTTGTTCATAAAGTTTTGATTAATTTTGTTTAGCTCCAAGTCCCTTATCACATAATTGAATGCATCAATTTGATATCCTCCTTCAAATATCTCTTTGACTAGAATTTTTGTTTGTTGAAATAAGGGGGAAACTTCGTCATAGAAATAAGCAATTAATTCCAACTTTTTTTGAGAAAACAGCTGTCACGATCAAATTTATGCAATCTTTCATTAAATTGCTTCCAACCAAAAAATTTGGTAGAGTATCAAAATTATGGAACTTTTTCTATAACAACTATTCAACTTTTAGTCTCCAAAAAAATCTTATTGGCCACCAAAAGGTGGAGCAACGCGAAATCCTTCAGCAACTTCAGCAACTACCGACTTTTTGTTTGAACTTACGTGAACACATTGTTAGCTACTAAATTACCTTTTCCCCTATTCATTCTAACTGAATTCAATTACAAATTTATCAATATTTAAATAGAGTTTATTATCAATATTTAAATAAAGTTTGTTAATCTTTAATTATAACTTATTAATCATAATTATAATTTAATTATGACGGATAAACAGTGCATCCAAATGAAGCCTCACACATAAATATGTACTCCCTCCGTCCCATTGTTCTTGTCCTATTTTCATTTTCGGGTTGTCCTATTGATCTTGTCCTATTTGATAATAATTTTACATTACAAACAATATGGCCCCACACCTTTACACACTTTTACTATACTAATTATACTTTTTTTAATTACCGTGCCCAGAAGAAATATAACAAGTCTAATGGGACCGAGGGAGTATATGATAAGTTATATTTTAATGTAGCTCCAATTATTATGAATATAAAAATAAGATTGATTAGCACCAGTTGAGAATTACATTTTTTTATGAGAATATATGAATATTACACTAAACGTATAAAGTCCCTGCATTCCTCGTGAAATTAATTGTACCAAAAATATTGGAAATTTTCCCCTTTCATGATTCGAATCAGATGATGTATTCATCTATTAAGGTGATGCATTCACCGTAAATCTTTTGTGTCCGAATAACTTAAAGTAATTCTCATATTTTTAATAAGAATTTTCATTTGATTCTCCTCCTACATAAAGAAATTATAAAGCTGAAGTATATTATTAAAATAAAAGTATTATTTTTTAAATATTCCCATTGTTATATATGATCATGTAACATAGCATTCATCTATATTCTTATACTATTATAAAATTATATTGATTGTAAGATTTTAAAATCTACTCGATATTCAACTAATTTAATTATGAAAGTATAGATATTGAAAGGATACAAAGAAATATATGAAAATGCTAATTAGCTTGTCAATAACTAAATAATAGATTTATATAATTAATATGAATAGTCTGTATATTTTCATAATAAATTGCGTAAGTAGTAGAATTTAGATCAATTTATTCTTGAAAATGTGTGCCCACGTGTCTTTGTCGTGAGCAACATCCACATATTTTCCAAGTGTGAAACATATTCGTCGATCACTTTCGGAAAATAAAATGTTCTAAAAAATAGCATGTTTGACATTTGACTTGATTGCATACAAAACGAGTAAGCTAATTTGCTCAAACTAGACGTGTCCACTCGGCAGACAATTCGGACAAGAAAGTAATTCGATATTTTTTTTTGAGACGCGAAAGTAATTCGATGTTAGAAAAGAGGGGGGGAAATTTTCATGAGAACTTAATTTTATTTAGTACTAGGTCAAGGTGCAAATGTATTCCTAAGGTAGATGGCTCTAGAACGTATATCCTCCGATCCATACTCGATATTGGATCAAATAAGTCTCCAATAGCCCAAAATTGGGGCAATTAAACCCAGCCCGCTGACGGTATTACACAGCCGTTACTTATTTAATACTCCTTCCGTCCGCGATATCGTTTACACATTACAGACGGCGCGGGCTTTAAAAAAAATAGTGGATAGTAGTGAATATTGTAGTGAGTGGAGTTTGGATCCCACTATTGTTGTGAGTAGAAGTTTGTGGACCCTACTTCTATATATGGAAGTGGAAACGATATCGCGGACGGACCGAAATGGCAAATGTGGAAACGATATCGGCGCGGACGGAGGAAGTATATATATATATATATATATATATATATATATATATATATATATATATATATATATATATATATACAGGGAGAAGATCCATGGAGAATGCTAAATATTTTGAGAATAGAGAATGTGTTCGAATAAGTCTATAGTTTCGATGAATAAATCAATGTATCGTATGAATAAGATTTTTGGTCTGGGTTCGAATCCTGATAGGGGCGAGATTTTCACTATTTTTACTGTATTTACTGAATACAATCTGTTCATTAGTTATGTTGATTTGTTCGTAAAATTTATAGATTTATTCGTTATTCTTCATTCTCTCGAAAAATATAATTCTCCATAGATCTCTCTCCTATATATATGTATATATAGGGGAAGGCTAAAATAAGAACGCTTCTTAAAATATAAATTAGGACCCATTTTCACTTAGATCATCAAGATCTACGGTTGATTCATCACCTTGTTGGATAAATTCATGGTCCTGAGTTCGAATCCAAAAGGTAGCAAAAAATTATTTTTCGCAATTCATGCCTTTTATACAGTTTATTCATGCATTTTTGCTGGTTCGTAATTCTTAAAATAAGGGTGGTTTATTGAATAACTGCCCCCTATATATATATATATATATATATATATATATATATATATATATATATATGATTGAGTTCAACAGAGAATTATTTTTTTATTCATCATGAATAAATCTATATATTTTACGAACAGATCAACATAAGTAATGAACAGACGTATTTAGTAAAAATAGAGAAAAAACTAGCCACTAGCAGGATTCGGGCCTGGGGCAAATTGTTGTTCATGCGGTACATTGATTTGTTCATCAAAATTATAGATCTGTTCGTTTTTGTTTCACGATTTCTCTATTCTCTAAATATTTAGCATTCTCTGTTGAACCATTCTCTCTCTCTCTCTCTCTCTCTCTCTATTTATATATATATATATGAGGAGGTTCAATAGGAAAATAAATGTTTGCAAACAAAGGATAAACAATCTCAGCCATTGATCATGATCCATCGAACGGTCAATAAGTAAGAGTAAATTTCGCATCCAGATTTTTTATGAACGTATCGGTACTTGTGTTGAACGTATCCAGGTATCGAACCCCAAAAACCCCAAACGTTCAATAAAATTATTGGTATGTTCAACCGCATTACTGACATGTTTTGTAACACCCCAATTTTCATAAACTTTTCCATCTAAAAACTTTGAAGAACTAATAGTTAAAATAAAATTTCTTGACTATCAAAAGTTTAAACTAATTTAAAATCAACTTGCTAAAACTAAAGTAGTAACATAAAATAAAAATAAAATAAAACGATAAACTAAAACTTAACAAATTCAACTAAAATTTTCATAGAAATACTAAATCTCTAGTCATTCTCCACTTCCATGGCCACTTCGACTCTGAAACTGTAAAACTGAAAAGATAAGGGGTGAGCATATTGAAAATATACTCAATGAGGAACATAACGAAAATATCCATATACGTCACATACGCAATCAAATCAAGTTATCATACTTGCAAACATACGCCAAGAGACCGGAGCCCCTTGATAAACATAATCGTAGTTTGAGTCGATGGCTTAAGTCCCATGATCAAACACATACATAGATCAATGGCTTAGGTCCCATGATCGCACATAACATCGTAGATCAATGGCTTAGGTCACTACAAAAAAACATATCGGACATCGACGGAATTACCGACGGAAAATAATCAGTTGGTAATCAGCGACGGAATTCCGACGAAGATATTTTCAAAATTTTACCGACGAATTACCGATGGAATAGCGACGGAATTATTAGCGACTGAAAATAATCCGTCGTTAAATATTATTCATTATTTTTCATTTATTTTTTTATCATTTTTTTAAATTTACCGACGGAAATAGCGACAAAATTTTTAGCGACGGAAAATAATCCGTCGTTAAATATTATTTATTATTTTTCGTTTATTTTTTATCATTTTTTTTAACTTTACCGACGGAAATAGCGACGGATTTCCGTCGCTAAATATGATTTATTTATTTATTTTTATTTTTTTAAAAATATATATATTTTTATTATTTTTCGTAAAAAAATAGCGACGGAAAATATTCCGTCGCTAAATATAATTGTTTTTTATTTTTTTTTGTTATTTTTATTTTTTAAAAAATATTATTAATTTTTTTAATTAATATTCTAATTTATTCTTATTTTTAAATTATTAAGAATATTTTAAATTTATTGTTATTTTCAACAATAATATATATATTTTTTAACTAACTATAATATTAATATTTTTTTTTATTTTAAATTCGATCGTATATTTAGCGTCATTCTTTCGTCGGCACCACAAGTCTTAGATATGACTTCAGCATATTCTAAGGTCATGAATAAATGATATTGTATATTAAAATAGAGTTTAAATGAATTAATAGGTGATAGTTATATCAATAATACGCGTGTTCTGTACTGGTGACCACTCGAAAAGAATTTCAAGGTTAAGCGTGCTTGAATTA
Source organism: Salvia miltiorrhiza (assembly GCF_028751815.1). NCBI lineage: Eukaryota > Viridiplantae > Streptophyta > Magnoliopsida > Lamiales > Lamiaceae > Salvia > Salvia miltiorrhiza. The sequence continues at coordinate 40,530,514 of NC_080387.1, forward strand.
GAGCACAACTAAGATGGGTGACCCACTGGAAAGTTCGTCTTAACGTATGCAATTAAGTTCAAAATATATTAGAAATACCAAAATACTTGTGGAGAATAAAGCTACATTGATATTTAAAAAAAAAAAATTTATTATTTTTCGAAGAAAAAAAAATAGCGACGGAATTTCAGTCCGTCGCTAGTTACCGACGGAAATTCCGTCGCTATTTCCGTCGCTATTGACTGACGACTCCTTCGTCGTCGTTTTTCCGCCGACGGTCGCGCCGTCGTTATTTCCGTCGGTAACTTAGCGACGAACTTAAATTCCGTCGGTATTCGGTTTAGCGATCGGTTTTACGGCGACAGACGGCCTCCGTCGGCCTTCCGTCGGTGATTGAAAATAGCGACGGAATATTGGGGATTAGCGACGAAAAATTCCGTCGCTAATCGCCCAGTTTCGTGTAGTGGGTCCCATGATCGCACATAACATCATAGATCAATGGCTTAGGTCCCATGATCGCACATAACAACATAGTCATAAGATGCACGTAAACAAGTAATCATACGCGAAAATAAAAACATATATAACTATATGAATAAGCGTAAAATCCCTCACCTTAATATCGAGACTTATAAATTCAATCAAAACCGGAACGAGGATCCTAATTGCACCACACTGAAAATGCGATCAACCCAAAGACTTTGATGAGAAAACTTGAAGACAAGAAAACTTATAGAGAAAATATTTTTTCTGCGTGTGTGTCCTTTAGGGATTAAAAATAGATCTTATATTTATACTAGTTATGAGGAGTTTTTGATAAGTATAAAAATTATATTCTACGTATATCTCCAAGGATAAAGAATAAAGATGATAAAAGAGTTCTAGTTCTAATAATAATAATAATAATAATAATAATAATAATAATAATAATAATAATAATAATAATAATAATAATAATAATAATAATAATAATAATAATAATAATAATAATAATAAAATAAATAAATGCTGCATATCTATATGTTTCATGTAATTATCTAAAAAAATAACTATAAAAGAAAATACTAATAATTCAACTTATATATAAATCTAAATATTTGGGATGTTACATGTTCAATGTTTCTCCTTTTCTTGTAGAACTCAACCATATATATATAGGGGTGGACTACCGTGAAAACACATCTTAAAATAAGAAATAAGAGCAATTTTCAATGTATGAATTTTATGTAGAAACACGTATGAATTCGCTGTATAAAGGTATGAATTGTGAAAAATAAATTTTTGCCACCTTTGGGATTCGAACTCAGGACCATGAATCCATCCAACAGGATTACGAATCAACTGTAGATCTTGATGATCTAAGGGCTCAAAATGATTCTTATTTTATATCTTAATAAGTGTACTTATTTTAGCCTTTCCCTATATATATATATATATATATATATATATATATATTATCATTCTTTCTCTCTCAAGCTGAAGACACGCACATAGAACTCCGGCGCTGCTCATTCCTTGGCAACGGTGGTTGCAGTAGCCGTCGTCTCCCACTTTGAACCCTCTCTCCAATGACGGTTCTAAAGGGACCGCTGCCAGACAACCCTAGGCCCCGATTTTAGACGTCTCCCTCATCGAACCCCGGCAACCGCGGTGTAGCGATGATTAGGGGTGTAAACGAACCAAGCCGTTCACGAACTATTCGGGGCTCGGCTCGAAAAAAGTTCGTTCGAAATTCGTTCGTTTTCTAAACGAGCCTAACTCGAGCCCAAATCCCGAGCTCGATAAAATTATCGAGCCGAACTCGAGCCTGTGCATGTTCGGCTCGTGAGCTCGCGAACATGTTCGGCTCGAACCTATTCGCGAGCCTATTCGCGAATACATTCACGAATATGTTTCCGAAAAGGCACACGAATAGGTTCACGAATATGTTCGCGAATAGGTTCATTAAATAATAATTTTATATATTTTATTTGTTAAATATTTTTTAAATAATAAAAATAATACTCATAATTAAAAAAAATTACTACTAACTTGATCAATTATCTATTTGTTAAAAATAAATTATAAATTATGATTCATAAATAGTCTAGTAATATATGAAAAATAGAATTTTTTTATTTTAATGAAACCTTAATATATAAATAATTCAAACCGAGCTCGAATTCGAGCCGAGCTCGAGCTCGAGATAAACGAATAATTAACGAGCCGAATTCGAACCAAACTCGAGCTTGGTATTATATAAGCGAACCGAGCTCGAGCTCATTTTTAGGCTCGAATTCGAGCTCGACCGAACCAAATCTTCACGAACCGAGCCCGAGCCTGGAGGTATTCGGCTCGGCTCGGTTCGTATACAGCCCTAGCGACGATCGCCGCCCCCTTTCCCCGACTTGATTTGACAGCATCAACCACATCCCCACCTGACTCTCACCTTCAATCTCTCTACCCTTCCACAATTCTAGTCGCCACCTGAAAATCCTATGCTCCAGATCGCGGGCTCCCTTTCTCCGATGGTAGCAGCCACCGCCACTGCCACCGCCTCTGCGAGCAGCAACAAGGCTACCACCACTGCCCCTCCCTTGACTTCTCTCGACAACACAACAAGTTTAAAATCCCTTCTTCATTTTATTTACTCAATTTTATTCATACGTGTGTGTACAGTTTATGTATTGAGCATTCTTGGTGATCTGAAATTCCAAGTATTCGAAACATAGGCATATAATTAAAGGGATTTGAGAGAGATTGACTAAGGATTCGTGGGTTTATCCAAGTGTTGTTATATACAATGTTTTGATCAGTGGTTTGTGTAAGTGTGGGAGGTTCAGAGAGGGCGTAGAGCTGTGGGAAAGGATGAGAAAGAATGAGCATAAAAGGAGCAGTGTCGGAGTTCTGTGTGCGTGCGCGTGTTTTCAGCTTGAGAGAGAAAAAATAAAATAAAAATTTAAATAAGTAACGACTGTGTAACGCCATCTGTGGGCTGGGTTTAATTGCCCCAATTTTAGGACATTGGGAGCTTATTTGATCCAATATCCAGTATACAGAGTAATATCGAGTATGCGGAGTATATGCTCTAGGGACCTCTACTTAAAGGTGCATTTGCAACCTTAACCCTTTTTTAATTACTAAAAACCGTTACGGTTTATTTATTTTTCCTTGTGACTTAAACAAGTAGGATGTAGGTGCATAACATCAAAAAATATAGTACTACTTGCATAATGAATCCTCAATATCGTTAATTCTTAGACAAATGATCAATTTCATAACTATGGTGTTATATTAGAATGATAACTATGAAATGGTATGTTTTGGACTAGCTACTAGTAATGTATCAAGTTCCACGTCACGCGAGCTTTTAAAATATTAATTTATTGCTCTCATAAAAAAGATTAAATATAAGATGACAGAGAATTTTCCTATAAATCCTTCGAGAGTATTTAATACTATTTAAGAATAATTTAAATAGTAAGAAAAAGAAATTATATAGTAAAAATGTCCCTTCTGAAAAAATGACTCATATGGCATGTACACAATATCTCGAAGTGGTGGGACGATTTTTTTTTTTTTGGAAGTTATAAGATGTATTTAAATACAATCAATTATGCAACTCACATGCATGTGGGACCTCAACACCATTCAACGGTGGGAAAATATTACCGTATGCAGACGAGCAGCACGAAAACGAGAACGCCGTGCGTGTGGGATCACAACACCAAACAATATAACACAACAACAATACATCACCATCTAAAGTGGGAAAACATCACCGCCAAGCGGAATTGAACCCAAGACCTCCTTGGCAAGTGGTGGGACGAAATTAAACAAACATCGTTCATCAATCGTAGTGGAGTATTAAATTTATCTAATATTTTATCCATATTTACATTTACTTGGAAATTATATTTAATTTGTGCATCACATTGGAATATGAATTTTTATTTCACTACCCTTTGAATACTACAAAAGATGACGGTGTCATATCCTAATTATGGATTTTGAAAATTTACCTAACAAGCAATTGAAATTGAACTATAAAGGCGGAGTCAAAACTATTATAATATGTATATGTACAAAATCTATAGTATGTTTTATTGAATTTTGACAATATTATTCAACTCCAACGATTTGATGATACTACACATTTAGAGTTTTCTCTGTTCAAATATTTTCACTTCCCTCGGAAAGAGTCAATTCAAGTTTCAAAATAAGGTGTTTAAGCAATTGATCATGAATAAGATAATGTTTAGGATAAAAGTCAGTACTAATTCACAACTTTGTATAGAATAGCAAACTGAGAACTTTGCAAAAATTAATATCTTAGAATTGTTTCTATATATATATATTATCCCCAATATTTGATTTTTCTCACAAATAATACCATAAAGTATAGATAATTAGTACAATAAAACACCTAGCTAGCCTATTAGTTTTTTTTCAAATCTACCTTATGTAATACTTTCAGATGGCTGAATTGTTATTCAATACGCTGAAAAGCCATGTTGATTTTCAAGAGGAAAAATGAAAAGTGGCTCAAAGCAAGAATATTAGTAATTAACAAACTTGTAAATGAATAGAGATATTATTTCCCATTCTCTAATTAAAATTAAAGAAAATTCAAAATCAGAAAAGATGAATGTATGGATTAGGTTTAGCAGTGTTTAGTTTAATGAGAGGAATATCAATATGGATTTCATTTTTCATTTTTCTGCAGCCAACTAGCTTTTCCATAAAAGGCAACATTATTTATTTTCAGATTACGAAAGCAGGCAGGCTACAGAACAAAGTCAGAATTTAAATATTTCAAATACAACCATCATATCATATGGTCCACATCGTAATTTATCATAACCTCAAGGGCATTTAGTGAACATTCACTCCTATATAAACCTTCATCGATCTGTCACAGACAACTTGATTTCAGTTCTCTCTCTCTAAACCTCTTCCTTTTCTTCTCCATCATCATGATGCAAATCGGAGCAACACTTCCCGCACACAATCTCCAAGTATTTCAGGTGAGGCGGGCCGTGTTCGAATGCTCGGGCTCACCTCTCAACCCCCACAAACGGGCCCCGGCCCGAAACTCGCCGGAGAATTTATCCACCGACATGACGAGGAAGCATCTATCCAACCTCGAAAGACTGCTGCAGAAGCAGTCCCACCCGAATCCGCCGCCCGGCCCGGAGGCCGAACCCGAACCCGAACCCGAAACCCGGACCAGAGGCATCCTGGAAGGCCTGACCCTCTGGCCCGAGATGAAGGCCGCGGAGGAGATGTCGCCCCGACACCTCAACCGCCTGCAGCGCCTCTTATCCAAATCCGCCGAGTACTCCCCCCGCAACAGCCTCGGCTGCCGCTGGCGCGACTACCACGGCGCCAACGACTGGGCCGGCATGCTCGACCCGCTCGACGAGAACCTCCGCCGCGAGGTGGTCCGGTCGGGCGAGTTCATCCAGGCGGCCTACCACGGCTTCCACTCGAAGCCCGCCACATCGCCCGAGGAGGTCCAGTGGCCACGCCACGTGGCCCTCCCGGACCGGTCCTACAGAATGACGCGGAGCCTCTATGCTACCGCGTCAGTGGGCCTCCCCAAGTGGGTGGACCACGTAGCCCCGGACCTCGGGTGGATGACCCAGAGGTCCAGCTGGGTGGGCTACGTGGCCGTTTGCGACGACCGCAGGGAGATCCAACGGATGGGGAGGAGGGACATCGTCATCGCGCTACGTGGCACCGCCACGTGCCTCGAGTGGGCCGAGAACGTCAGAGATGTCCTCGTTCCCGTCGCCGACGACGACGAGAACGGGGACACGCCAGCCAAAGTGGAATTGGGATTTCAAAGCTTGTTAAAAACGCGTGGGGAGCACGTGCCCAGTTTGGCGGAATCCGTCGTTGAAGAGATCAAAAGGCTAATGGAAAAATACAAAGGTGAAACCCTAAGCATAACCATAACGGGGCACAGCCTCGGCGCGGCGCTCGCCCTGCTCGTGGCCGACGAGCTGAGCACGTGCGCCCCCGACGTGCCCCCGATCGCCGTGTTCTCGTTCGGCGGGCCCCGCGTGGGGAACCGCGGTTTCGCCAACCGGCTCAGCTCAAACAAGGTGAAAGTCCTCCGCATTGTGAATTCCCAAGATTTGGTGACTCGGGTGCCGGGCATGTTCGTGAACGAGGATCTCGACAACAAGCTGCGGGCGACGGGGGCCGGGGGGAGGCTCCTCGACGCCCTCGTGCCGTGGTCGTATGCGCACGTGGGGACGGAGCTGAGAGTGGATACGAAGATGTCGCCGTTTCTGAGACCCGACGCGGATGTGGCGTGCTGCCATGATTTGGAGGCGTATCTGCATCTGGTTGATGGGTTTTTGGCATCGAATTGCCCGTTTCGGTCGAATGCGAAGAGGAGTTTGTGGAAACTGTTGAATGAGCAAAGATCCAACGTCAAAAGATTGTACACGAGCAAGGCTAAGGCATTGAACTTGAGCAATGTCAAGAGTAGTGGAATGGCTATGTCTAATTGTTTGCCAAGTCCATCATGATTAAATTATTATGGTGGAATGGATACCTGCTTGTAAATTTTAAATAACAAGCTTTATAAATAGTTGACTTGAAATTGCATATACTCCATCGCTCCATGAAATATTTTTCTCAATTTCTGGACATGGGATTTAAGAAAATTTAAATTGATATATATCTGATAAGTGAAGAATTGGCCTCACAATTTTCAGAAAAATATTGGTGATCGTTAGTAAATTTATGTGGATTCATTAATAACATTATATACACCCTCCATTTTATAAAAATATAAACAATTGGGAGAGATACGAATCTTAAGAAATATTAATTGAGAGTTATTGTGAGTGTAAAATGGATTACACTTTAAAGCAATATGAGAGTAATGATTAAAGAAAAGTAAAAGTGGGTCATGATGGTTTTTTTTATGAATAAATATGAAAAGAAGTGATAAAAAATAAAGGAATAGTGTACAAAAATAGAAATATTCATGTTTTTGTGAGACGAAGGGAGTATAAATATGTGGAAATTTTAAGTGTATAGTGAGTGAGATTAGATCCAAGAAAATGTAGAAAGATGTTTTATGGACGGATAAGAAAAATTAGGAAGATGTTTTGTGGATAAGGGAGTACATCCGTCCCGCCGAGCTTGAGACGTTTCTTTTCGGTACGAAATTTAAGGAGTTTGTATTTAGTTGTTTAAGTATGTTTGTAGGTTTGAGGTTAAGTCATTATTATCTATATAGTTAGTAATTTTGAATTATTTTTAACTAAAAATTTTAAATTCAATAATCTAATTATTTTCAAAAAGTGTCGCCATCGACATAGCGCCGCCGCCGGTCTTCTTCCTCCCACCACCGACCCCAAATCTAATTATTTTAGATTCAAATTCAATATTTAGCATTTTAGAGCTAGGGTTTTTGTTTCTCCTTTTTTATTTAACATAACTGAAGCTAATCCCCCTTTGTATTTAGAGCAAAATTGTTTCATTTTGTGGAAAATAGCTTAGTTTAAAAAATAAAAAAATGAAACGGTTTAAGCCAAACCAAACCGAACCGAACCGAAAATTTTACGATTTGATTTGATTCGATTTTGGCAACTGAAACGGTTTGGTTTGGTTTGAATTTTTTAGGACGGTTTGGGTTCGGGTTTTGTTCGGTTTCAACTAGGGATGGCAATTTATCCGCGGGTAATGGGTACCCGCGAAAACTCGAACCTATTAGGGTGGGTTTGAGAGGCATTTGATATCCACAGATAGTTTCGTGCCTGCAATTCACTATCCATTTAGTTCGTGGGTATGGATTTGTATACTTACTATCTATGCCCGCAAAACTCGTTTACCCGCGAAAAATATCCGCAAAAATACCTGTCAATTACCCGTGAAATACCCGTCAATTACCCGTTAAATTTGTTATAAATTTATAATTAAATTTTATTTTGCGGGTATTCAATGGATAGTGGACGGCGGGATCCGGCAGATAGTGGGTGGCGGGTATTCGACGGATAGCGGGTAGCGAATACCCGACGGGTAGCTGGTTCGTGGATACCCGACAGGTAGCGGGTATCCGTGGGTGGCGGGTTTGGATACCATTTGATAACCATGGATAGTTTCGTGGTTAAAAACCACTATCCATTTAGTTCGTGGGTATGGGTATGGATAGTCATTATCCGTACCCATCGTACCCGATTGCCATCCCTAGTTTCAACCTGAACGCTCGAATGCTCACCTCTAGCTGCTTCCCCCTAATATCAACACATCACAACAGCGGGGGAGTACCAGGGATCAAATCAACTAAACACGGAGGAGCCAAAGAAGGGGCGGCGTTAGGTTTGAGTTTACAACCCCATCGCCACCTTTCCCACTGCTCAAAAATCTCATTGCAGAAGGAGGCGGCATGGGAGTGGCATCTCGCCGCGATGTCGGCGCACATCGACCCACCTTAAAGCTGTAGGCGGAGGAGAGTGAAAAGGGCCATTTTCAGCCATTAAAGTGAGTGGATAAGGCAGATTTAGAGGGGAGGCGGAAGGGTTTCGAAGTTTTTGGATTCGACATAATGAAAGATGAAAAGGAAGAATGAGCCGCAATTTTGGTAATCCAAAATTTAAGAAAAATAAGAGAACAATTACTTAAGTTTAATTAATTACATCCTTAATTTTTCTAATTTTTATCAAATATAGAAACAACTCAATCTTGCTGGGACAGTCTAAAAAAGAATACGATTCAAGCTCGGTGGGATAGAGGGAGTATGAAATTGGTTATTATGAGAATTATATATTTTTTTAGGGTAAATATCATAAAACCCCATGAACTATACCTACTTTATCAAAAATACCCTGAAACTTTCGAAAGGTTTTCTAAACCCTCAAACTATCAGGTTTTTATCAAATATATCCTGCATCTATTTTTCGGTCACCTGAAACGTGACGTGGCTCGCCAGATGCCACAATGTAATTTATATTCTATTTTTTTTAAAATGATATGACAAAAACGACTTTGTTTCGTACCATATTCTATCGTGTTTATCCCTAATTTTAGGTTATTAACGTGAATTTCAAACACGATAGAAGTGAATTTTAATTTCAGAGTGAATTTTTTTTAAATGATATAATACAAAATGATGTCATTTTTGCTATTGCATTTTAAAAAAATAGAATATAAATTACATTGTGGCATCCGGCGAGCCACATCACGTTTTTGGTGACCGGAAAATAAATGTAAGATATATTTGATAAAAACCTGATAGTTTGAGGGCTTAGAAAACATTTTGAAAGTTTCAGGATATTTTTGATAAAAATGGTATACTTTAGGGGTTTTCATGATATTTACCCTTTTTTTATAAAAAAATATAAGAATACTACACTGAACATATAAAACGACGGATATACCATACAATTTACTACATTTTGAAAAAGTAAAACTTTCATATTTCATGAGATTCAAATCTTAATAATGCATTTATCCAAATTTAAAGTTAAGTGGTGTATTTACTCAACAAGGTAATGTAGAGGAGTGGAATGACTATGCCTAGCTAATTGTTTGCCAAGCCATTTTGATTAATCTATAATATATTTAAAAAATAGTTTTCAATTTCAAATTGATTTAAATGATAATTTTGTAAATGAACTCAATTCATGAGGGTGAAATTAATATTTCAAAAACTGCCAACAATAGACATCTATTTCCATTAACCCACGATCTTAGTCGACATTATATTCTCTAATTATCTTCTACTAATATTAGTATTTTATTACATGTTATTTTTGGTGAATCTTATTCCATATCTAGCTTTTATTATTCATAAAAAAATGTAAAAATAATGATTATCATTTATGCATTAGGATGATATACATATTTATACATAAAAAGAAAATTAACATCTTAAAATTAGTATTAGTGAAGATCTCAAGTGATGAGAATGAAAAAAAAAATCAAATGGAAATATGGAAAACACAATGGATCGAGCTCAAAATAAAATTATTAAGGTTATAAGAAAGGGATATTGAAATTTTTCTTTCAAAAATAAATCATACTCCATCCGTTTACAAAAAATAGTCTATTTTTGCCATTTTGGAACATCCATAAAAATTAGTCTCTTTATCCATTTACAAAATAATTAATTATCATTATTAACAATAATTTGTATGAATTTTTATTATGAATATAAAGATAAATGAATTTATAATAAAAAATTACCACTTACTATTTAAATTTAAAATATATATGTGTTTGCTCAAAAAAAATTATAATTACCTTTAGTATTGGTTGATTCCATTGAATGGGTAATGCATCTATAATTTTGACAAATGTTATACGTAGTCTTCGCCTAAATTAATATATTATTCATGTAATATTGAATTGAAGATTATCTATATATAATATATAAAAAAAGCTATGACTTTTTCAAATATATTAATTGTAATTATTCTGCCAATTTGTAAATGTTCATTTTTAAAAAATAATCTTATGAAATATTAAAGTTTTTATTTTGTTAGTGTACTACTCTATTTTTTAGAGCGCTTTTAAAATAGTTATTTTGAAGAAGGAAACATAATATTTGACCACTAATTTAAAAAAATACAAAATATGGCCATTTACTATGTATAAAGATTGTTTAGCCCTTAATTAGGACGGACCGACTTCGGATTTGTGCGCATGTTAGGCACATATGGTCATATTAGTACCATATGGTCATATTAGTACCATATGTGTCAATCGAAAAAAAAAATATAAGTAAATTGGTACTTATGGTCATATTAGTGTCAATAGTGTCATGTACGAATGATATTAGAGCATCCGCAGTGGTGAACCGATAGGGGGTCTCGAGTCACTCCCCCCCCCCAGATCGGGTCGCCCACTGCAGCACAAGGCGACACGAGGCTGTCCTGATAGAACGGGGCAGACATGATGGGCAAAAAGGCGGGCGCGTGCACGATTTAAAATATATATATATATATATATATAATTCAAATTTTGAAAAATATGTACTTTGGCATGCATTGGACCGTTGCTTTTTTTGTTTCTTTCCCATTTTTCGGTCAATTGACCGATTTTTGTTTTTTCTTTTTTTCCTCTTCTATAAAATCTCATCTTCTTCTCCTTCTTCTTCACTTCTCATCTTCTTGTTTTTCTCTCTATTTCTCTCACAAAAGAAAGAAAAAAATGAATCCACACAATCCTAATTGGTACGATCCAAATTTGGTACCCGACCTCTCCGGCGAGTATCACCCCGATTTAGTCGGTATTAACTTAGAGGAGAAGCCTCGTCCAAGTGAAGAAGATGACCCACCGGCCGCCCACAGTGCGTCGAAGCCATGAAGAAGGCGCCGGAGAGAGAGCCGGAAGAGGGAAGGACCATTCGACACACATACACCCCCGAGGGAAGATGCACGACGACCGGATTTTATTCATGAAGACCGACGACATGAGTCCAGAAACCCTCGCCCTCCACAAGCAGCGTTGCGCGAAGATCATCGCTAGGATGAGAGAAGCTGGAGATCTTTAAGATTTTATGTTTTTAGTTTTTAATTAATTAATTTTAAATTATATCTTTAGGTTTTTTTTTAGTGTAATCTTTAGGATTTTTAAAATTAAATAAAATTTAATTTGAAGTCAATTGTGTTATTTAAATTTCTGCACTTAAAATTAAATGAAAAATACCATAATCAAAACTAAAAAGATCAGGTCAGCTATCATGTCATCCCTCTGCAGCCTAACTGATCCAATGTGGTCCCCCCTCTATCAGGTCAGCTATCAGGTCACCCCCATTGCTGATGCTCTTAGAGACCAGGAGACAAAGTATATGACATTAATGACATAAATATGGCCATAAGTACCATTCATGCAGCACCTAAATGGATAATCTAAACCCTACGGGGAAGTGCTTAAAATTGTCATATAATTGTACTCATCTATATAAGACAAGACAGTGTATGAGCACAAGTATATGGCACTAATGGTACTAATAATGCCATGTGTACCAATTTACTTAGAATTTTTTATTTTTTATTTTCGGTTGGCACATATGGCACTAATATGACCATATGTGCATAACCCGAGCACAAATTCGAATCCGGTCCGCCCTAATTAAGGGCAAAACAGTCCTAAAACGTGAAAGTATATTGTTTCCTATTTTTTTGTAGTACAACTATAAATATTATATAAAATTAATTAAACATTTCAAAATTAATTGTGTATTACATTTAGTAATTTTTCTAATATATTATATATATATATATATATATAATTTTAATAATAACTATTATCGTGCATAGCTTTATAGGCAAATCTAGTATTATATTAATTATATCGTTATTAAGATCCATCATACAAGGGATGGTGGAATTAATAGCGCTGGCTGCTTATAAAATTTGAAATAATATGTCAAGTGGCAAAAGGCACTTAATGACATCCTTTACGAGAGATCTTCGGTTTAATCATGGCTAAGGGTGTAATTGAATCGAGTCGAACCGAATAGTGATGTGCTCAAGTTTGATTTGTTTAGTATCGAATCGAATCCCGCACTTTATTCATCGAATACTTTGAGGCTCACAAGCCTAATCGAACCTACACGAACTTTCTGAATTTATATTTATATTCAAATTATTGATTAATTTAAAAAAAATTATTTCATTCAAAATAATAAATATATTAATTATTTTCTTATAACAAACAGAATTAATTTGAGATTTAATACAATTTTTATTAATTTTAATTGATAAATATTAATTGTATCTACTAATAATTTATATTTTTCAAGTTAAATCACTTGACGAACATGTTCACGAGCCGAATACTACCAAGTTCAAGTTTGGTTTGTTTAGTTATCGAATTTCTCTAAACGAATTTGAACGAGCTTTTCTCGAGTCGAGCTCCAAATAGTTCGCGAGCGGCTTGGTTTATTTACAGTCTTAATCATAACTGCATGCAATTTGTATTTTTTCACAAATTTTTCTCTTTGTATGGTGTGTAAATGTCCCAATGTAGCATGCAGTGTAATATTTTTTTTTCATTTTTATGTGGTGTGTACGTAAATGTGATGTTATATATACCTCATGTAAAAAAAATTATATATATGATAGATGTCTATATATCTATCTACATATATACATGTTGTGACCACTTATATATTGGGGAAGTGATATTTCTCATTATCAATCTACAAGTAGTGCCTTGAATAATGTGGCGGACAATTATGATAACTATCTTTCACGATGGTAGCTTATTGCTTGTTCCACCAAAACAAGGGTCACTCATTAATATATATTGATGAAATAAATTATTAAAATCTTTCTCAAAATATAGATCCTCCATTACATTATTGTATAACATCTCTTAGATAATTTTGCACGTGGCTATAGGTACAAAGTTGAACCTAAACCCTATGCTATCTATTTGAATTAGCTTATGGTAACAAATTTATAACGTAATAGCAAATTGCAAATATATAGTTTAGTGGTGTTCGCCATCCATTTAAGGATGAGAGATCAGAGTTCGATCCTCACTCTCCCTTTCCCAACTGAAAAAAAAAAACTTAAATGTAAGACAACTACATATATTTTATTGAACTTTTCTAAGTATTGAACTTTTCTAAGTATGTGTCAAAGACGTATTTTGATCAAAGTTGGATGATTAGTAATTTTCTAGGTTGATTGTGATAAATGATTTGTTACTTATGGTTTTAATTCGATCATAATTATCTATTTTTTTAGAGCCTATTATCTAATTGGTTAGGTTGGTATATTTTAGATTTTTTTGGATATTTTAGGTATTTGGATTTTACTGTTTTCGAATTTATTTTACATTTTAAATTTTTTGTTTTAGATCGGATTTGATCCCAAAAAAAAAAAATGATTATCAAATTTGAATTCGGAATTTTGGATATATATTATTATTTGAATCGAATTTCATTTTCTTCAAATTTCAATTTTTTTAATAGAATTAAATTAAGTAAAATTTTGATCCAATAGCAAAATTTTGAAGACATTTCTTCTTCGTTCCATTTTTTGTAACATTTCGTTCTATTACATTTCAGTCGACTGAAAACATGGAAATTATGACCGGAATTACGTAAATTATCGGCCGAATAGTTAATCATAACTTTAAATTTTAATTAAATAGTAATTGTAGCATTTAAGTCGATTGAAAATCATGAAATAGTTACAAAAATTGAAAAGTGAGAATCTTATTGACCGAGTAATCCAAGAGAATCGTGCTTACATGCATGGGCTCAATTTTGTTGCTTACTACAATAAGTTTATATGATTTTTTTGTCTAAAAAACATAGAAATGGATAAGGAGCGTAGCAATTTTCAAAAGTAGGTACTTCTGGTAGCCACTTTTACAAAAGTGAGTATTACTATTTTTATGTATTCCCAATTGTAATTATGTACGATTATTCTTATTTTTGGCAATTCTTTGTAATTAAAACGATTTCTTTTGATGCAATGATTAGAGTCTCGCAACTATCCAACTGCCAAACATGATATTGATGTCTATTCATCAATGATATTTTCTCCTCACGATTACTAATGCTCAAGGAGATAAATGACATGTAAATGAAAAAGCATAAAAAAGGATATGCATGCATTTAGTGTCAGATTAGAATAAGTCCTATATATTCTATAATGGTCTAGAATTATTTCTTTACAAAAAAAAAAGTGTTGAACTGTTGATGCTGGCCTCCATAGCAGTCTTTGGTGGCGGAAGAAAGGGCTCCAAACCAAACTCCAAAGCTAGTACCAAGGCAAGGCAAGCAAGGGTTCTCTTCTCTTTCATAAACATGAAATATATTGTAGCAATTTGTTGTTTCAGAACTCAATTACGTACCCATCTTTTGGTTAATTGGATACTTCTTTTACTTTCGTTGATTGAAATAATTTAGCATACTTGGTTAAATTACAATATGAAATGTTTATCAAAATCGACTAATTGGAACCCCATAAGTTCAATAATAATAATAATAAGGGGTAATTGCCTGTAAATTCCTAACGTTTACACCGAATTAGTTTTTGCACCTTTTTTTATTTTTCTACTTTTAAATACCTAACCTTTCGTTTTTGTCTCAAATTTGTCCGGTCACCGGTTTTTTCTTACGCCGGCGCCGGAAATGCCACTGTGGCAGCCGGAATCGCTGATTTGGCAGCCGGAAATTGACACATAGCCTATTCATGACATGTGGAATTAAAAAAAAAAAAAAAAATCCATGTCATCATCTTCCCCACCCCACCCATCGCCTTCCCCTTCCCCCACTCGGCGCTGCCACCCTCTGCCGCCACCACTGCCCCCAGCCACACACCACCGGCGATTCGCGCGCTACCGGCGAGCTCAGTCTCAGCCGCACCCTCCACCGGCGATTCCCTCACCTCTGCGAAACACAGCTCCCAGATCCATCTATGTCATCATCTTCCCCACCCCACCCATCGTCTTTCCCTTCCCCCACCCGGCGCTGCCACCCTCTGCCGCCACCACCGTCCCCAGATCCATCTATGTCATCATCTTCCCCACCCCACCCATCGTCTTCCCCTTCCCCCACCCGGCGCTGCAACCCTCTGCCGCCACCACCGCCCCCAGCCACACACCACCGGCGATTCACAGCTCCCAGATCCACCCATCAATTGAGCGCCCAGATCCCTTTTCACCCATCAATTGAATACTACGAGGCGGCGACGCCGCCCCCTCCATCAATTGAGCGCCCAGATCCATCCATCGTCTTCCCCTTTCTCTTCCCCACCCCCAAACCCTAGTTTTCTGAAATTTCATGGAATTGTGTGGGGGGAAATTGGCGGCGTCGCGCGACTCCACGAGGCCGAGGCACAGCGCCTCCGCGACGGCCTCCAGCACGGCTGCCTTGGTCGGCTCTGGGATGGAGAGGGTGGTGGTGGCGGCAGGGGGCGACGCTGGTGGTGGTGGCACCGGCGTGTGGTGGTGGCAGGGGGGAGAGGAAGAAGACGAGGGGGGAGGGTGGGATTTTAATCTTTTTTTTTTAATTTTTTTGCCATGTGTCAATGAATAGGCTATGTGTCAATTTTCGGCTGTCAAATCGGCGATTCCGGTTGCCACAGTGGCATTTCCGGCGCCGGCGTAAGAAAAAATCGGTGGCCGGATAAATTTGAGACAAAAACGAAAGGTTAGGTATTTAAAAGTAGAAAAATAAAAAAAGGTGCAAAAACCAATTCGGTGTAAACGTTAGGAATTTACAGGCAATTACCCCTAATAATAATAATAAATTATGTGTTCTGAGATTAAATTGAAAGGTCATGCGCAAAAAGCGAAAATAGCCAAACTTTGTGTATTTATCATTAATTCCTTCTAATTAAAAGCGACGTCGTTTTAGTATACTGTTGGTGACTTGATGCGTCTATGCTGTTAGTTTCGGAATACACGTCAGGCTTGATTTGGGTGATGATCAACATTAATTTTAATTAAATTAAAATTTTCTGTATTCTTAGGCTAAATTGAAAGGTCATGTGCAAAAAGCGAAAATGGTCAAACTTCATGTATTTTAATATTCAATATAAGATAAAATTAAAAATTGATATGTTATTTATAGGAAGTCATGTGCAAAAAGTGAAAATGGTCAAACTTTGTGTATTTTAATATTCAATATAAAATAAAATTAAAAATTGATATGTTATTTGTAGAAATGCAAAAAAGTAGTTGATTGATTATTATCAAAATGGTCAAATTTTGTAGTATATTTTAAAATTGATATATATCATATTTTAAATTCTATTTTTAAGATATACTCCCTCGATCCCGCAAATCTTGAGGCAATTATTTTCGGCACAGGAATTAAGAAAATAGTATTTAGTGTGTTACGTGTGGTAGGTGAAAATGTGAATAATTTTTTTTTTGCCATATAAGGAAATGACTCAAGATTCATGGGACAGCCGAAAAGTAAAAGTGACTCAAGATTCGTGGGACGGAGGGAGTATATATATATATATGTATTAAGGATAACTGTTGCTAGATTTTGTTTGTTATTGTTTTATTAATACAAATTTTAAAATTAAACTATATAGATCATTAAATATAAAAAAGAGTAAAATTTTGAAGTAGCCAAAATGAAGCATAAAACACAATTTATGGCCACACATTGAAAAAAAACATAAAATTTGGCCATTTTTATTGATTTGGACGTTTTTACCCTTAATGAGGCGGACCGTGTAGGATTAGGCACGCGGATCGCGTGCCGGGTCGGGTTAGGCACTATTAGTGCCATAAGTGCCAAGATTTTACTTTGGTTTTATTTTGGATTTCCGTTGGCACTTATGGTTGCACGTATGACACTTATGGCACTAATAGTGCCATAAGTGTCATACATGCAACAGAAACAACAATAATAGAATCAAGAAATTATAAATGGATAATCTAAACCCTAAATGGAACATCTAAACCCTGCAGGGAAATGTTTAAAATGGTCCTTTTGGCACTTATGGCGCTAAGAGCATCCGCAATGGGGTTACATGATAGCTTACATGATAGCCTACTTTATGATGGGGGGACCACATGGTGTAAAGATGCTGCAGTGGGGTTACATGATAGAATTAGTTTTGATTTTTTCATTTTTCATTTAAGTTTAATTTCATAAATTTAAATTACACAATTTACTTCAAATTTAAATTGCATTAATTTTGAAATTCCTAAAAATTACATAAAATTTAATAAAATAAAAACAAATACTACAAATAACTATTCCGGCCCTAGAGATCCGAAACGTGCCCAAACATGCTCCATCAAATCATATTGGAGCGCGGCGTGCAACTGCCTATCTCGGAGAAGGGCATCTCTTTGGACATATTCCTCGAATGAAACGGGGGTTGCTCGACCACTCTCCGTCGAGTCACTGCTAGACGCCCCATGTCCCGCGTCGTCATCTCTCCAATTGGTTGCTCCTTCACCTTCGTGCTCCACAATCATGTTGTGGAGAATGATGCAACACAGCATGATGTCCCGGAGGTGCTCCAAGTACCAATTCCGCGCGGGACTGCGAATTATTCCCCACCGTGCTTGAAGGACTCCAAAGGCACGTTCAACATCCTTTCGTGCCGATTCTTGCATCTTCTTGAACCTCGTGTAATGACCCGACTTTTTATTAAGGATTATATACTTTTAATTACTGATTTAAGGATTTATTATGGTAATTAGAGTTCAGCTTCCATTAATAAAATACGAACTTATATAAATTTGATAATTTATATATGTGATGATTTATTTTTTTTTATTTTCAATAGATGATGCACTCAAAATATATTTTGAGTCCATTAATTTATTGTGGAGAATTTAACACTGAAGTGTTAAATATGAATCTTTTATCGATTGTTTACTTAAGCCCATGAGTAATTTATTTTATGTTAGAAGCAAGCTCAAATGGATTTTATGCTTCAATAAGAATTAGGCTTATATGTCTTAAATGTATTTAAATGAGTTTGGAACCATATAATTAATATATTAATCTCTTAGATATTTTAATTAGAATAATCTTAAGCATGCTGAATCCTAAAGCATGCTGAAGAAATTTGGAGCGCATGCTGAAGGAAATTCTTCAGTCTTACATGCAGGCTGAAAGTGTTCATACCTGTAAGTTGAAGAATTTCCATCCAAGCCACCCCATTTTTTCTTTTATAACCTACACCATTTTTCAGCCAATTCCCACCTCTCACATTCATCTACCATCTCTCTCGCAGCCAAGAAACGACACCACATCTTTCATCATTCAAGGTTTATATTTCTAATTTATATATTATAATATCCTTCAATTGTATACATCAACTCCAGAATACCAACACATGCTCATTAACTCAGATTTACATATGCTTTGATAAATGAAGAAAATGAGTAGCAAATTCATAGATTTACAGTTACTAAATATGTACTTGTGAACTGAAGTTACAAGGAAAGAGTTAAAACTTTTATTTGAGCAATTACAGTATATGATTCTCGCACAAAAACCCTTTGTGTTGGCTGATTGCGTGTGTGAGTCGAGGTCAGGGGGAGGGCAGCCTCGGTGGCTCGTCGTCGCCGGCGGTTGACGGACGGCGACGGAGCCGCGGTTGTCTCCGATCTGCCAAGAAAGGGAAAGAGGAGTTTCAGTTTTTAATTTAAAATGAAATGAGAATAGGGAGATCCGGGGCTTACCTTTGTGAGACGGTGCTCGGCTCCTCCAGCGAGCTGCTGGCCGTCGATCGCGGGCCAGCCAGCGGCGACTCCGGGCAAGCCAACGGCGGCGGGAACTCCGAGCAAGACGAACGACTGAAGGCCAGATCCGTCGACCTCAGGCGAACAGCAGCAGCTCCAGGCGGCCGTGGCGTTGAACGGCGGCGGCGGATCTGCCGCGAGGATGAGGGAGCAGGCGGCGGCCCGGCGATGGCGGCACATCGGCGTGGTTGCGCTTGCTGTGCCTTTCCAGCGGCCGAGATTGAGCGAGAGAGATAGAGGAGAAGAGGGGGGGAAAAGTTCAGGGAGAGAGAAGGAGAAGCCGCGCCGCTCGCCGGCGGCGACGGCGCCGTTGAACGGCAGCGGCGGCGGCAGAACGGCAGAAAACGAGAGAGAGAGGTCCGAGAGAGAAAGGCGAGAGAGAGAGTGAGAAAGAAGAGATGGGGCGCAGCTAATGTGTGTGTTTGAGTGTATTTGGTGTGTGTATATTTAGGTTAGAAAAGGGAGCTGGGTTTGGGCCGGGTTTCAGCTGGGTTTGGGCCGGGTTTGAGCCGGGTTTGGGCCGAAAATTTTGGGCTTTCTTATTTGGGCCTATTTTAATTTAATTGTTTGGGGCTTATTCAAAGAAAAACATGATAGACTTAATTTATCTAATTAATTTGGGCTTATATCTATTTAAATTATTTGAGCTCTTAATTATTAATTTAAATTGAGCTTGATTAATTTAATTATATATTGACCTTTAAATTAATTATTTAAATGGAGTTCTTTATTTCAAGTATTTATAAAGGGATTATAAAATAAAATATTTTGAGTTAAACTCTCATTTAAATTAATTCTTTTCAAACGACTTATTAATATGGATTATTTGAAAAGGATTAAATTGTTTTATGTATGAGAAAGCATGATCTATGATGATATAATTTATCTATGTAATATTATAGGTTTTGTTTTTTTTTAAATGACGGAATATTTGACTTGATGACATAAATAGAACGAGTTATGATTAATGCGCATGTTGATGTTCGAATAAATAGTTTCGAACCTAAATGGTAGTATGTGATAATGTTTTGAGTCTAAGGTTTTGACGAGATAAGATTAATATTAAAATTTACTAATTATTTTAAGGGTGATGATGGGCTCACTTATTGGGCTTCATGATTTTATTATCTTGGGCCTCATGTGTTGGGCTCTATAAATTAATTGATGTTGGGCCTAATATTATTAATGCACTGGGCTTCGAATTTATTCTTTTGGGCTCGAATTAAATTCCTTTTGGGCCTTGATTATTTTATTTTAATTGGGTCTTCATAATTATTCTATTAAATTTAATTAGAGAAGATTTTAAGACTTACTAATTATTAATTAGTAAGTGAATTAGATTATTTTAAGATGAGTAGATTATTAAAGATTAATAATCCGACCTCATAAGACGAGCTTTAATTCCTTAAATAGGATTAGCATCTCATAATTTAATTAAAGGAATATGAGTCATGCATAATCATTTCACGCATCCTCATTTATTGAGATTTTTCGAGAATTAGAATCTTATTTTATTTTCTCGGATTAAAGGTCAAGCACCAGAGTTAGAGCTAAACCGTGAGTCTGCTATTCAGGTAGGCTTTCTACGTATAAACTAAAATTATATATTAGAATTGTTAAGACTTTATGCTTATGAATTTAAATGATATTGTCAATGCCTAAATGCTTTATGTTTTATTATTAATTGCCTATCTGATGTTAATCGAATTCGGATTCTGGATGGGACCGCAAATCCCTTCGGAATTAGTGTACACTTTGTGATCGTGAGTCATCTAGCGGGTTGGCCGATCATAGTGTCCGTAGAGGGAGGCCTCCCTCTCGGCACGAGTTACTGATATGGTAATTAATGATATAAAATACCTGCGCGGGTTATTGATGAAAGAAATGATATTATGTTTGGTAAATACGAGTCTTTAAAGGAAAACCCTCGTATCTTACTACTATTGAAAGGCTTGACAATAAAATATTATGCATGTATGTAAATTTCGGCAAGTGTCCACTAAGTACTCCTGTACTTAGCCCTGCATGTATTTATAAATGTGCAGGTTGAGCTGTGATCGAGGATGTAGTGTGCAAGCGGAGCTTCTGTCAATCTAGGATGAGTACCTCAGAGTAGAGTATATGTCTTCATACATATATTCAAATTATTATTCCGCTGCAAACACTGATTTTACTAAGACATTATGTTATCTGTCAAAACAATATGTACTATTTAATAATGTACTCAAACTCGTTGAGTACCCCTTTGAATAATATTATGTACGGTCCCCTTGTGGCCTTCATTGATATCTAGATATTTCGATTGATTTCTTTATACAAGTCGAGTCATCAAGAAAACGAATATGCCCCTTTCTAAATCCCGCTCCTAAATTCCCTCCCTTAGTCGCGGTTTTCCCGAATTTGCTATCCTTAGCAAGTGCGGTCGTGACACCTCGCCTCCTTCTGATTTGTCGCCATCGGTGGACTCTTGACGAAGCAACGCCACTCTGGATATATGCCGTCGCACAAGTAGTAGCCCATCTGGTAGTAGCGATGGTTCGCCTGAAAGAGCACAGGCGGGGCAGTTCCATCCAACACGTCGGCGAAGAGAGGCGACTGGTTGAGAACGTTGATGTCGTTGTTCGAACCAGCGACACCAAAAAAGGCATGCCAAATCCACAAATCGTGGGATGCAACGGCCTCCAATATCAAGGTGGGCTCTCCCTGATCCCCGCGTGTGTAGGCGCCGTGCCACGCCTTTGGGCAATTCTTCCACCCCCAATGCATACAATCAAGACTCCCGAGCATCCCGGGAAATCCGTGTCGCACCTCGTGCATCTAGGTAAGGCGTGTGATGTCCTCCGGCGTTGGACGGCGTAGATAATGGGATCCAAAAGCCCGGATGACCGCCTTGCAGAACTTCTTGAGGCATACACGCCCGGTGGAGTCGGCGACTCTGAGATACTCGTCAAAAGTATCCGCAGAGAGCCCAGTGGCTAACTGACGGATAGCCGACGTGCATTTCTGCAACGGGGAAAGAGAGTCCCGACCTATTGCATCAGTGGTCATGTGGAAGAAAGTATCTACACCTTGAACAGCCTCCACGATGCGCAAGAAAAGCTCCTTCTGCATTCGAAAACGCCGCCGGAAAACTGTAGGTCCGTACGTCGGATTGTCGTTGAAGTAGTCTTGCATAAGACGTAGGTGGGCTTCCTCTTTATCACGGTGGACGTAAGATCGGTGACGTTTCACACGTCCCGCCTCCGGAGCCGGCTGGCCATAGATGTGAGCAAGCAGTTGTTTCTGCAACTCTATCTCCTCCATGATCGTATGAGCTACACCGTCGGATGAATCAGACGAAGAACCGTGGTCGGATTCCGCCATTGTCGGAAGAAATAAGATGAAAGCGCTTGAAAGAGGAACAAGAATGAAAGAAATTGAAAGAAGAAGGAGAATTGTAGAGTGAAAGTGAGGAAGAGGAAGGAGGAAGATGTAGTTATAAAGAGAAGAATAATTGAAAAAAAAAAAAATTCAAACGGTCAAATTTTGGCACACAAACCGAGGAGTCAAAGCAGTAAAACACACGCCTATATATTACCGTTTAAAGGGCTACACGATAGAACGTGTAGCCCTCGTGTAAACCTCTCCCGCAACGGTTACACGATAGCTCATTTACACGATAGCCCTATCGTGTAATGGCTATCGTGTAACCATTGTGGATGCTCTAATAGTGCCATAAGAGCAACTCCAACAATTGTTCTATTCTAGCATCCACGGCTATTCTAGCGTGAGTGGCTCCCCCAATCACGTCCGCTACGCCACGGTAAATTGAAGTTTGTGAACAGTGTCCCGCTTCATGTAGCGGGTATTGTTCACTCTGTTTCTTTTTTTGTTTGTTTGTTTTTCATTTTCTTTTTGTTGTTTTATTATATTTATTTTTTCTTTTATCTTTACAAAATGTTTACCTTTACTTGATTTAATTTGTAAAATATAATTTATTAGTCTCTATATTATTTATATTTTTAAATTAACATAAATATATACAATATTTAAAATATATTATGTAAAATTTAAAAACACAATAATGTGAAATATAATATGAAAGCGCATTAACATAAAATTACGACAACATAAATTACAACATAAAAACACAATAGCATAAAATTACAACAACATAAAAATGCAAGAACATTAGTTAGTTTTATCATGTAATTTATGCTTTGTTAAGTATTATGTATTGTTTAATTCTAAGAGTATTATGTAATTTCAGTTTTTATATTGTTGAAATAAATTAATCGTTCTACAATATTTAAATATAACACTTTATTAATTAATTTTTCTAAAAAATATTTAAATTAATTTATATTTAAATTTTAATTGCATTTAATTGAATATAAATATAATTATTTATAAATATATATGATATATAATAATTAAATTGATAAAATAATTTAATGATAAAGAGTATAAAAATGGAATATTCCATTGTAGAGGGAAATGTAAAGTTGATTGTTGGAGATGAAAATCCAAAAACTCTATATTTCAACTCTACAATAGAGTGAATGACCCTCTACAATAGAGGAACGCTTGGAGATGCTCTAAGTGCCAACGGAATATAAAATGATGCGTATGGCACTATTAGTGCCATAAGTGCCATATGCGCAGCGGGCGCTGGCTTTTCCTCGCGAGCGCGCAACTCACCCATAAGCTTCCAGCGGCCGAGCAATCACCCCAGCGTCCGAGTAAAAAGGGCAAATTAGGTATACCATATAATTAATGGCCATATTTTGATGTTTTAAGATTATGGGCCAAAAATTGATTTTCAATCTCCATTATGGCCATTTGACTACATTGTTTCTATAAAAAAAAGTATATATAGATATAATATATTAATACTCACACACACACACACACACACACACATACATATATTAGTATTGTATATATTTCAGTAGAAATTTTGTATAAGTTATTTTAATATAATGTGTATATATTATATCATCTTTAATTTTTT
The DNA here is from genome assembly GCF_028751815.1 of Salvia miltiorrhiza. NCBI lineage: Eukaryota > Viridiplantae > Streptophyta > Magnoliopsida > Lamiales > Lamiaceae > Salvia > Salvia miltiorrhiza. Next base: position 40,554,677 of record NC_080387.1, read on the forward strand.
CATGTATGTTTTGATTTGGATGAAATTATAATTCAGGTCAAATTCCGGAATGGGCTAAAGGTTATGTATTTATATTACAATTTTATATAGTTGAAAAATTAGCAAAATTCACTAATAGTTTGTGGATTTACAGTCAATTAAAGCCATAAAAAAATATTGTGAA